>NW_016690215.1:3782198-4088232 GCF_001604755.1 Lepidothrix coronata
AATTGCTTCTTTCTCTCAAAAATCATTCATATTTTCTTTCTAAAGTATTAAGTGAAAAAATACACTTTGGATAGGTATGTCTTAAGTACATTTTTACTTGTTTATTTAGTCTCCTAAGTTCAAGCCAATCTGTTTTGTTGGACTTTTGTGCCAGTGCAAAAGCTCACTGAAGGGAGGATATGAGATCCACCTTAGGAAAACTTCATTTAGGTTGAGGTTATCCAGGTTTCAGACAACCTGGACATCTGCAGGAGGATATAAGCAATATTTTTTAGGACTGAAAAATAGGTGGATACACTGCCACTTAAAAGCCAGTGTTAAACCTGCACTTCACAACATGTACTTCAGTAGGTTTAAAAAATTAATGCTATTAATTCTAACCAAACAAGAAATTCCAGAGGAAGATACGAAATAGTGGAGAAATATCTAAACTCTTAATGCCAAGCATGAACATGAGAGGTAACATCATTATGGATAAACAGGGAAAGGATTGTCTGTCTTCTACAGCTACAATAGAACATGTAAAACTCTGATTTTTTTTTTTCCAGAAAAGTAAACTCTTAGTGATTTTGTCTGTGGTGGAAAGATGGCAACACTAGAGGCTCACGGCCTTAAAAGAAATGCAGAACAGTTCCCAGTTTTTTATTTCTAAAAGCAATATAGTGTATAAGCCAATCTCAGTGTATTGGGAATTCTGAATTATGATTTCCCAGTGTTTGGAGGACATTGTTATGAATGCTTCTTTTATGCAGACATTGAGTAGAGGGAGCAGACCAGATGTCTGATACAATCCCAGTGGTGTTCAGACGCAGAGAGAGCATGCACACACTTCATGAACTGTTACCTGTATAAGGCAATATGTTTAATGTATGTTGAAGAAACCAGCTTCCACTTTGAAGATGTCACAGCCTTCCTGAAATTCTTTGGCTGGTTTGCCTGGAGGAGATTGAGGGGAGACCTCATTGCAGTCTACAACTTTCTCATGAGGGGCAGAGGAGGGGCAGGCACTGATCTCTTCTCTGTGGTGACCAGTGACAGGACCTGAGGGAATGGTCTGAAGTTGTGTCAGGGGAGGTTTAGGTTGGATATTAGAGAAAGGTTCCTCACCCAGAGGGTGGTTGGGCACAGGAACAGGCTCCCCTGGGAAGTGGTCACAGCACCAAGCCTGACAGAGTTCAAGAAGCATTTGGACAATACTCTTGGGCACAGGATGTGACTCTTGGGGATGGTTCTGTGCAGGGCTAAGGGTTGTACTGGATGATCCTCGTGGGTCCCTTCCAACTCAGCATATTCTGTGATTCTGTGAAATATGGATATGAACATTTGCATCCATCCAGATTAACAGTTTAGGAGACTAAGCTATATTGAATAAAAGTAGTTAATTAGTAAACAATGACACAAAGCTGCTTAGATCATATTTCTATTGCCAGGTAGGTTTCTTGAGTGAGGAGGAATGTTTATAGCATCCTCTTGATGTGGGAAAATAGTGAAATATTGTTCATATGGTCTGCCGGATTTAACAATAATAATTATTTTTTGTTTTAAAATCTGTTACTGTTGTAAAAACATGAATGTTAGGAAATGAAGCACTTATTTCACAAAGTGCAAAGAAACTTTTTCACACAGTGAAGTTTTGGTTGGGTACTGAGGCAGGTGATGCTACAGGAATGGTATTATCATTTTTTGCTTGTCCCAGCTTAAGTTTTGCCTTCATGATAGAGGCATGTTGGGAAAATGCTAGATGTATTTCTAACAAGCTTGAGTTTTTGGTCCAGATGATAAGCTATACTCTTTAGTTTGCAGGAGACTGTGTTAATTTATAATCACAACAATTATTATATGATTTTTGAAAAATTGTGTGCAGCCACACAAAAAGCCTGAATCCTGTGATAAACTGCACCGTGGCAAGTCAGCTTAATTAGTACAAAATACATCTGTCACAATCTGTCTCTTTACCATAGCTAGGTAACATTAATTCATGTCTGAGTCATCTAGTTTCATTCAACACTCTTCTGATGTGTATTTGTCACTTGTAGCCACAGTGGAAGTTTACGTTTAGAAAATGTACCCTGTGTGTCAAAAGCCTGACTTTTGATTTGCTTGAAGCCCCAGCTAGTACCTCATACTGACAAGCACTAGAAAGAGGCTGAGAGAAAAGGGATTTCTCTGCCAGCTGTGATAAGTCTTTGTCATGAAAATTTGAAAAAACAGATAACCCAATGGAACATTTCTGTGACCTTGTGCCCAAACTAGGAAATGGGATGAGAATAAAGTTAGTGAATACTGAAAAATGATCTGGTTGTAGATTAGAGAAACCATGCAAGTGTTTCTTTATGTAAAATGGTGCAAATTTTAAAGCAAATAGAAGCACACATTATTTATACATAATTTCCAATGAAACTGTTGATCAAAAATCTCTCAGAACTCTATTTACATTTTATTATTGCCATACTGAGTCAGAATGTATTAGAATGAATTGTGAGTATGTATAGCTGTCCTATTGTGGAAGAGATTAGCTAGTAACTCCACTTGATACTTGTAATCTGTAACTTGTTAAAAGTAAATTTAGTAATTTTTAACTCCTTAAAAGTATTTTATTAAAAAGATCAACCATATCAATAGAAATAAAGATATCAGTGGAATAATGCATTACTTTTAACATTTTCAGGGTTTCAACTAGTTACCTACTTAATTCAGTACAAGAATTCACATGATTAAGGCAGATAGAATATAGGAAAAGCTAAAATATCTTCTAGGGAGACTCAATTTCATTCTAAACTAAGTTATTAAAAGAAGTCATTAGCAAGGTAAAGTCTCTGCTGGGATGTGTGTGTCCACTCTAACATCAGCTGAATGTCCTAGAACTCAAAACAGCTGCAGCTGTTCAGTTTATAAAGAATTTTCCTCATCTAGTAATTTCTGCTGTGAAACAAGTGAGGGTGTTATTCCTCTGGTGTAGCTGTAATATTTTGAGCCTTTTCCTGAGCTCTGGCTGATGTCAAACGAAGCCAGTGGCTAAGCAGTCTGGTAAGGACAACAGCTTTTCCTATCTCATTAAATCCATGCATGTTTGTTTGATCTTATTAGAAAAATGTGCTGACAGCTCTAGTTTGGAATTGATCCCTGAGGCTTGAGAATTTCATTATGCACTCTATTGATTGTTTTATCTTTTTCCCTTTCTTTTTTTTTTAAGAAAATAAGAATTCTATTTTAATTAAAAATGGGGGTTCTGGGAGAAGCAACTCCAAATCAGAATTAAAAATTTGCCTTGTAAAAGAGGCTACTGTGTACATCTTCACATGAATGTGATGCACTCTGCCATTTCTCCCTGCAAATTCCCCCTTTTAGCAAGAAAGCTGTGGGAGAGTGATTTCGATGAGAGAAACACGGGACAGAGACAGTACAGCTCCAGATTAGTTAAGAGCACTGTAGTTGAAGCAGTCACTGATGTAGAAGATACAGAACAAAGCTATTTCTCCTTAGTAGTGCTGTGCACTCCACTGCCCCTGGATCTGTGACTGAGAGGTGACTCTTCTTGATCAATGAGGTGTCTGTGGTCACAGACAGCTGGCAATTATACTGTTGTGTTGCCTCAGTTCTTATTGTATTAACTTAGCTTTATTCATGTGGCTATTCTTTGAAGATGATTTTCTGTCTAGTTCAGAATTTTTAGAGGTGGGAGGCAGTCCTGCTGAGAGGCAGGAAGAGCTCTGATTTTTGCCAAGATAAAATAAAAGCCCCAGTAAATGGTTTCTTGGTGACATCTTTGAAATCTGCTCTCCCACTGCAGATAGGATGAAGGAATGTTTTTGGGTCTGGAAGCTGGCTGTGAGAATTCTCTGATTTCTGCTTAGACTCTTGAGTTTAAAATAACATTTGATAATTTTTATTGTTTATATGAAATTTAGGTTGCCCAGAGTAAGCCGGTGTTTCCAGGACTGTCCTATGCATCATCTCTGCTATAGCATTAACCACAATTTTTTCAGAAAATTTATTATGCCATTAGGAGTACTTGACTTCTGATCCTCATATTGGCTGTGGTTTGGATTTTCTTCTGAGGTTGGGATGAGGGAGAACTGGCGTTCACCCTTCCAAGACATTCATACCCATTTGCTTGGATGCACTCTGAGTTTGTCTTGGTTTTTCAGGGTTATCTGTGCTAAGACAAAATAGGCTATGGCTTTGCACTGGATAAGGTGCAAAGACAAGGCTTTTACCCCAAATGATTTTGTAGAGGCCAGTGTTTTTACCAGGGACTGACTTTGCATTTAGTAGCATCTCAGGCTGGTTTTTTTTTTGGTTGGTTTTTTGTTTTACTCCTATTTAGTCATTATACTGTTTAAAAATGTTCTGATTCAACTTTGCATTATTACAGGATGGTCATATTTTAAACCTGAGGTAGCCTAATCTTTTTTTTGGTTTTTGGGAGCAAACTGACTTAGAAGATTTTTACTGATTGTCATTATTTATTCTTGTACACGCAAGTGACTCATTATACTGTGCAGTCAGAGTGAAAACTCTTAATGATTTGGCAAGAAAGTGCTTCATCAGCATGGCATTACAGAGTCTTATTGTAAATATGAGCCAATCTCTACCTTGTAACCTTCAATATACTCTTGGAATTCAAACAGATGTTCTCATGCATATTTGGAAAGCCACAGTGATCAGGTGAAGTCCCCGGTGACTGGAAAAAGGGAAACGTCACTCCCATTTTTAAAAAGGGGAGAAAGAAAGATCCAGGGAACTACAGACCAGAGAACCTCACTTCTGTTCCGGTGAAGATCCTCCCAGAAGATATGCTAAGGGACATAAAAGACAAGGAGGTAATTTGAGGTAGCTAGCACGGTTTTACTAATGGCAAGTCATGCCTGACCAGTCTGGTGGCCTTCTGTGAGGGAGTGAAGGCAACAGTCTTTACTCAGAGGGTGGTCAGGCACTGGAACAATTTGCCCAGAGAAGTAGTGGATGCCCCATCCCTGGGAGTGTCCAAGGCCAGGATGGGGCTCTGAGCAACATGGTCTAGTAAAATAGTATCCCTGCCCATGGCAGGGGCCTCGAAACTAGATGACCTCTAGGTCCCTTCCAACCCAAACCATTCTCTGATTATGTGATTCTATGCATTGCTTAAGTGAAATGCCTTGTGTAGTTGTGGTAGGGATGAGAATGTTTGTATTGTACCACACAAAATTGTGACACATTTATTTATTCTTTCTTACATCTTTACCTGAACAAAGGCGCATGATTCATTTCATAACTTAAGAAAGAAAATGGTCTTTCTTGGATTTTTTTGTCCCTTGGAATTAGGAAGACAGCAGAACAGTGCTGACTGAATACAATTCAGTTAATTTTATAAATATTTGCTCAGCGGCATTTGTCAAATTGCAGTAAATCAGGTAGAAAAGCAGTCAAACTCTAAATTTAAAAAAGTCAAATGAAAGAGCAATGAAAAGGACAATGGCTGGATAAGGGGTGCACCCTTTCCCTCCTGTCTCTATCCTAGCACCTATGGATTCTGCAAGGATTTTTGCCAAAATTTGGCAAATAGATACCGTAAAAATGTGAAGTCTCCCAAAGGTCATAGGGAAATTGTTTTATTTTTTTTTCTTCACAGACTGGAGTTTCTCATTATGCACATTTCACAAGATTCCATGGGTTTTCTATGCTACAGCTCCCTCAGGTGGTAAAATAATTTTCCATTTGGAATTCCAGCTTGGTTTCTGTGAAACACTTGATTTCTCTTCAGATGGTTTTGAGACTTCTCCCAATTTACTGTTTGTTCTATCTGATTTGTAACAGAAACATCAGAGTTCAAGGAACAAGAGTTTCAGTGGGAAGGAACTCACTCTTGCTATACTTGAGTTCCCACTAGAAAATACACCGCAGTATTACCACAGCTTCAGTCATTTCTTATTTCTCCCTATAAAATTGTGAAGAACATGTTTTCTACAGTTGTTTGACATAATCATGTTGTGCCTTGATTAGAAAAGCAGAATTGGTGCTTGATTCAGACTTAACATGAAATGGTAGACAGGATTCCCAGCAGTAATGACCTTTGCTTCATCCTTTGAATGGTAAAGATCAACCATTTGATTACCTTATATGTTCCTTATAAGTTCAGGAGTCTGTGTTTAATTTCTGATTGCATAAACAATGGTCTGTCTCAACCTTGGTGATAAGTCCAGTCCTTCCTTGATTTATAGGGCAACAAATGCACAAACAACTTTTTTTTTTTTTCAGCACAGTTCCCTTTAATTTGGAAACAGAGATGAAATTTATACTCGATTAGTTAGTGTCATATATACTTCAGGAGTATATATTGCTTTTCATCTTGAAGGATCTTAAAATCTTTTGCAAACTAGGTACACACCACAAAGCCAGGGCTGTTCCAAGAATATTTTCCCTGCAGAAATCTCTCTGGTGTCATTGATTATTTACCTTTATTCAGTTGTTTCTCTGCTGGCTCTTTCTTGTGCTTCTGCCAGTTACCAGTGCATATCCCACTCCATTGCAATATTTAATTATGGATTTAGTTCTGTTCTTGTCATATTTTTGATTACTTACTTTTTCTGTTACTTTTACCCAGCTTTGGTTAGTAAGTTTGAAGGGAGTCACTCAGTCCTACCTCATATAAAGATGTACATGTTGAGGGAAGCGTTCCCTTAGAAGTGATTGTTTTGACTTAAATGTGAATAGTCTGTTAGGTGGTTTAATTTCCAAAATTATTTTAAAATAATTGTTCATAGTTTGATGTCCCTATTCTGTTTTCAGTTTGTTTATTTAACTCCTGCTATAATATTTATGAACTGGAATGTAATGCTGCTTAAACTTTAAAAGGTCAATGCATGACTGAGAAGATTTAAAATTTCTAATCACAGAATATTCTAAATTGGAAGGGACCCACAAGGACCATCGAGTCCAGCTTTTAAGTGAATGGCCCATATGGGGATCAAACCTGCAACCTTGGTGTTATTAGCACCCTGTTCTAACCAAATGAGCTAATCTCATAATTTAATCTATTGCCTTAGTGTAAATGTCCTTAGGTAGAACCTTGCCACCCTGGTGGGCTTCCGAGGGTCAGGTAGATAACCGTGAGCAAGGACCACTGCCATGAAGCAGGGGGTATCCATGGACTCCATGCACCATTTCTTACTTACAGATCTTCACCCTGCAATGTTAGAGAGGAAACTTTCTATGAAGCACAGTCCTCAATGAAAGATCAAAATACTTCACCTTTGTCACAGGGTAAAAGTATATACACGGACAGATAATCGGCAGAGTACTTTGTGTGTGGTAATTTCTTTGTGTGTCCACAGTCCTGTATGCTACATATTGAGAGTTCATGAAGTCATCTTGCATTTGGATAAGTGTGTTTTATGGTGTGTGAGTGTAATACAATATATACATAGGTACAAGAACTGAAGAAAATTACGTTTGGAGTATGTTGGAAGAATCAGAACTGATTCTAAGTTATAGGACAACCATACTGGTCAAACATAGGACTGTCTCACCAACTCTGCCCCAGATTGCACGAAAACCAGTAAATCAGCAGATAATCATTTTCTAATGTCAGCTACTTAGTGTTCTGGAGACAGAAAACTGTCCTGCTTAGTGAGGGCAGCTGTACATGAGAAAGCACCTCTTTCCACTGACAGTCTCTGTGTGTTCCTGCATCAGAACAGAGGAGAGGATGGACTTCCATGTGCTTTTCAGTATGACGATGCACAGGGTTCAATTTAAGTATTTGAAAACTGCATCCTATTTCTCTGGTTTGAAAATTCCTGAGTAATAAAACAGTTTCTGTAATAGCCATTACTGGCCTTTTCCAGGACTTCAAAATGTTAGACAAGAATGCACTGTTCAAATACAGGTTAAGTGAATGTTCAGAGCATTCACTGTGGAGGTTGGGTTGGTCTATGGTTCAGGATTATAGAAACAAGTGAAGTCTTGTGCTCTCTGTCCTTTTCTTTTGTGGAGTTCTGATGCTCTGAAGTTTAAACCTGAAGTTTGAACTTATTTCTATCATGCAGAAAATGAATTATCTGGACTGGTGGTCATAGAGAGCAACAGAGCGTGCACATTCCCCAGCTGTATCCCTTGTCCCTCCTCTAACTCCGTCCTCAGGAGTCTTCATCATGGAAACAGTGATGCTGCAAGAACCCTGCTTATGAGCTCCTTTACATATGGACATGTGTAGTTAGCCTTGCCTCTATCAAGCAAATGACTTTTTCTGGAGTAGAATCAGGAAGTATGCAATTTCAGACAAAACAGTGGTTTTGTGCATAAATTTAGAGGACTAACTGCAGAAAAGAGGAACACAACGTTAACACACCATCCATTTCTGCATTCTACATTTAATTCTCCTTTTCAGCAAGTATAATAATGGCCAGTCTTCGCGAGCGAAGATTTGGGAAAGGTCATTAACCCTTCGAGCCTGCGCAGTGGATTTTTTAGGTGAGACACAGCGTGCGCTGAACTGAGCCCACCCTTTAATCCTGAGGTTCATCTGCCGGGGCCAAGCAAACTTGGACAGTGGCAGTGAGGGTCTCAGGACGTAGGTTTGTTTAGAGTGACCTTCTCTTAGATGGATTGCCTCACAGGGCTGACGAGCTCCATCTGCCCGGGGGGCTGGGAATCGAACCCGGGTCACAGCAGTGGTGAGAGTCCTGCACCCTAACCACTAGACCACCAGGGGCCCCCTTTTCAGCAAGTAGAAGAATAACATTAGTAATATCAACATATTTTTGTGTGTAAATTTACAATAACAATGCACTGAGCATTTTTTTGGTCAAAGGGGTTGAGGCAAAGGAATCAAAAGGAAATTTTATTCAAGCCATGAGACTTTGCATTCTGAAAACACCATTTGGTTTTCCTTTACACACTGGCATATATGGGAGCACGCTTTAATAATGCTACAGCTGTAAGAAAATAGAGGGATGTGTCTTTAAGTTTTAAGAATTTTCAAAATTGGTAGATGTCATTGTTTTGAAACTGTTTTGCTGGTGTCACTGTTTCTGAGCTTCCCTATCCTGATAATCCAACTGTAATATGAAGCCGGAACTAGCAAGAAAAAGGCAGCAGTGGGGACATCAGTTAGAAGTTTACTACTCTGAATTGTTTCTCTGATAACACCTATAAAGAGAAATTTTTAGAAGAGATATAGCATAGCAAGTGAAAAGTCGAGGATCATGTAGGAACCAGAATGGTGTTTTGGGCTTAAGTTTCACTGATTTATGTCAGTTCACTTAGACTTTCTGCAGAGTAACCCCAAAACTTCACTTTGCAGCTCCCAATACAACGTGTTCACCTACTTGCTGTTCACTAATTGAAGAAATCCCTAATATCAAGTTATGGTGACAAAAAAGTACTCCAAAAGCCTGAAAACTCTGGCATCTCCATTAGGTGCTTGAAAAACTCATTTAGGTCAGTAACTTTTGGTCAGATGCCAAGTCCTCATTAGCTGGTTAATTTTATTCTTTTGAAGTAACAAAGGCTTGAGGAAAAAGTGTGAAATGAAAAAATCACAATTCACAGGTATCTCATCTGTCTGCTGTAGAAGTTAAAATTTTAACTAAAACAATGTGACTGTGCAAATTTTCTTAAACTTTCTAACTTTGTATGTTTCCTGGGTCATTCTTAATGCATATGTCTATTTTGTGCACTTATCAGTAATTCCATTGCACAGGCTACAACATACAGTGGCAAAACCAAATAAATTTGTGGAAAACGTAGCTATGATACACATTGCTCCCTATTCCAAGTCAGTCTTCTAATACCAAATCCTCTATATTTGAATTTATCTAAAGAATTTCTTATGAGAAACCAAGTGGAATCTTGCAGACTTCATTGAAACAAAACCACAGATAGCCAAACATATCAGCATTTGTTATAAGAATTTGTGAAAAAAAATTTTTAACTTAATATATGGTTACAGGAATGACTAATTTATAAAACCAACCCCCCAAAAACCAACTAAACTTGTAATCCCCCCCCAAAAAAAGCCAAAAAAAGTACCTTACAATGTGAAGGTTTTGGACCCACTTTGATTTTTCTATTATTCTGTGTCATTGCGCCTTACACTGAGTTCATTTGTAGTCACTTGACTACCCCAGCAGAAGTCCCTCTGGGCTCTCCTGTCTGATAGTATTTTTCTGGAATGAGTTAGACTAGCATTTGCATTTTTCCAGGAGCTGGGCTCCTCTGCATTTTGCATTTGCTTCATTAATTCTTCTGTACACAATTTCAAGAAAATGGTGGCAAACCCAGTAATGTATACAAATAAAATAGTGTAAAATAGCATGAAATGAAAAAGAAAACCTTGTGTGAATATACAGAAGATGAATTAATGCCATAAATGCAGTAAATATGATAAATTTTTTTTTGTTTCAGGTTTAAAAATGTCTGATTGGAAAAATATTGTACACAGAACCCGTTGTATTGAAAAACTGCTGTCTGAGAACAATTTTCAAGATATTGAGGATCATCTTAAAGAACTTGAAGATGTTGATATGATTGTAGAACATCTTCAGGGGACAGAAGTTACCAAGGCTGTATACAGAGTACTCAAGAGCTGCCCTTCAGGACGGTTGAAAAACAAAGCAAAGCAGTTATTATCAAGGTGGAAAGCACTTTACAAGAATAACTGTGTTCGGTCAATGCAAGTTAGACAGTCATTTTCTGCGTATGTGAAAGAGGAAATTGGGTATTGCAGTGTGGTTCCTAGAGAGCAGTTGCTGTCTGAAGGACCATATCAGGAGGAGGCAATAGCTGGTACTAGTTCCAGCTTTTTGGTCCCATCACAAACTGTTAAAAATGTGGTATGTAACAATGCAGAAGGGAGTATGAATCAGCCTTCTTCTTTTGAGGAGCAACACATTGTTAATGAAGATTCTAAATCTGTTGTTAATGGAGCAAGTCTGCCATCAGGACCCAATAGAGCTCTTAGGTATAAATGTACAGATCTTCTATATAAAGCTTTGATTGGTTCTGCCAAAGATGAAGAAGAAACTGTTAAATGGCTACAGTTATCTAAAGAAATTGAAAAACATATTTTTGCTCTTCATGCTAAAAATGACAAAAAATATAAAAATTGCATCAGAAGTAAAATCTCTAACCTGAAGAACCCTAAAAATTGCCACTTGAAACATAACCTTTTTACAGGAACTTTGAGCCCAAAGGCTTTTGCTGAGATGACAGTGATGGAAATGGCCAGCGATGAACTGAAACAGCTCAGGGCTCTGTACACAGAATCATCTATTCAGGAACATCAGCTTCCACAAGTTATTAAAGGCACACAGACAAACAAAATAAAGTGTAGGCGCTGTGAAAAATTTGATTGCACTGTCACTATGATCGCCAGAGGAACTCTCTTTCTTCCAGGTTGGGTGCGAAACACGAATCCAGATGAACAAATGTTGACTTACGCTGTTTGTAATGCATGTGGAGAGCAGTGGTATCACAGCAGATGGATTTGTTTGTAACACTATCCCTTCTTAATAAGTGGTTTGCAAACATCGATATGAGGGAGTGCTGCCACGGCCCGAGGGAAAAAGGGATAGGTACGCGGCACCACACAAAGGGTTCAGACGCAGCTGAGGGTCTGGGTGCAATGCCGATTTATTGAGAGAACACAGGGACTTATATAGGGTAAATCTGAGGGGAGGATTCAGAACTGAGGAGGAGCATGGGACTGACAACTGAGGGTAAGACAGGATTGGGAGACAGGGGAAAGGTGGGTGTAACTTCTGGGTATCCAGGGGAAAGGACCAATGGTAGCTCACTCTGCACTGCGGCAAGCCTCAACCAATCAGTGACAGAGGAGCGGGAAAGCAGGGGAGAACAAGGTGGGAAACAACTTTTGGCGGGAAAATCTGAGGGACAAAGGGAAATAATATTGGGGTACATTAAACTTGATGCAAAACCAATGATGAACTGGGGAATAACAGTCAGTCCAATAAGTTAACAGTCCATTTAAGCTCTGTAAATGTCCCTCCACGCTTGAAATCTCTCCCAATCGGACTTCTCATTCTCCTCAGAGTGCCTCTGTTGAAACTTATAACTTTAAATTCTGTATTGATACTATGTAGATGCTGTCACTAAAAGGTGCAAGATCAGTTTTAAAAAACTGCTAATGTATTTTTGAGGATGACTTCAATAAATCTATGTGGTTTTAAGTAATGTACATATGTAAAGAAATAAAAGAGTAGAGGGAAAAAAATTGTGACATGGTTATGCTATATCTGAGAGTGAAATATTCACCAGTAAATCCATTAAAAATATTCCGAGTGCTGCATTTTTTTTCTCAAGGGGCTGAGTATTTGGAAATTTTGCTATATTCAGCAGGAGTTCTTTCACAGAACCTAAGTTTCATTTATGGTAAACAAAACTGTTTCCAAAACTGCAGTTCACATACTTGCCTGCATTGCAGAGTGTTCAGCATGGATTCACTCCTTAATTAGATCACTTTTTGCAAGTAAGTGTTAAATTATTTAGTTGGTTTGAGAGGTAATTTCTAACAGGAAAAGAAACAAAAAATAGAATTTAAGGGGAGAGAAAACAGCTAGCAAATGAAAACAGGAATGACATCCTGCTTTAGCTTTTTATAGCTGTTGGAAAGAAAACAGGACCTGTGACAGTCTATCAGTATGCAGTCCAGATTTACAATATAAGGTGATGTGTCCTGCAACTGTTAAGAAATTAATGCAGGATCAGAGGATGGATTATTTCAAAAAATTGTGTAAATATATTATTGAATTTATCTTTGTTATAAAGGCATGAAATTAATAGGCATTAATCAGTTTCTGAGTGGATATCGTCTCTGGAATTGGGGCATCTGGCCTGAACTGAGAAAATTAGTGTTTTTATATTGTGCATTCTGGTTAATCAGAAACAATGAATAGAAGGAAATCTAATAGCTAAAGTTTTTATACATATTTTTGTTCCAGCATCAACGGGATGTTCACTGATTGTATACTATAAGCATTTATTTATTTAAAAAAAAATCATCCCGCATTCTTCTCACTTAAGTAATAGCCCTGTGTCTCTTACAAATGCACAACAGGCATTTTTCGGTTCAAGGCTGAAATGCATCAGCAGAGCAGGAAAATGTGGTGAGTATTGGCTGGAGGAGTTGAGGCTGGTTCTTGCACCCGTCTGGCTCTGACACAGCTGGGGCTGGTCAGCTCCTCTGGGCTGAGACACTGCCCTGGAGCTCTTCAGCCACATGACCTGCCAGAGAAAGGAGTTAGGGACATGAGATGAGAAAATAGCTGTTGGTGAACTAAAAGCCAGCCAGGACTAAGAGACAGGCCTTTTATCTGTATATGGGGAAAATGGTGTGTAACCTGTTATTAAGAAGAGACACTTAAAATATTCTACTAAAAAAAAAAAAAAAAAAAAAATCTTTCCATTCAGTGGAGTATTAACAGTTAACTTTCAGTGTTGTGATTTACTGTGGTATTACTTAAGATTTTTATCATGTGAAAATGTGCGTTCCAGGGGAATTGCACTGATGTAAAATATATATTAAAGCTTTACGCCAGACCCCGGTGTTCAACTGTGTAACCAATCAGTGAATATTTGCCCTTCCTTCCCAGGCCTTACCTGTGTGCTGGAATTGTTGGTTACAAGTAGTCCTGCTTGTTTAAGTGGGAGTACTTCTGTGTAAAGTGTTATTCTTAGCTTTCAATGAAACTACAGGAGGGCAAACACTTCTGTGTGACTGGTTCACAGTAGGCACAGCATTGTTGTGTGCAGTCATTTTGAAGGTCATGGTCCTGTTGAGGAGAGCTGTACGCCGGTACTGTGCTGTGTCAGAACACCGTGTAGCAGAAGACTATTTTACTTATAAATAATTTCTGCCTGCAGTTGGTTTTGAAGCCATTCCAGTAATGTAGAGCTCATCCAAGTTTTATCTTGCCAACGGGAAATGTTACAAGGCATGGCCAGTGTTTTTGACAGAATATATTTCAAGGGTAAAATTTATAGCTGTAACACTGACTACATTTGTGACATAATATATAACATAATTTTCTTTTGAACTGCTCATCCCTAAATATGTAGTGCTAAGCTATATCTATGATCCATATTTACTGAGCACGTAAACAGCAAGTATGCAAACAGCAGGTATCTTAAAACTTTTAGATCCCTAAGGAAGCCTGCCTCACTGTGATCTGAGTGAGCCATGCCAGCAGCAGCAAGAGGGTCATTTGGTTTTAGCCTTTCATATCTTGATCTTATCTTTTAAGATGTGGGAATAATAAAATCCAGTTACTAGCAACTGCAGTTGCAGATTATGGTATAGAGACCATAAGGTTAATAACTACAAATAGTAATAAAATGGATTATAACCGTGCCTCTTTAAAACTGTACCTTAACTTTATTCTGTTACAAGCTGAGAACAGTCAGAACTCTTAGGACAAGTACTTGTACCCTTGCAGTTGTAAACTCAGCATTTTAAAGTAGTTTTCTGTGGTAATACATTGTGAGCAGGCGTTTTTCCATTGTTTTCCTTCCCAATGACAATTGAAGAACCTGAGAGCTGGCTTTGTAGCAAGTCCAGTTAAAACTAGACATTAAAAGATGATAATATATTTGGTAAATTTTGTGAAATCCAGTAATCATGAAAAGAATTTCTATTCCTGTTGAAAGAGACAGAGCCCTTAACCTTTACTCAGGAGTTACATAGTCCAAGCTGCTGGCTGCTGGTGCAACGCACACATAGTTTTAAGTATTACCTAAAAACCAGGCAAAAAATACGCTCCCGCTTGCTCAGATGGTAGTCTGGGACAAGGAGGACATCTGGGAATAGTGGCAGAATAGAGCAGAAAGTATTGGGGGACAGGAAGAGTGAACTGCACTGTATTAAGTATGCCGAGGACACAAATCTCTAGGAAACGAGGCTTTGTTGTTCCGGGGCTGGTGAAAAAGCTGATCTAGGTTCGGTTTCACTTTATGCTTAATTCATGCTGATAAACATGCTGCCACAACTTCACATCACAGTTAGTGAAACTATACAAAATCATAAATTATTGTATTACTTTCTTGATCATCTTATGCTTTTGGTTATTTTTACCTCACACAGTTCTTTACCAATTTGGCCATGTTTTCATCTGTATTTGTATCTGATGCTTGTTACTTGAAATATTTAGTAGAAGCCAAATGTCATGTGTGGCAGCATGTACTGCTACATATAAGAATAGTCTACAGACGTAAAGTGCCAAGTATGAGAGATGGTCATTCAAGTGAACCATTGCTCTTAAGTAGGTGTGGTCACAGTTTCACTAAGCAAAGTACTGCTCCAGGCCACAGTTTGTCAACAGGTTATATTGTCCCTACTCAGATTGTGTAACTGTGCAGGCTTAAAATATTGGACTGGATAAGATTGTATGCTTCGTCTCAAAATGTCTCTAAAAAGTCAACTTGCAACTACACAGTGTATGTACCAGCAGGAGTGTGTAGATCACTGGAGTACAGGGAGTACAGGGTCCAGCAACAAAGATAAAAGAAAACTGAGATTATTCTGTTGAAGTTGCCTCATTTCAATTTATTCCAGGTGGTAAAAAGATCTCTTAACTTTTTTAAGCATAGACGATTAGTTTTGGTATGATGTTTAGCTTGTCCATGGTGCTACTCCAAAAAGGAGTGTGACATTAGAGGTAATCCACAAAAAACATAGGACAAATGTATGCTGAATAAGGCTAAAGTCTGTATTTGTTTTCATTGGGTTTTCCAGAGATGCTGTCAATTCAACTGCTTCTTGGATCCTGTGATTTAGCAGTGGCAATGAAGTCTTAAACATAAATTGCACTCAAAGATCAAGGAGCCTGTAGCTACAGAACTTGTGATACATATCTTGAGAAGATGAAAGCTAAATTAACAATGAATTTCACACAATTTTCAATGTAAAACAAAGATACTGTTCTGAGAAGTGCTCTATAATTGGAATCAATGTTGCTCCCTTAACACCAGGGATCAAACTCCTTCTGGTTCTTAGAGGTCCACTGCGAGATCCATTTCATTCTGTTCTCTTTAGCACCTTTTCCATCTCCCTCATAACCCTCTTACTGTGCACTTTTTAGGGAGGTACTCAGCTGCCATTTGTTGTTTATGACTCTTTCTTCCTTTCAAATCCAAAAAGAAATTTGTGCTGTTTATTTTTTATCTAAAATGTGTTCCTTTCCTGTCTGCTGTGCTATGCACATTTGTACTAAAGCCAAGAACTGCAACCCTTTAAACAAAAAACCAGCTCTTTTTTTCTGGCGAAAAGGAAAGTTACCTGGTAACAGACTGTGGTTAAGGAGCAAATATGTTGAATTACAGTCCTTCAGAGACTCTTCAGGGTGTAATGGCCAATTCACTGACTGCCTGAAAGATAAGGAAAGAAACAAGAGCACTTTGATAATTTCTTGGATTGCTCGAGGGCTGGCCTGCTTCATTCTGGTATGAACGGAGCCATAAAGGCAGATGACTTCATATCCCCTTATTTTGTACTGCTGTAATTCATCCAAGAGGTGACAAAGTCATGTTTTATTGAGGCCATGTCATCACTTGCCAGGATGGGACAAAATCTCCTTGCCAACTACAGATGGTAAAAAGCATTCACAAGCTCTATTATACAAGAGCTTTGCTGATACAGAACTTCCCATACTCACACAAAAAAATTTGCCCTTTATTTGCCATTGGGATATTTTTTGTGCCCTTGGCTATGATGTGACATAACAACACCACTTCATGAATACACCTCTGTAAAATCCTCAAGGTGCACAGGCAGCTTTCAGAGGAAGGTGCATGTGAGGGAGCAGCAAGGGTGGATTGCTGCACAGGAGGAGGAGAGCCAGGAGTGGAGGGAGGGTGACAAGGCATGGAGAGACAGTGACTTCGGTAAAAAGAGTCACTGTCCCACAGCACTCAAACAGGAAGACAGGGCAGGGCTGTTGACAATAATCTGCCAAAACTGTTGAGAACTGGGCAGGTCTGGGGAGGAGTCTGTGCTGTCGCATGGGTGTTGGGGCACAAGGTGGGGTTCAGGAACGGGGCCACCAGGCTTGTTCAGTGTCTGAGCCAAAATGTGGCTTTTGCTGGCAGCAGGGCCCTGAAGTGGCTGCCCTCATCAGCACTGCCCCAGCCCTGCTCACCAGCAATGGAATGGTCAGGGAGCAGCCTCAGGCAGGGGCAGACCCCACAGCACCTACCACTGGGACCCTACACTGTCTGCAGAATTTAAAATGGGAATGATTTTGTTGCACACATTTCAAATCACATGCTAGCTGGGCATTTTCTTGTACCTAACCTCAGAACTGGCAGGTATACTTGATGTGGCCAGCCCTATCAGTGGCATTATTTGTTCTCAGATTTTTGATTGTTCTATAGCAACTATTGGTTTTGTTACATACATGAATAATAGTAACAGCGTGGACATGAGGGGAAAGGGCCTTAGTTCCTGATCCTCAAGCACTCATGGGTGTGTATTAATCATGAGTGTAACCCTGTGATACTCCATTATGCTTATAAAATCATAAGCATAATAGCCATTTTTACACGATGGTTCTTTTTTATTTTATGTTCCCATGGTAAAGAAATAAAAATACATCTTATCTGAGAAATTCAAGAATTTTGTTTTCTACCTAGAACTTGAAAAAATGAGGTACCTGGACAAGCTGAAGAAGTGGGTCCATATGAACCTCGTGAGGATCAGTATGGACAAGTGCATGGTGTTGGACCTGGGTCAAGGCAACCCCTGGTGTCAGTATAGGCTGAGAGGAGAATGTAAGGAGAGCACCCCTGACAAGAAGGACTTGGGGTTGCTGGTGGATGAGGCTGGACATGACTCAGCCATGTGCCCTTGCAATCCAGAAAGAATCAAAAGCAGGATGATCAGCAGGTCGAGGGAGGTGATTCTGCCCCTCTACTCTGGTCTCATGAGACCCCACCTGCAGTGCCGCATCCAGCTCTGGAGTCTCCAGCACAGGAGAGACATTGACCTGTTGGAGCGAGTCCAGAGGAGGGATCCCAAGATGATTAGAGAGCTGGAGCACCTCTCCTATGAGAATAGTCTGAGACAGCTGGGGTGGTTCAGACTGGAGAAGAGAAGGTTCCATGGAGACCCCATTGCAGCCTTCCAGGACCTAAAAGGGGCTTATAATAAAGATGGGGACAGACATTTTAGCAGGGCCTGTTGCAGTAGGACAAGAGGTAACAGTTTTAAACTAAAGGAGCCTCGATTCAGACTGGACAAACTGACTATATTCAGACTACGAATATGATTGTTACAATGAGGGTGGTGGAACACTGGAACAGGTTGCCCAGAAAGCTGGTAGGTGCCCTATTCCTGGAAACATTCAAGATCAGACTGGATGGGGCTCTGAGCAACCTGACCTAGTTAAAGATATCCCTGCTCACTGCAGGGGGATTGGACTAGATGACCTTAAAAATGTGCTTCTAAATTTCCTTAAATATATCCAAGTGTCTGAGAACCAATGTTGACTCAAAACAAAAATATGGTAGCTTCACCCCACAAGGCATGAAGTGAAAATAGAGTAATTATTTCTTCCACTTCTAAATGAAGAATTTTTTCTTTTAAAATCACAAAATTATGCCATTACTGATCAGAACTTTTATGTCTTAGAATTATCTTAATTTAAAGAGTCCATTTTTCTACCTCTCCAGCACTTACTTGTGTTTTACTTTAGTACTGAATGAAAGCAGATCCCAGGAATAAAGTATTTGAAAATTTTCGAAGTCCAGCTTTGTTAAATAAGAATGGATCTCGTGTCATCAGATTTGCCTCTGGCATGAACTGCCTTTTAATAATCCTGCTCCTGTCAATAGGAGACATCTCTTTTTGATGGCACTGAGATCTTGTTTTCCACTCCTTGGGCCATGTTGTAGGTCTGATCCAAAACAAAACGACTCTGCCAAGTGGCAATTCCAGTCTGATTGCATCTCCCTTATGATCGGAAGCATGTGATGACTGTTTGAGCTAATGGGTGTACTGTCACCACCTATTCCTCTTGATGATGTGGGAACCTCTTTAATTTCTGCTCTTTTCATTTTAATTATATTTTGCCCTATCCTCGTGGTGAGTTGTAAGAGCACAGAAAATACTATCACCAGCTTCTTTAGCCTTTTTTCCCATGATCTTGTTTAAACAGTCAAGTCATTGTTATTCTGAATTACTACAGGGGAAAAAAAAAAGTGCCTGGCTACTCTTTTTAAATAGTGTGCTTTGTATTTCGATTAATTCTTTCATTGACACAAGTATAGTTTTCAATGTTTCTGCTTGTAAAGTGAAGCTGCCTTACAGTCGCGAGTTTGCTTGCCTGGGGTCCTTAATGTGGAGCACAGTGAGACTACAAGGGTTGGACTTGATGATCTTAGAGGTCGGGTTTCCAACCCGGCTGATTCTATGATTCTACTGCCTTTAATAAATAACTCTGACCTCCAAATGGTTTTAGGCGTTTTAGGATTTAATGATGCAGAGCATTCTGGAGCAAGTAAGTGTTATCTGTTTCCAGCAGAACGGTGGGCCGCTCTCAGACGTCACACGATAGTGATCGATGAGAGGTATGGCCCTCGACAGGCCCAGCCGTGCCGTGCGCTGGCTGTGGGCACAGCCATAGCCATTCCCATTTCCTATTCCCTCTCCCGTTGCCGCCTCCCACAGCGCCGAGCTGAGCAGGCGCCTCAACCTGGGGGCGGGGCCTCTGTGCCGGCGGGCGGGGCCGTGCGCGCGCGGCGCGGATCACGTGATGGTGGCCCCGCCCCTGCCCGCTCCGCCATGTTCCCTCCTCGCCCAGCGCCCGGCGGTGGCGCAGCCCGGGAGTGGGATCGGGCCCGGGACCGGCGGCAGGAGCAGGCACAGCCCCTTCCCGCAGGCAGGGATCGGCTTCCCCAGCGCGCTCGGGAGCGGCGGCAGTCCCCTTCCCGCGGCCTGGAGCCCAGTGAGGTTGCGTTCTTTTCCTTCCTCTCGCCGCCGCGGTCCCCGCTCGCTCCCCCGGCGCTATCCGTGCTCCCGGGCGCTCCCCGTGGCTCCCTGGCGCGCCTGGGGAGCGGGAGGGCAGCCCCGGCCGGGGCCGCGGTGGGAGAGGGCCCCGTGCGCTCCCCGGGGCCGGTGCGGGTGGCGGGGAATGTGGTGTGATCCGGGATCCCGTGACTCCAGGACAGGCGGTGGCTCCTCTGGGACGCGGTTCCCAGCCGGCTCCGGCCCGGCAGGGCTTCCTCAGCACTGATAAGAATCTCTGATCTGTCAGGGTGAAGCTCGGTTTCGTACCTGTGTCCTCAACACGTTTCAGATCGGAAAAAGAAGAAATATTAGAGCTCTCTTGATCACCTTTTCTCACTGCTGTGTACTTGGAATGGGCTTCCCACGGGGGCGGTGGGGTCAGCGACCCTGGAGGTGTTTAAGGAAGGACTGGACGTGGCACTGAGTGGTGTGCCATAATCTGCTTGAGATGGTGGTGTTCGGTCATAGGCTGGATGATCTTCGAGGTGTTTTCCAGTCTAATCGATTCTGTGATTCTGTGCTGAAGAGGGACAGAACTGCTCGGGGTGCCCTTGGGTTTCAGTTCTTCTTTTTTGAACCAGAGGCTCGATCCAGCCCCTCTGCGGGGCCTGTGGAGTTTCCAGTGGTGGCAGGTGGCTGTGCGGGCTCAGGTGTGGGGATGACTGGGGAGGGTAGGAATAGAGATAGGGCACGATGGGCGAATCGTTTACGTCTGGGTAGTTAGTGGGCAGTGCAAGTGATTCCGTATTGCATCTGACTTGTGCAAAACAATTGAGTGGATAACAGAAAAGTGCAGAAAAACTAGTTCTAAGAACCTCTGTGAGTGGCCTTCATAGCAAGGTTACATGTAATGAGCTACGTAGAGAGCACTTAATTTTTATTAACTTGGGTGGGATAGGCAAGTAGGGGATTTCTTGGCTAAATTTTGGTCAGGAATTAAAACAGTTGTCTGCAGTTAGCTGTTATGCAGCCTCCCGTCCTACATGCTGTTTTCCTTGTCCACAATAATTTACAGCTATACTAAATAAGCATGTGGGTTTTATTTGTCTTTACTTTTAAACTGTTGTGCAACACTGAAGTTGTCAGTGCTTGCTTTTTTTAGAGCAAGGGTTGTTTTGCATGGCTGGGGTTTTTTGGTGTAGGTGTTTTTTTTTTTCTCTTTATGATTTTTTTTTTTTTCTATTTTTCCATGACTTTATAGTAGCTTATCAGGTAACAAGCTGTAATGGCAGACTGGAGAGAGAGCTGTTTCTCAGACATACCCAAAATACTTTTATTTCCAGAGAAACCTAACCAAAGGATTGTACAGCTATATCTGTGTTTCATACCAATATCAAATTTATAATGAACTCTTCTTTTCCTCTGTCTGCTTTCAGGTTGTATGGAGCTCTGTTCACTGTCTTAATTTTAGTAACACCTTTTCTGTAAAGTTAAAAAGTGACAGTGTGTAGTAAAAAACCCCAAAACTCTAGCAGTCCTTGTTTTGCTTTTCAGTGCTCAAACCAACCTTCCATTTCCTTAAGTTAAAAATATGTGCAGAGAGTCAAATAAGATATTTAGATTTCAAGCTTTATTTTGTGTCAATTTAGTAATAAATCACGAGAAACAGATTTTTCAGCTCCTTAGGATTGGAATTTTACATAAACATTTCACAATGAATAAAACCTTCCCAGCAGAAAGGTTTGTAAGAAGTCCTTAGGGTTGTTTTTTCATTTGTTTGTTTTTTTTAAAATAATGTTCATTCTCCTTGGTGTTTTGTTTTTGTTTTCATTCTCTACAGAGCAGACAGTATGTTGGCCTGGTACAGTATAACCCACTTAATGCCTTAGGGATGGGCTTTCGTCACATAGTTTTACTGGGAAGAATATGAATGTACAATGTAGCCTGACCAATAGAGGCTGCTATTACTAAGATTCCTTGAAGGAAAAGGGATACTAATGCAAGAGAATAAGATGAGCACATATGAGCAGAAATAATTGTTGGATAAGTTATTGAAAGAGTGGAAGAAGTAACAGAGAAGTAGGTTGCAAGGAGAATGTCAAATAGCTGATGCATTGTTAGAAATGTTGGACCAAGAGCAGCAGCACTGAAGGGTGTTTTGAAGTTGGCTGCAAGTAATAGAGTATTTAAGTTGGAAGATGCTTAACTGTGAGCTGCTGAGAAATGTCAGCTCTGATTAAATCCCAGTAAATAATAGTTTGCTCATTCTACTTCAACCTGGGGAATGACGTAGGAATTGAAGCCAGGTCTCTGCAAGATTAAATTGGCAGAGGTGTAAGTGTGTTTCTCCTGACAAGTTTTGCTGATTGACTTTGTGGCTAGATAGAAGTTAGAATAAAAGAAGTGATTCTGGCAGTAGGTACTGGGATGATTTCATGATCCAAGGGTTATGGGGACTGGAGGATTCCTCCCCTTGGCTGCTACTTCATTCATAGTCCTGAGTCATGCCAGGCAACTGTTTGAACTACAGTCCTGAACTACATAGGAGTTAAAAACAAGCTTATAAAGAAACTGCTAAATACAACTTTTTCAGTATTCAAATGAGTGGCAACAGCTGTATATCAGTTCAGTTTGGGTTGGGTTCATATTAGAAATTACGAATAAATTCTAGTGATATTCTCGTGTTAGATAAAGCATGTCTAGGCTGCTTAAAATAGAGGCAATTTTCAGATAACCTGCCAACAAATTCTTAAACATCTCTCTGAAAGAAAACACGGGCTGTCTTCATAGGAAGGAAGACTTGCAAAGAGATTAGGACTTTGATAGGTGGAGCTGAATGATTGAAGGGCTTCCAGGCTTCCGGAGAACTAGGCAGCTGACAGGTGGCTGTCAGTAAAGGGGTGTTCCTGATCCGCAGCTGTTACATCAGTGCCTTGTGGAGGGGAGGGTCAATTTGGAGGCTGAATAATGTTTGTGCTTGTAACATATTCAAAAGTACAAAGCATGTAGCATCTTGACTTTGTATCTGGATGTTTTCCTTTGAATTGAGAGAAAGTTCTTTCAAGGTCAAACAGACTTGTGGCCTCTTATGCAATAAAAAAAACATTTTTGTGCCACTTAATTGGCCAGGGCGTAAACCACTGCCTCCTAGATATAAGAACAAGGATTGGCTAAGGGGAGAAAAGTGAGAAGATTTGCTTCTGTCCTTTCTTTTCAGATTTTTGGAAAATTGCAGATCTGCTATAAGCATCAAGTTTAGAGATGTAAAAACTCCACAAATAGTAAGTGTTGAAAACTACATAGTTTTGGATTGTGCCCCTTGTGCCACAACTCTGGTAGTTCTTGGGACTTTGCTTTTCAGATATTTTACAGAGCAGCAATTAATGACTAATGAGGTAGTGAATTTACATTTCTATTGAACGCTGAGTGTTTTTGTCAGTCAAAATACTTGAAGTGTTGGTATGTCTTTTTAAACTATTAATATCTGATGCCAGTGTTTAACAAAATAAGGTGGCTTAGCAAATAAAACTGTGAAAAAGCTTCAAAGCTGAAATGGATATACTGTATATGTGTAAATTTGAGGATAGGAAGTTATAAAATAGGGTTAGTGTTTGCTGACATAACTTATGTGGAACTCCTAATTCTGCTTGTTGGTAACTTCATTGGTTTTTTTCTTAAATCAAAGATGTCCCCTTTTTTCAATAAGTCTTGGCTGAAAGTGTATTAGGTTGTAATTAAACATGATTAGTTGGAACAAACTTGATTCTGTCTTACCTTATCCTTCTCCAAGTCAAATAGGTGTTCTCTAACAGCTCCAGTTAAAGGACAGTGTACCGCATATCTTCAAGAAAACCTTTGGATTTAGTCTTGCTTTTGTACAGCAGATGGTTGGTTCATCAGTGACCACTGAATGAAAACGCTGATTGAAATAAATTTCGTTGCCTGTTTCCAAGGCAGAAAGTAGATACAAGTGGAAAAACAACAGCCTGGAAATTAGAAGTGTCCTTTACATCTATTTCCTCAAGAATGCTGAGGGAAGTCAGTGGTGGTCTTTCAACAGATCCAGTTTTTGGTGCCTTATTGAAATAAGGGGGAGTGGAGGTGAGATATCAGTTCCTATGTGTGTTTTTCTGTTTGACTGGATTTTTTCATGGTGTGCTGTGGTGGCTGCTATCAGTGTGGTGAAAGTGAAATTATAAATAAGCCCGATTGACTTTATTTGCTTAATAGTTTATGTGGGGTTGTAGCTTGCTGACATCATAGATACAATGCAGTTACTGTGTTGGCAAACACTTTTTCCATAGAGAGAACTCAAATTCATCATTTGTCTTCAGCCTTCAGTACTCTGGTGTGAGCAGATCCTCCTTAATCTATGAAATTATTTTTGTAGTTAAAAAAGACAAGTCTGTAGTGTAGACTAAGAAATAAGACAGTCTAGATGGATAGACTAGACAAGGCAGTGGTGTTTCACTAAGCTTTGAGGGACTGAGAATCACAGATTTTGTAATGCAAACTGATTTTTCTGAGGTTGCTTAGCACGTTGTCTTTAGTCTCGACAGCAAATATTTGAACTGATAATGGAAATGTTTGACTTGCAATTCATTTCACTGTTTAAAAGGGACATCCTGAAGGGCACAATTAATTTACTTTTTGTATTATGGCATATGATCATGTTAGAAATTATATTTAGTAGAAAATGGTCCCTGTTTTTAACAGGAATATTGAAGTCAGTGATTTAAGCGCTTGAGTCCTTCTAAGTAGGTGGAAGCAATTCAGAAATCATTATCAAAATGAACCTGAGTGGGGATGCTTTTTATTTATTTGCTCTGACTTTCTTTGAATATTGAAATGATAGAGGAACATGAGGGAAAATTCTTCTTGTTACAGACTCCTCTGTGTAGTAGGGTTGAGACTACTTTTACTTTAAACTATTTGTGCAGCTCAGTAAGAAATAACTGGAACAAATAGTTACCTGTAATTCTGTCTTGCAGTTTCTGATGTACCATCTGTTTTGTCTTCAGATGGTGAATGATGATTTAAATTGAACAATTAAGGTAATAAATCTTCAGAAACATGGTATCAGATGTTGACCATCCCTTCCAAAAATACTTTAAAAAAATCACATTATACAGATAAGTTCGAAGTATGTAATAGGATAAATAACATTAATTCTCCAAGTGCCTTAAGTATTTTATAGTTTTCTTTGTTGAACTGAAAAACAATTACAAAAATTGAGCTTTTTAAAAATCTTATCTAAAGATGTGTAAGCAGAGAAAAAATGCAGCAGTCTACTGTGCTGGAAACTACCACTCTGGTTCAGCAGATACTCTAAATCACATAATCACTGAGGCTGCAGATGAGTCCTTTATATAGTAATAAAACTATAAGTGTATAAAGACTTTGCTGCTTCCAAACAAAAATACTTCTTAATACTTTTAACATGCTTCTTTGCTGCTTCAGGTCCAGCTTGTAAGCACTTATTTAAATGACTGAATATATATTCCATTATTTTGTATTAAAAACTTGACAAAAACTTAAAAGCTAGCCTAGCATGACAGTTTCTGATTTGGAAGCTGAATGTTTTGAGAAGCAAGGTGTCCTGCAATATCCGGTTGAGATAGTTTTGGTTAGTCCTGGGAAGACTGTTTCTGTGGCCTTTGTGTGAAAGGACCAGTTTGTTCCAGTTGAAAAGACACTTTTAATAGTTTGTGGTTGGTGTGTAATTGTCTGCCCAGTAAAACTAATTTGATGGTCATCAGTCTCTTACACCTCACTGTAATGGCCCACATAGCTGGAATTGTGCAAAATAACTTCTGCAGGTTCTGGATGCATGAAAGTACTAGATACTGTTAACACTTTCCTTACCTGTATTTTATTTAAAATGTGGCCTCATGGACAATTCTGTGATAATAACTGCCATTGTTTAAAATGCAGAAGCTAAAGAAACAAGTGCTTAGTACCAGTCAGAACTACTTAAGCCAGTTATTTATTCACATTGTGTCTTCTAGAGAACTTCTGATTTCTGTAGGACAGAAAAAATAATTTATAACTTGTTCCCTACACTGGAGTGGAAGAACAGGAGAACATTCAGTACCCTCTGTTCTCATGAAAGCATTATTTATTAAGAAGCAGCTCCTATCTAATGGTGTAGCTTAGATAACTTATTCATTAACCAACAGTAGAAATGAGGGAGATAAATGAATACACAGGACCATTTTCAAGAGTTAAGCATAGAATCTGTAACTCATATGCAGGTAGTCCAGTGACTCTGCTAAGGCTTTTCACGTACATTAAAATGTATGTGTTCATACTCTGAGCCATAGCAGTTATCCCCTAGCTCTCTGAAGGGTAAATGAACAATCTACTTGTTGCTCCTATGCAGTTTTAACATTGTTGTGATACAAATCTGTACAAAATTAAGGATTTATAAATATTGTTATTAATTACACAATATGAATTGATTAAATTACTTGCTCTGAACAGATCTATAATGGAAGCAGCCGGGTCCTTATATTTTGAAATTTCTTTGTGTTGAGGCTTCAAAGTATTCCTTCTGTCTTACTGTAGGTTGTATCTAGCAAATAAACACTCAAAGATGGAAAGTCACTGATAAAAAAATTCCTGAAATTTCTCACTCCCGATGTAGGCCTTGATTGTAAGGCGGCATAGAGTCATATGACTCTCATGCCAGCTTGTGTCAGGTATTAATTCTAGAGTCATACTCTGTGGGTGATGTATATGCCAGTAACACTAATTACAACTAGCAAGACCGCATTCCTTCCTTCAAAGGAAAGAGGCAGACTAGGCAACTTATGACCCATTTCCATTTTAAATAGATGCTATTTTCAGAGAAGCCTGTTTGGGCTGAATACTTTGAGCTCTTTTACTATCAGGCAAGTTTAGAAACAGCAGTTCTCCTCATACAGAAACTTAAGTTTGGGCTTGTTAAAATGAAACTTTACCCCCAAGCAATTAAAACACCATTTTACAGTATTAGATAAACACTGTGGTGGTGATGGCAAAGGTTGGGCTGGTACAAAGCACTGATGAGCAAACTACTTTAATGCTAGAGGTTTTGTGTTTTTTAAAATTTATTTTTTAAGTCTGACAGTTAAAAAGCCTTCATTGGTTGCCATCCCTATGCTGGCAGCCAGATTATTCCCTAGCACTTCCAGACTTTTTGACATTTTTACTATGGGAAGTTGACACCTACTAACTGAACTGTCAGTGTAGGCTTGACCTCAGTATCTGGCATCTTGAGTACCATTGAAGTAGCAACAGTGAATTTGCTTTTGTAGGAGTTGTAATAATATTCCGTTCATCAATGCTGTTGTGCAAGGAGTAAACTATGAAATATTGAATGTTTGTCTACTGATACCTAGTCATATGACTTTTAAAATAAAATTACAGCATTTGCATTTGTTCTATAGATAACTGTGTTCCCAGTGAGTTGGTTTAGAGTAACTTTGCTAATGAAATACAGCACTGAAGTTATTAGTTCAAGGCATGTGCTCTATAAAGTTTCCTCTCTCCACTTTTTTTTCATGGATCTTTTTCAGTGAACATAAATGTTAAATGTGCTGTGATACTCCTTCTGCACAAAGGGGGGGTGATTTGAAGAGTTTGGGGCTTTTAAGTGTTTTAAGTGACAGACCAGTAATTCATGCAGTGTACTGCTTAGACTGCCA
Source organism: Lepidothrix coronata (assembly GCF_001604755.1). NCBI lineage: Eukaryota > Metazoa > Chordata > Aves > Passeriformes > Pipridae > Lepidothrix > Lepidothrix coronata. The sequence continues at coordinate 3,809,826 of NW_016690215.1, forward strand.
TGCAGATTGCAGTCTGTGGAAGAGACACCTCTTATACACGGTATTTTTGAGAGGATATTCTTATTGGAGTATCTAGACTTTACCTCTTCAGTGTATCCTTTTGCTTTTGTACATGAAACTTGATGTTGGTGGACTTTTACACATTCTAGATATTTCTGTGTGCAAAATTTGCTGCTTACGACTTTCCTTTTTAATGATTTTCTTAATCTTTACAGGTCTAGGGAATCAGGAAGATCTTTTCCTGTAACAATGGCAGCAAAATCATCGCTCCTTAAAGTAATACTGCTGGGAGATGGTGGAGTTGGGAAGAGTTCGCTGATGAACAGATATGTCACCAACAAGTTTGATGCACAGCTATTTCATACAATAGGTGTGGAATTCTTAAATAAAGAGTTGGAAGTTGATGGACACTTTGTTACAATGCAGATATGGGACACAGCAGGTCAGGAACGATTTAGGAGCTTGCGGACTCCTTTCTATAGAGGTTCTGACTGTTGCCTGCTAACCTTCAGTGTGGATGATTCTCAAAGCTTCCAAAACTTAAGCAACTGGAAGAAAGAATTCATTTACTATGCAGATGTCAAGGAGCCTGAAAGTTTCCCTTTTGTGATACTGGGTAACAAAGTTGATATTGATGAAAGGCAAGTGTCTACAGAAGAAGCCCAAGACTGGTGCAGGAATAATGGCAACCATCCCTATTTTGAAACCAGTGCAAAAGATGCCACTAATGTTGCAGCAGCCTTTGAAGAAGCTGTTAGAAGAGTTCTAGCCTCTGAAGATAGATCAGATCACTTTATTCAAACAGATACAGTAAACCTTCATCGGAAACCGAAACCCAGTTCATCTTGTTGTTGACTTAAATTTCTTTTTGCCAAATTACTGTTGACTAGCTTGCTCTATAAACGAATGGGGAAGGTGTAGTAGATAAAATAACAAATGGGTTTCACTCTAATATTAAAATTGTAATATTCTGCTGCTTTCATGGGGGAGAAAAAAAAAAATCTCCCTTCATGAGTGACCTGTTACTGAATTAGTGACACTTTCTCTTTAGGAAGATGTCAAGTAAAAACATAATATAAGAATGTAATTTGCCAACTTTATTCAAATGATAAATACTTTGAATATAATTAAAACTTGAAAGTTCTGGAAGCACTACTTTGGAGAAACTGTTCTGGAATTCAGGCACAAAGATACTTTTATATGTGTATATTTTTATGAAATCAGCATTCCACTTTTGTTTCATTAGACATCAGTTTCTTAACAATGCTAGATATTAAACTTCAGTCTCACTACATTCCTTTTGCTGTGAGTGGTACTTCATCTCTAAATATTATAAGTTAACATAAATTACCTCTAGGTCTTCTAATTACCTAATGTTGCTGTAATTTATGTAGGTTTTTAAGTAGGAAATAAATTTCCTACATATTTAATGTCCATTTTCTTTTAATTTACTCTTCTAATGCTGCACTAATTTTTCCAGCAGTTTAATTCAAAATACTGATGATTTTTAAAGCTAATGTGTCTTTGCCTTAAGTCCATTCTAGCATGTTTCTGATCAATAAGGTGAAAAATTGAGTAACTTAAGTATAACCAACCATTTTTTTGAAAAAGTAATGCTTTATTCAGTCAGCTTTAACAGCACTTGAAAGGATCCACATTATGACATTTTTTAGGAAAATTTTTAGTGTACAGCCTTAAAGTTCCAAACCTCTTGTTCCTGTTAACCTGAGCTATGAATGTGTTGACCAGAAATAACCTGCACTGTGAAACTAAGGATTGGCAATATGTAGAGAACTCAGGAAGCTCTTGACTTACAATAGATTTTGACAGCTTTCAGCCTAATACAAGTATATAATAGTTATATAGATAGTGTTTGAGCTGAATTTGACCCTTATTTAAATTGCTGTTTTAGGATATGGACTTGTACATTTAAGATAATATCTTTTATATTACTGAACTCATTTCATAATGATGAACGGGAGCAAATTCTGTATTTAATGGAGTCTTTTTTGCAGTCATGCAGACAAAACCACAGAAGGTAATTTGAGGCTTTCAGTTGCAGTCTGTGGTAGAATACTTCTATAAGAAATTGTTCAGTATTGGCCCTCAGAGTAACCACTGTCCTTGCAGTAGCAAAACTGATAGTGCACTACTGCTTCCATCTGTAATCTGACTGCTGACAGGCACACAGGTACACATCTTGTGGACTGAAAAAGGAAGTCTGAGGCCTGTAGGACAGGCCATGTTATTCATTAAACAACTGCTTTCTGTACAGCAACTTTTTTATTCCAGTAGAAAAGCCTTTATTGAGAATACGATACCAGCAAGCATTTTCTCTTGAAGTATCCCATCGGTCTGTACCAGGTGTACTTATTTGGAAGTAAAGCTTGCAAAAACAAACCCTCTTTGTCACTCTTAGTACACTTTTCTGAATGCATTGTATTCTTGCTCGAACCTGTCTAGGGCAACTTTACTCTGTAGATCTGCTACTCCTGCTTAAAAGTGACATCTTTTTACCTTTTGTGCATTTCTAAGGCTGATTCATTCTTGCAGTCCTGCATATACAGCAACAGAACTGTGTTTTAAGCTTCAGTCACTGAGCAGCTAAATATAAGTTGAACTGCTACTTCTGTTATGTTTAATTTCTAGTCAATGAATCAAGAGATCTGTGAAGAAAATCGTAGCTAAATGGTTCCTAATCTTAGGGTGGGAGAGCAAAAAGCTTTAGAAATGAAGGTTGCTTGCATTAAGGGCTACTAAGCTAGTGACATGAAATTGTTGTAAAACTACTACCTTACTACTTAAAGCTTCCTTTTAACATTCATTTTAGCAGAGAGTAAGGTTGAAACAAAACAGGAGCTGAAGATACTGTGAATAGAGTATATGACTATAGATAACCCTAATTTTTTCCTTTTAGCAATTTTATTTGAATGATGAGAACCATTGTGGTCTTTCTTGTGCCAAGGCATCCATCTGTGTCTTCCCATCTGTCCCCTTTCCATGTAACATCATGGTTACCAAGCCTCCATCTGAGAATTAGGTTTAATAAAGTTAAATAAAACATAATCCCATAGAAGTGTATTACTCATGCCCTGGGAGCTGTTGTACCACAATGGTACACTAATCACGAAAGTGGCTGTAGTAAATAAGACAGTATAGGGATTATGTTGAGGTCAGGAATTGGTCTCACAGTGAGACTACTGAGTACTTACAGAAGCAAAAGTCTTATAACAAGCAGTTATAGGTACAAAAAAAAATATAATGCTTAATAACAACCATTCATTTCTGTACTTTGTAAAAGCTTAGTATCATTCCATTTGGATGTAAGGTATGCATTTGTGACTTTTATTTCAATTCACTGTTTTGTTTCAAGTGCTGATGTACTTCAAATATTATGGGGTCCTGTTAGCAGTTATTTAGAGTTCTGTAGAGTGACAGAACATACTGCATAACATGTATGCAAACTTCCAGATGTCCTTGAAAATGAGGAGCAAAAAATAGTGTTGTGGCAGATTGGTGGGACTGCTGAAAGCTATGCTTGTTAGAACAGACAGCAGAATGGGAAGGGGCAGAAGAAACTAGCCAGGGCAGCTGACAGCTCATGTCACAGCAAACTGTATCAATGCTTAGCATAAGACTGCTGCCAGAACCAGGCTGCTTCCTCCAACGGCCTCTCTGTACCTCGAACGGATCTTCCTTTCAGTTATGTGACAGGTTACCTAAACAGTAATAGAACCTTGAAGAAAGCATAAACAGGTGTTTCTCCATGCACAGAGAACTTGGAGCTACCTGGCCAAGGCCCTGGAGAGTTCTGTCACAAGACAGTGCTCCTCAACCACAAGCTCTATAATGATAAATGAAGTGTTAGGACATAATTCTCCCATTCCTGTGGTCAGTAACAGTCTGTTTTCATAAAGCCTAGATGGACCTGAGACTGCATTTCCCATTTACAATTTCTGTATTCAGAAGAAAGAGGGAAAGATACATCGAGGGCATAAGAACAGGCACCATTTGGCTAACTGCCTCCAGAGATCAGGCAAGAAAAAAATGCTTTCATTTTACTTAATGTCCTACTGCAGCAATGGATAAAGTTATTAAAAAATGCACAGTTTCTGTAAGTGATGAAAAGTGTTAGCACTAATCCTCCATCCTTGCCAAGCTGTTTTTTACTGCTATGTATGTGATTATTTAACTTAAGTACTTCTTCAGTGAGTCTTAACTGAAGTATTTTTACAGCCAGCTGGAAGAACCTACTGGGGAGGAGGCAGAAAACAACAGCTGCTCCTTATCATATGAGCAAGAATGCTTTACCTCAAGTGTGCTTCTCCTGAGTTCATGTATATAGAAAAAAAATAAAAATAAGTTGACTTATATAAAATTACATGATATTACCAAAATATAGTTTGTATGAAATAACATTGCAAAGACAAGTATTCCCATCTTCACCTGCCACCCCACCAGGTAATGTTACTGTGGTTACCTAGTTTTCTTCTAAATCACTTCAAGTATACTCAACACACATACATAGTGCATCATTCTGTGTTTTATTTAAGGTAAATACTGCAGTCTTTATATCATGTTCTTTTTTTCCTCATGGTATATTTTACAGTGACAGTGTAGCAGTAAGTGTAGAAATAATAACTGACTGTACATTTATAGCACATGTATGTAGTCCCTTTAATTATACAGACTATGCAATATGTACTTCTTAGAACACCATGCCACTTCCTTTGGAAATTACTTTTCAGACATTTAAAAAAAAAGTACAAGAAGATAGCTTATACAGATTTATTGCAAAAAGGAACAGAATACTTAAAGGATTGTAAACCTAAACAAAATATTAGGTACATATATGTCATATTAAAAATTACCGTTTTGGAATGATGGTAAGTTTTGCAAAAGGGTCCCTAACATGTTTTACAATGAAATAGGAGCCAGACAGGCCAAATAATGCCTTTCTGAAACTTCAGCAAATGGAGTTCCATGGTTCAAAGATCCTACTCTAAATATATTTGCAGAAAGAAAGTTTTCAGCACTTGAAAAATAATGGAAAGGAGTGTGTTTAAACATGTAAATTTAGTTTGGGGGGGGTTTGTGCGTGAATTAGAATTAATGTCAGGGCTGACATGGCTGTTCTGGTCTACTTCATTCATTTCATTGATGCAATACTGCAGCTAAACATGTATTGCACTAAACATATGGTAAATTGGAAATTATAAGCTTTTAAACTTTAAATTTTTTTCTCAAAGCTTCTTGAAATCCTGGAGACAGCTTTTCTGTCTATCCTGTTTTATTTTTATTGAGCACTTTATATACACACAATTACACATTAATAAATAGAGACCTGATTTACTATCACAAAGTGTAAGGTTAGTCTGGTTAGTCTGCAGAGTAAGTTTTCTAGCGAAGGAATGAAAATAGCAAAGTTTATAACAAAATTAACCACACTGTTTTCCAGTCAAGAATTCTCATTTACTCATTAATTCAGATAGCTGGAGACACCTTTTGCATGTAGATCTGATTTCCTCCTACCCTGTGTAAGAGGCTTACACTTTGCATGTTGACACCCAAATGTCTTAGTTTGTACCTGTGCAGCCTCTGACATTTTAAAACTTCTTCATACCACATAAAAGGAAACTTCTTAAGATAACATATTTTAACCAGAGAAGTTTGGCTGTTCTTATCTGTACCATCAAAAAGAAAAAGTTCCTTCAGCATCCAATTTGTTAGTCTTCAGAAGATGAATCTCAAACATGCAGGGAACTAACCAGAAGAATAACAGTTCAAACAGTCAGGAAAATATGGAAAAAACACTCACTCAGCGAATTTATTTATTCAGCTTAAAAGGTGTTTCTTCCCAAGGAACTGGACTTTCCTTTCAAAGGCAGTAGATCGAATAGGAGAATTGAGTTCATAAAATGGATTCATTGCAAACTGGGGAAAGGAGAAAAACTTATCAATAAACACAAATACAGCCCTGGAAAATGTCACTTAGGTGAAATCTACTACTAGCTTTTGGCCTTTTTAGTGCCACGAAGAGCACAGAACTCCTAAACAGTCCTTTCTTTCCAGGCCCTTGCATTCTCCCCATATATGTGCAGAGCCATCCCCTAGAACCAGCTCCTCACAACAAATGCATCACAACACCAGTTGAAATTTCTCTTTTGGAAATAAGCATCATCTGAGTGCCTGCAGGAAGCTGAGATTGTGATGCTTCCCATGACACTTTGCCATTACCCCATCTAGTGGAAATACACTGGGATGTGAGAACAGGGCTACGTGTTCTGAGAGCGAAGCACTGCCGCCAGGCTTTGTAGAACAGTCCTTTCCTTTTTTATCACCATTAAAGACACAATACTGCCCCAAAATGCCTCAAAAGAAGTTGCCTCCCAGCTTCTCTATTGCCCAGAGAAGCTGTGGATGCCCCATACCTGAAACCGTTCAAGGTCAGGTTGTGTGGGGCTTTGAGCAACCTGGTCTTGTGGAAGGTGTCCCTGCCATGGCAGGGGGTTGGAACGAGATGATTTTTAAGGTCCCTTCCAACCCAAACCATTCTATTCTGTGAAAAAACCACTGGACTAAAATGAAGAGTAAATTCTGAAAGAGCACAGTTTATAACAATTTAGAAAAATCTACTCTGTTTAATGCAAAACAAAGCCTTTGTGTCACGTTACCAACTCTGGCTGATGTGGACAGGTTCTTCTCCAATTATACAGGCCTCCATGAGAAAACGTGCTAAAACACGTGTGCCTGACCATGTACAGCAGAACACGCTTAAAAGTACTGCAGCAAGACCATAAGAATTGGGTTCTTACCTTTATATACAACTCATATACGTCATTAAAGAAGTTCTTAATTCCATCTTCTAGCCTTACATCATGAAGCATTATAAATCTCATATGTACAGCAATTAAGGAAAATAGAACTTTCAAGAAGAAAAGAGATATGTAACATATCCTGAGACAAGCATTTACACCTAATTCTGCATATATGTTTAGCTGTACATGAAATAGCAGTGACTCATAGGAGGAAGCATTTAAAGTATATATTTCTGAATGTGGATGACACTCTCTGAACCTTTGCCATATACCCCTAAGGTTAAAATTACATTCAATGTTATTTGCTATGTATAACAAATGTTTCTCCACAAACACTGCCAGGACTACCTGTACATAAGATCAAGCCTTGACACTGCATTTTCACGACTGGTGTGATTGACACCAAGCATATTCATCCCCACCTCTCCTCTCTAGCACAATCAAAGGGGTTGGAACAGAGAATCATGTAAGCTTGCTTAGACCCTCATACTTCTTTCCTCTAGTCCATGTGAGCTCCACATTTCATTAGGCTATTTCAGCTTCTCCAAAAGTAAAAATCCACCTTTCCAATTGTTCCCAGTTTGAAACAGCTGCTGTGCCTCCCAACACAGTTCTTCCTGAAGCTGGTGACTCTCTCTAACAACAACAGTGAAAATCTCCAAACTCATTTTATGTCTTTCTGGCAAAAGGCTTTTCCTATAGAAATATAAGGAAAGAGAATAGGAAAGGATATGTCCAGCTGTGACAAAAGCAGAAACAAACCATTCGTTAAACTTGTCCACAGTCTTCAGATACATGTTGTTAGAAAGCCACATGTTCTCATCCACTAGGTCAAGAGCAGCATGGGCAATGAACTGGTTGAGATGACGATGATCATCCTAATGTATTCCCAGAAGACAGAGGATTAGTAATTCAGTGAAAAGAGTGAAATATAAACAATAATTTGCTCAAGTTGCTAAACAACCAGTGCTCAAGTTACATAAAGATACATATACCCTGCTTTTCTGCCATGTGTGCCATCCTGTAATTAAATTGTCATGATTCAAGGAAGAAAAAAGGTCATCATAATATCGCAAAAACACTGGTCATCACAAAACCAGTCTTGAGAGCAGCAGAACCAATAAAGCCTATATTTATCGCTCAGGAATGAATTCAAGCATGAATTCTTTTGTTTACCAATGGGTAAACTCCCACTGCTAACTCATTCCACAAAAGAGGCCCTGGTATGTATTTTTCTCTTCCTTCAAGACACCTATTTTTGCGACATTTACACCAATGTAGCAGGTTTTGGACTGTAATGTTTCTGTCAAATTTGGCAGAAATTGAACAATAGATTACAGTGTGTAAAATCAGGGGGACAGATGGGGAAAGCAGAGATGTACAGAGGACAGGTGTACTGATAACATCACCTAAAGATTCTGTTCTTTTCATGTTACTTACTTAGAAACAGGATTGTTTTAGTGTTTTGGAGGTCTTCTTTTTCCTAAAACCTAGTGCAGAAAAACATCCTGCAACTAGTATTAAATATGTGCTTACAGAAGTAAATTGCATCTCTTCCTATAATAAACATCAGTGGCCTTCATGAGAGTGATCAGTGTTTGGCCCTATCACTAAAGAGCTGTGTAGGCAAAGACCTAGAACACCAGAAGACATCTGCCAAAAAGAGATACAGAACAAAATGATACTGCAAGCTTTTATTAGACTGGAAAAATAAGTAGTCTTGCACTGTTTCTCATAATACAGGGATGCTGTTACTGCCATCGTCACCTCAGTTTTTCCCACAGATCAGGTATGGCTCAGTCCATTAACAGCTTTACAAGTTCCATTAAGCCATACTGAGGAAGAGACTAGGTAGCAAAGTTAAAGGGGCAAAAGCTTCTGCTGATTTACCACGTACATTATGCAAACCTCTTGCCTTAGGGGGCTGTGCAGTGCCACTGAATTCACTGCAGTGGCATGTCTCAGAAACAGGCGTAATAGTTGCCAAAACATATCAATATCTACTCGTTCTCCTTCAGTGCACATCAAGTTTAGATTCTTAGGACCAAAATTAGTACTCCAAGCTCAGTCAGACAAGAAGCTTACCTGAGCGAAGTTATTTCCATTAGCAGAATGCAGAAAATGAATTTTCCCACAATCTGACACACCCTCCCACTAAGTCAAGTCTGAGTAGCCTTATTTATGATCTTTTATGGGACACTAGCTCAAAATACAGATTATGCCATGCAGTTCAAATCAGTGACAGTACACACTTCCACTTTTGGATACGCTCACAGATTCACGCACTTTTATTCTGAAGTCTGTTTTTTCTTTCATGTAATATCACTATGCATAGATTTGTTCTTTTCCCATTGGAAACACTACTGATTGAGTAGTCTTACATTTCTGATGTTTTCAAAGTCTTTATTTATCAATACGAGTTTTAAGCTTTTCTTACTTAAAAGCAAGTATGACTAGTGAAGATGGTTAAAAAATATTTTATAGCATAAAAAATGAAAGAACTTTCAAATTTATGTTCCTTAGTTTACCTTATTACTGTATACAAATACCTTAAAATTAAGTAGCATTAAATAATGAACAGCTATTATGAAACCTCTACACACTAAGAAAAATTACCAAAGCACAACTAGGATATATATTCTGTAACATACAGCAGCAAATATTTAAGGAAGATGTGTTTTATGAAGAACTAGTATGATCTGACAAGGATTTTTAAGAGACTTGAGAACTCCAGAGTTCTACTCCCTATGACAAAGTTTCTGGTTAAAAACAAACAAACAAACAGAAAACAGTAGATACTACTTCTAATAACATGCCGGTTGTGTTTCTAATACACTGTAAAACTATACAATTAAATGCACTGTAATTACATCATAGGAATGTCACAGGGGAAAAAACATACCTTAGACTCTACTTTTCCAGGAGGCAGAAATTCCATTTCAAAGATGGGATTATCATGATGACCAACTATCACGAAGTAGAAACTTCCAGACATTCTTCAAAATAGCGCTCCTTACCAAAAAAAAACCAGACATGCTGATGACTCTATATATTAGTCCGTGTAGAAGTGATCCTAAAAATTAGCCAACGTGCTTCCTGTTCATATTTACCAGAGGCTGAAGAGAGATAAACACTTAGGTATGCATATCAAGAGGATGGACCCAGTAGTGCCAACTACCAGGACATGAGGCAACAGGCAGAAGCTGATGCACAGGAAGTTCCACCTGAACACTAGGAAGAACTTCTTTACTGTGTGGGTGACCGTGCACTGAACAGATTGCCCAGAGAGGTTGTGGAGTCTTCCTCCTGGAGATATTCAACAATACCATGGATGCAAACCTGTGCCACATGCTCTGGGATGACCCTGCCTGATCAGGGAGATTGGACCAGATGATCCACTGTGGTCCCTTCCGACCTTCCCCGTTCTGTGATTCTGGGGGGAGGGGGGAAAATATCCTTAGAGAGCTAAACATCTCCTGCAAGTGAACCTATTTACTGGTACCTACAAACGCCTCCTGCACCGCTCACTGGTGATTTACCCCCTGACAGCCCCTCAGCCTCCTGGACGCGGCGATCCCACGCAGTAACGCGGGGCACCGCCTCCGAGGAACCTCCTCGCCTGTCTCTCCCCGGACCCTGCTCACAGGCAGCAGGAAGGGGAAGGGTCGCCGTCCTCCCTCGCACACAGCGGCCGTGGGGCGGTCCCGCGGCACCATCCCCGGGCACTCCGCAGTTACCCGGGAGGGATGAGCCGTCCCGCCGCCCCCCAGGGGAAGGACCGCAGGGTCCCGCCCGGCCCCGCCACTCACCCCTCGCCGCGATGGTCCGTCCCCGCTGCCGCGGCCGCCCGGAAGCGCCGCGCTCCGCCCGCCCCATCCGGCGCCTCCGTGACGGCACAGCGGCCGCCGGGGCCGCGCCGCGACCGGCGCCACAGCCCGGCCGTACCGGGACGAGCCGGTGCTCCCCGGCCCCGCTCCCTGCGGGTAGGGGGAGGCTGCCCCGGGAAAGCCCGAGGGGGAGGCTGGGGCGGCGCTCGGCGTTTCGCTGGCCGTGGGTCGAGCTGGGAGTCAGTAATGCCCCTTTTTCTCCCCCCCGGTGTTGTAGGGCAGCATGGCTTCGGTTGAAAGGGAGGCGCTGTCCCAAGAGGAGCTCCGGAAAAGACTGTATCAGACTTTTAAGAGCCGAGGTGTGCTGGACACACTTAAGGTGTGCTTTGTGTGCTACCTGTGATCCGCTGTACTGCTTAACACTGACAGCAGTGAAAGCCACGCCGAATACAAATGTCTCGCTCTCTCCACTGATGTATTGTTTTTTGTGTCACGGTTGCATACCTGCTTTTGAAAGCTTAAAACTCTGTTTCTGTCGTGATCTTTTAGTATGCTATAAACAATTTGTATAACTATATAATGAAAATTATTATTTTCTCCTTTTACAGGAGGGAGATTTTCTGATTTTAGGTTACTTTTTTCTCTGTTTTAACTCATAGAATGCAAATATGTAAGGAAAAAAATGCCATTTAATTATTATTAGTGCCTCTAAGCTTGTTTGATTAGTACCCTTTTGCTTTCCTACAAAATAATTGATATTAAAGATATTGAATTTTCTGTTTATTTTCTCATCTCTGTTTGTGCTGGCATCAGCAGCTTCTTGATATGAGACTCGAAAGAGGACTAGTAAGGGTTCCAGGTACACCTGCAATTGAGGCCACATCAGGCAGGCTTTAAACCAGAGGGAAGGAAAACAGGAAAGCAGTGATTGGAAAATTAAGCTGGGGGGTAGGAGAGTGGTGTTTGTGTGAGCTCTTGACTGAGAACAGTACTTCTTTTCAGTCCTACATAGATCTTGAGGGAAAGTTAGGGATCACTGTATCCACAGTTAAGAGTGTTTTGAAGAAAGGCATGGTGTCCCAAGTGCACCTCCAGATTTTGCCAAAATTACTCTGCCCTGTTCTGTTCTGTAGGTTGTACAGGTAAAATGAAACTCACCCTGGATTTTGAAAAATTAAAACTCTCATTGAGTAACATGTAAACTGAGAATACAGTGTTTTTTCTGTATCAGACGCAGCTCCGAAACCAGCTCATCCATGAACTGATGCACCCAATTTTGAGCGGAGAACTTCAGCCACAGACGGTTCCAAGCGATGACAGTTCACTTTTGATCACAGCTTCCAACAGTCTGGTGGCAGATCATCTACAGAGATGTGGCTACGAGTATTCGCTTTCAGTTTTCTTTCCAGAAAGTGGATTGGAGAAGAAGAAGGTAAGTTCAGTAATTTGCCTCTTCCATGATGTTTAAGCTTTACTTCCTGGGGGTTGTCATATTCCAACAACGGAAAAAAATTTTGTGATAGGGAAGTAAAAACACAAGTACAGCTTCTGATGATCTCCATAAAACATTTCATTATTCAGGGCCATTTTCATGAATACTTTAAACTGGCAATAAGGTAACGATGCTGTTCTGGAAAGATGTAGCCACAGTCTGGCTGTGTGGCAGAGTGTTTGGGGAACTGATCCTGGCAAAAGCTTGTTTGGCCATTCAATGCCCTGAAACTGTGGTTCCTGGTCAGTTAAAGCTGTTCTAACTACAAAGTGTGGCTGAAAAGGGCAGTCCTTGCCTTTTCTTTGTTTCTTCTCTGTAACTCTGTGATAGGGTAAAGTTGTTTCTAACTGAAAATTAATTTCTTGACCTGGTGAATAGTTAGTTGTCATTTAGGTCAGTGAGCTCATCTGACTTGTATGATAAATGAAGAAAAGAGGCAAGGAAAGTAGCAAGGGCATGTATCTAGGGTGGGGAGGAAACAAAACTATCTCTTTTCAGAGCTTCAGCTGATCATAAAGCTACCTCCTGGCTGCTGTATGTCTTAAGTAGGGGAGATACGTAAATGTAGTACTAGAACAGCAGCCTCTGCATGATTTTACAACACAATAAATAGATCTTACAATGGAAAACATTGTACAACTGTAAAATAGGGCCTCTTACATATTTGAAATTATTTTCAATCAGTTAACCTTTTCTCACTGATCTTTCTTTTCCACAAAGCTGTGGACTATGCAAGACCTTCTTCACTTAATGAGGATCAGTCCAAAGTCCAGTCTTTACAAATCACTGGTAAAGTTATTTTGATTTTGAAAATAAACTTAAATTACAGCGGTGATGAAAATAGACTGGCTAAAACTTCTTTTCTTTCTTACAGACTTCAGGAACCCAGAAGGAAAATAAAGGTACAAGATGTTTGTATATGATGCAGACAAGGATAATTGTGTTAGCTTCATTTTTGTTAAGACGTGAGCAATAAAAATTCAGATTTCTTAAGTGCATGTTGGTATGGAATAATATGGATTCAGCTGGATTTTGAAGCTTGCAGTACACTAGGGTGATGAATGTTATATTTCAGGATTATCTGACTCCTATTTGTTGTGTGGATTAGGTGTTAACATTCACTTATGAAATAAATGGCTTGAACATTAGAAACATGAGAAGAATCTGTAATCAGGTATTAAATATAATGCTCTTTGGAAGCTTTTCACACTCCCTTTAGCAAACTCAGATTTTGGGTTGTGTTTATAATACTGTATTAACTTGCAGAATGTACTTCAAAACTAGTTACAGGTTTAATTTACTTTCCATTGTTTTGAAAAAGAAATAATTCTTATGTCTTCATGATGAAACCTGGCTATACTGTATAACCTAAATTAGCTTCATAATTAAGTAGTAATAATCTTCACTCTCAACTGAAAGAGACAGAGACATGGGTGGGAGGAAAAGGACAGCTTTTGCTGAATGAGGTGGACTGGATCATGCTTATAATAAAACCACAATAGTTTACTTAAATACTTGTTCTTTCTATAAATCAAGTAGGTTTTTCTTGTAAATTGAAAATTACTTTGTTAATTACAGGCTCAAATTCAGTTTTGTTATGAAATGAGAACTAATTGATCTATTGGATCTTGCCAGGTTTTCTTATGCAGATTTTAATCGGACTTACAGAGCATCATCTATATAAGGAAACTCATAACACAGAAACTCAGACAACCTCAGTGCCTCCTTATAGAGAATCTCTTGGTAAGTGCAGCCTGTGCAAGCAAGTCTCCCCAGATACTTTCATATTGGTAAATGGTATGGATTGTATGAATGGTATGCTTTCATTACTTATTCAAAAGTAGCCTAAAGTCATAATAAGTGAAGTTCATGTCTATCACTAGTACATGGAATTTCTAAATTTTCTTTAAAAAGGCAAGAGTCTTTTTAAGTTTTGTGTTTTGTTTTTTTTTTCGCTTAGGTGTTTTCTTGGACATTTAGTTATGACAGATGGACTGTAAATGTTATGTGTTGAAACATGTCCTAGAAAACATAATTGTAAATGTGTGCCTTACTTCTCCTTCTATGAGTGTTTCGGTGCAAGTTACACGTAGATTGAGAGTTCTTGAATTATAATATGAATGCTGTTGTTAGTATATTATTACAAAAAAGCTAAAAATTCTAGTCCACCCATGGAAAACAGGATGAATGACTATGTAATACCACAAATAGTGCCTAAACAGCCAAGTGCCTCCTCCTAGATATGTGTTGTGTGGCATAAAGCAGATCAATGGCATTCTGCCTCTGCTTTTGTAGCACACAAGTGTTTCTAGGATAGCGCTACTTAGATAAGCTGAGGAACATCCTGCAGAGAGACAGGTTCCTACAGTTTTTGGTAAGATAACTGTGGTGACTTTTTTAAATCATGGTGGATATGTTGCCTTTTTTATAGCTGAGAAGCTTCAGCTGATTGATGAGCAGTTTGCAGACTCTTATCCCCAGCATCAGAAATACGAATCTTTAGAAGTAAAACTTCATGAATACAGAAAAGAAATAGAGAAGCAGCTTCAAGCAGAAATGCATCAAAAGGTATAACTCTGGTCAATGAATTTGAGGGAGACATTTGTTAATTTTGACTTTGCACATTGCAAACGTTTAATACTTAAAGTAAACTGAAATTAAAGATCTAATAGTTACAGCAAGCACAAAAGGTTAAGTTAATCAAATATCAATTGTTAATTTGATGATATAACATATATTTGCGATCCCCCTTTTTTGTTATATGTGCATAGAATGTTAAACTTTTTATTCTGATGTTGATTTGTAGCAAAACATTTACTTACTCTGGTTGTTTTAATTTGGTAAATTTTATTTGCTCTTTGATTATTTTGTTTTATGGAGAAATGTTTACTCTACTTAGTCATGTTAATTATTTTCCTTACCAATTATGATTTTAAAGCTTGAATTTCAATATAATGCATAGCAACTGAGAGCTGTGATTTGCTGCTCTGTAGCTTGGCAGATAGCTACTTTTTAATACTGGTGAGAATTTGCGTAGTATTTCAAAGCATTGCACAGAAACACTAAAGTCATAATTATTTCTGTGGGGTTTTTTCTTCCTCTAATTGAAGACAGTTCTTTTAGAGAGTTTTCCTTCATTTTGGGAATAAAATTAGAATTTTGTCATGTAATCCTTCAATGATCCCTGTGTCTGAAAAATGTAGCAGAAAGAATATACTGCAATTCATTTAAATGCATCTTTTTCTTTTCCATAAATTTTGTCAAAATGAACTATTTATTTAGATAGAAAAGATTAACTGTAGTTCATTTAAATAATTTTTTTCATTAGTTTCTGTCAAGATCAGTAGTTTATTGGGATATAAAAATATAATCTAATAATCAGAATTCTTAGACACACTTTTAAAGGCACTCAGCTGCATATAAGCTGTTTGAGGAAATCAATGTAGTCATATTTATTCACCTAGACAAGTAGAAGGACGCAGAATTAAAAGTGCCAATGTATTTTACCTTCATTTTTCATTTAGTCTTTATTCCCTAACTGTCTCTGTCTGTGTCAAATTATCATGTGAAACATGATAATTTGTGTATTGTTCAGTTTGTATCAGTTTAAGCAAACCAGTTGTAAGAAAGGAGATTGAAATCTTAACCAGGTATAAATCTCTTCTAAATTCAATTGACTTTACTTGAATTCTTTAACAATGTAAGATGAATTACTGTGAGACATTTCTAATTGACTTTGTATACAAGTGGTGCTGTACTGTCTCACTGTTTCTTAATTTTTCATAAAATTTATGCCCACAGACCCGAATTCCTAGATTAGACATTGCTTTTTCCCCTCTTTAATCTTTTCTCCAGTCTCACAATTTTTCTGTCGTTCTCTTTGTATTCTTTTGCTCGTTTTTTCCTTACATTTTCTTATCTTGTATGCTTGCTTTCCCTTGTCATCCAAATTTTTATTGTAATTCTTTATAATCCCATTTGTTCTTGCATACATTGTATTTCACACACTGTATGGAGTCATGTTCCCTACAATTCTTCTGTGCAGTTGCAAGATTCATACCTTCCTGTTTGTGTGCATTTACTTTTATTTCCAATTCTGCTTAGAAGTCAGTGAATCAGGACTGTAACCTGATTGTGGAATCTCTCTTTATGTGGAGTTACATGTTCTGCATTTTTTATGCCATCCAGATGAATTTCTGTGGTTGCTGAGCAATGCAGGATCTGTCTGCTTCTACCATTTCTTGAATCACTAGTCAAAAGTGGTTCTTTGGGAAAGGGGCAAGAATAGAGACAGTGTCAGAAGAGGAATTACAGAGTGTGACCTTTCCTTAATTCCAAGCAGAATATCATATCTGCAGTGTGTTTTTCTTCATAGGTTTCTATTTTGCTCTTGTCTGAAGCTAATAGTTTTGTGTAAGATCTGCTTTGGGATGCTGGATGAACACAAGAAAACTATGTGAGATGTGCAGGTAGCATGTGCTGATAAGATACTTTTATCACAGTAATTAATTTTTATCAAATTATCATTTCCTAACTAGATTTTCTATATGAAATTTAGAATTGTCTTAGAGAGGATTGTCTTTGTCAATTCTAAAATGGCCCTGCTTAGCCCTCTTTTCCTCCTTTATGTAAAAGCTGGAACACTTTAAAGAGGTTGAAATAGCAAAAATTAAAATGGAGGAGAAAGTGCAGACCCAGAAAGAAATCGCTGAGCTGCGTCACGAGTTAGAGAAGACACATCAAGCGAAGTCTGAAGCCTTGATTTCTCGTGAAAAGAATGCTATTGAGAGGCTTCAAAAGCAACAAGAGGTAAAGTTCCAAGTATTTTTTTCTTAATCTATTAAAAATGATTCAGTGAGTTGGTGAAACTGTTCTTTTGTCTTTGGGAGATTTACCTTCAGATCTTACTTGGCTTATTAGGGAAAACTTTGAATTTACTTTTGTTCTCATAAATAGGGGAATTAATTTAGCAACTGCAAGAATGAATATGGTTAAATACCAAAGTAGAGGTGGCTAGAAAAGGAACAGTTCTGGAAGCTGGGATTGAAGGATCTAAATGTAATAAAGACTTTAAAGTCTGTTTTATTAGTTTTACTGAATTCAGATCACTGATTTTATTTTTTTTTTCATGGAAAGTTGAACATAGCTTTTAGTTAAAATCTAAGTTCTTTTAACTGCTGAGAAGGACTTAAACCTAAAGGGAATACATAGCCTGTAGGGTACAGGTAGACCGTTTCTGTTTGTCTTTATATGTTGAATGTTTTGAATAGCCACTGTCTTTACTGTAAGCTGGCATCTCCGTTTGTTTCTTTGAACACTTTTGTGTTTATGAGTTACTCCTTTAGGCTGTTAATTCTTGGTGTTTTGCCAGGGTAGTAACTGTTACTACAACACACAATAATTTGTATGTAGTTCTCAATTGCTTATCTCAGTCTCTATTAACTCAGTCTTTGAGAGAATAGTTTGTTTGCTCTCCTGTTGCCTGTTTGCCTGCTACTCCCCTGCTGTCTGCAGTAGACCTTGGTATCCAAATAACAGTCATCCACAAATGCTAACCATATTTTTGCTTTGTTGTGGTAGTTTTATGGTTTTGCTTGTGTCTTGTTTTTTTTCCCCTGAGAACATGTGGTATTGGTTAACGAAGAAGTCATACAGGTTTCTGAATAGATTTTTGTATTATTATATTATTAAACAATTTGTCACTATCCCATGAATTTATTTTCTTATTTATGTCCTTAGAATCTTACAAGAAAACCATCTATTTTATGCTATCAGTCTTCTTTTGTGGGTGTGAAATTAATTCAATAATTAAAAAAACCCACAACAAATTACTAGATCAACATAGCTGTCAAGTATTGTGTATGAATATTTAATTTCTCTTGTCAGCTTCTGAACTCACTGAGAACTGTATATTTCATATACATAGGGATTCTTTTAGCAGAATCCAGGTATATTTACATTAAAGATGTCAGATCATTTAAGCCTTCACTGTGATAACTTGGAAATGTGGCTTGAGAAACTGCTCTCTTTTTTGTGCCAGGAGCAGCAGCTGAATCTTTCAGCACTGTCAAATGCACACAGCTTTCAAACTTGATATAAGCACCTGCATGGCAAAATCATAATTTTCTTCTTAGACATTTATTACTTCTTTGGAGGGAAATAATGTCTTTTGTGCTTACGGATGAGAAAAGCCATTTTTATTAATAGGAAGATAGGTGACTTTTGGTATTAACATGTTCATCACTTACAGAATCCCTTTTACAATTTGTTTGAGTTCTATAAGTTAAACTGCAAAAACTGGTTTACTCAGTTTCAGTTTTAAATCATGTTTCATCAGGGAGTTTGGTGTTTGTTTTTTCAATTATGTCTTGTGAAAAGATACAAAACTATTTTTTATTTTAAAAAGTCAAGTGTTTGAACATACTTATTCTGTAATTTTTCCTTTTACATAAGTTTTAATCAGTGCTATTTCTTAAAGGAGAAGTGTTTACAGGTAGCCAATAGTGACTCCATTTAAAACATTTTTACTCAGAGTAAAAGTAGAAAGGGAATACAAAAAGATACATACTATTGATTCTGGATGTTATTTCAAATTATTACTCTATAATTAATATTTATGGGAGTAAGATCAGTTCCAGAAGGAGATCCTTGTAAATTGAATGTGTTAAACAGTGAATATACGTATAAAATGTGAAGTAAAACTAGGGATAATATTTTGTGATTCAGATAGAAGCAAAGGAAGTGTACGCTCAGAGACAAAGTCTGCTGAAAGATATCGAAGCCGTAAGAACCAGGGAGGCGGAACTGAAGGAAAGGATGGAGGCATTTGAACTGTAAGTTGCTGAAGGATGTATGCAAATGATGCTGTTGTCCTTTTTCTGAAAAGTTTGCTTCAGGATGTTTCTGCTACTATGACGTTGAAGTAGATTATATATCCCAGCAGTTACATTTTGAGCAGTGTTGTATACTGTCTCTATTAGCAGGATACCCCACACAAAGGTTGGGTTTGTTTTTTTTTCTATTCTGCTTCATCCAACCAAAATGTTTCAGCATTGCTTTGGGGGCAAGGAACCAGATGTTTGCTTTGAAGTGCTTAAATTAAGAAAGAAAACAAACCCCCAAACAAAGAACACAGTATGTAACCCTAACGCTCGTGAGTCACATATATGATATTTTGCCTTGTTAGTCCTATGTTTTGGAGTTGGGTTTTTTTATTTGTCCTTAATAAGATCAGTTTTCATTAGTTAAATGAAAAAAATAACTAAACCATTTTTGGTCAAATTTTCAATACTACTTAATGTTTGTGAGCAGAACGAGTATCCCGCTAACAAAAACTTGGTTTTTTTAATCAACCCAGCAGAGGGTGCTGATAGAATAGCCTGCTCATCACTCTCTCCTCTGAAGTGTTTCTGGTATGGGAAACTGAGCCAGGGTTAACCCAGAAGAGCTGTGTAATTGATTAGTACTGGATTTTAAATAGGGCAATTTAGTTTGTGTCACATGTCCTTGTTCTTAATGAACTACAGTGACAGATTCTGATGATAATTTCAACTTGCTACAGTATTCCAAGTAAGCACATTACCCTTTGATGTCTATAAATGTTGTTGTAGAAAAGAAAACAAAAAGTTTTGACTTTATAACTGGTCATGATATTATATTATATTATATTGTATTATATTGTATTGTATTGTATTGTATTGTATTATATTACTGGTCTGTATATTTTTGGATATTTCAGCACTCAGAAACTTCAGGAAGAGAAAAATAAAGCTATTGATGATGCACTTCGGCGTCGAGAGGTTGCTGTGAAGAACATAGAGGAAACATATGACCAGAGGCTGAAGACAGAACTCTTAAAGTAAATTTTTCTTTTTTCTCTAGTAGAACACATGCTACTTCCTTAGAAAACAGAATATTAAATTGTATAGGATTTCTTTTGAAAAGCGTAACAGAGCAAGGACTTTGAAAATGTACACTTATGTTTTTGTTTTAGTGAGCTTGAATTCTTAACATTATTGCTTAGCCCTTTGCTAGTAAGAGAAAACGTACTGTCAGCTTCAGAAAAAGCTTGCTGTAGAAAAAAATTCTCATTTGATTTTAGGTTATATTATTCTTGTAGTTTAAATTCTGTATTAGTATCTGGAAAAGAGAGGTGATATTAGTCATACATTTAGAGAAGAGCATCTGAAGCAGTATTAGTGACTTCCTTTGACCACAGTTAAAAGAACTGACCTTTTTATGAATGTGGAGGAGGCACAAAGGGGAAATTAACATGAAAGAGATGTGACATGTTTCTTGGAAACAGGGTGAGAGACACACTAGTCCATTGTACAGACAGGCTTGCTCTTACCTTCTTCACCCCTTCCCATTTTTGGAGAGAGATTCTCTCATATAGATCACCCTCTTTTATTTGGTACCATCTGCTTGAACATAGTTTCAAAGAATTGAGGCAGAATAGCCCTATGAGGTAGTATAAATGGAGAAAATTAATTGACTGAGGAGCTGCATTTCTGAAGAGGAGATGGATGAGTTACGGTGAATGCCAGGTTGATTATGAGCCAGCAGCGTGCTCTGGCAAATCAGGCAAACAGCATGATGGTAACATTAGTAGCAGCATGGCCATCAGACTCAGGGAACTTTATTGATCCTTCAGGTATTGGGGAAGGCTCCTTGTTCTAGGAATACCATGCCAAGGTTTTGGCTCCCCAGTTCAAAAAAGTCATGATGAAACTGGAGGCAGCCTAGTTAGGACCAGCAGGATAGTTATTGGATTCTCAAATGTGACCTCTGAGTTCATATTGCAGGGCTATAAATTGTGGCTGGGGAGATTTAGCTTGGACATAGGGAAAAAATTTTTAATGGGAGAGTAGTACAGCATTGGCAGAGATCATCCAGAGAGGTGGTGGAACATACATCCTTTGAGGTTTTTCAAGACTTGGCTAGGAAGAGCCACAGATGACCTGCTGTAGAGTTGGCAGTAGTCTTGCTTTTCAAGCAGGTGGTTGAATGAGGTGATTGGCAGGGCCCTTTCCAACCATTTTGGTGGCCCTGCAATAGTTAATTTTGTCAATAATAATTGTGTGATTATACTTTAGTTTGGGAAAGACTGGAGTTTACGCAAGTGCCTGGGCATGTGTGTACACACATACTGTGGGAATACATAATTCTTTTTGCTTCTAGATATCAGCTTGAATTAAAAGAAGAATACATAGCCAGAACCAATAAAGTTACTGAAGATGAGAAAAAAAATAAAGGTAACCATCTGTCTGAGATTGATAAAGTACCTGTTTATCTCTAGAGCTTTTACTAGCAAATATCAAACCACTATTGTTACTGAACAGTCGCAGTGTTCAGTAACAGTGGTATAAGTGACAAAAAAGCCATCACAACAGATTTTAAAAAGATGTAGCAGGATTCAGTGACAAGTCAGCAACTCCTTGCTGTTCAGAACACAATGGGAACCGTAAGCTGCCGCTTTGCACAGAGGCTGCAAGGCATTCCTGGTTTTCCAGTTTCCCCTTTCCTATTGAAGTCCTACTACCTCACACTCTTTAACTGAACTCTGGTACCGAACCCTTGAATGGTTGCCAGTTTCTGCATTTATTTTGCACGAGATGCTTAAGTGGAGCTTGAGGAAGAGAGCTGGAACAGATAACATGTTTAGACTTTTAGGTACATCTGTAAGAAATGATATATCACACACATATGAATTCAATTTACTTCATTCTAGAAGTGTATATACATATGTATATACATATATATACACACAGTGTGATTTACTTAATTTTGAAGGAATGTGTATGACATTCAGTCATTTTTATGTCTTGAATTAAATTGAATGTTGGGCTTAGCAACTTAAAACTGTTTTTTGCTGATACAGTTTTTTACTGTAATACTCTACTAATTTTAATTCAACATTTGTAATCCTCCCTGCAGAGAAAGCCATGCTTTTGCATGAAGAAGCCATTGCTGTTAATTCGAAAAAGGAGGAACTCAAGCAAGCTGTATCACGCACGAAAGAGCTTGAGGTAATTGTAAATATGAATTTAAAGAAGCTGTATTCTAATTGGTGCAGTTAAGGTACATTAATAAAAAAGAAAATATGAACTAAAAATAATTGTTAAGTAGTACAGAGGTTCATAAGCTTCTAAACTGTTCCTTATTTGCAGCTGGATTTGGAGTCAGTGAAGGCTCAGGTTCTCTTGGCAAATAAACAGAATCAGTTGTTGACAGAGAAACTGAAAGAGTTATCAGACTATCCTTTGCTGAAGGAGGAGAAATTGGAGCTCCAAGTGCAGAATAAACTACTTAGGCAACAGTTGGATGAGGCTCGCAGTGAGAACCAGCATCTCCGAGACAGTCAGTGTGAATGATTTAGTAATTCTCTTGTTTATCTTTCTCTACAATTATTTGTTTAGAAATAGATTTTCATTAAAATACTTTCTCTGTATTATGTTTACTTGTAGTTTGCATGAAACCCAAGCTAATGTTTGCATAAAATTAAACAGTCCTTGACATAAGTTTATTTTCTTTTATATGTCTGTATGACAGAAATCCTGAATTAAGTGGTAGTTATAATATGAAGGATATTCCTTTCACCCTTTGAAAAAAGCAGTGCAATATTTCACCGTGGCATTAGTATGGTTAATCATGGTAAAAAAACATGGCATTATTAAGTGCTTGCCTAACTACAGTTATAAATACCAAGTATTTTTAATGTGTGTTTGAGATTATGGAGGAGTAGAGGTGTATGACTACCCCAACAAAAATTTTGGTCCTTTGTTAAAGGAAGAAAAAAAATCCCCAAGTGGTTTATTCAGGCAAAGCCTTGTTCTGTTCATAAAAACAAATCAGCTTTATGTTTCCAAGGGGTATCATGTAGAAAAGTGCACACTCGTCTGAGTGTTTCGTATTTCTCTTTCTGGGTAGAGCTGTCCCAGCCCTCAGCAGAGTATTTGGCCTGCCAAGTGGAGCTGAGGAGAGTGGAGCACTCTAGGAAGCTGGTGCTGGATGAATTTGAGTCTCGTAAGCAGATTTTGGAAAAGCAGCTACAAAGTAAGGTAAATTATTGTTTCTAAATTATTTGAATCCTTTCTTCTTCCTGTCATCTTTTTCACATTCATCTATCTGCCTGTGCAGGCTGTTTGGCATGTAGTTAGAAGGATTGTTTATACAGTGCTTGTTTTTATGTAAACAGCTCTAAAGAAAACAAAATACATACCACACAAAAAAACTACCAAAAAATAAAACCAACCCAACATAACCAAAGTAAATCTTTCCAAGTCAACAAGTTGTCAGTACTGACTCTCAGTAGGATATTATGTGATAATAGTTTGACTGAACCTGAAAAACATTTAGAAAGCAAGTATTCATCCTGTTGAAATTATTCTTTTTTTTTGAATTATGCTGGGTTTTGTTTTTCTCTTGATCTCCTATAGGTTGAGCGTTGTGCCCAGCTAGAGACCAAACTGTTAGAGTCCGAAGCTACTGTCAGAAAATTAAACATGCAGGTTGAAGAACTGAAACTGCAAGTGAAACAAACACAGGCAGGTTTGTATCTTAAACCACAGCAGTCCTTTAAGGACAAGTGTAAGAATTTCCAGAAGCTTAAAAAAGCTGCAGTTGCATAGAACTAATATACCACCAGGGAGCAGATTTAAAGTTTAAAATCAAAATCTATTTAAAAGCCCAGTTTAAAAAGCAAACTCATTAAAACTTCCTTTCAGAAAAAAATATACAGGAGGAAGGGAAAACTTTCCTCCCTGAACAGTTGCATATTTTTATGGTCTGTTTTTCCTCAGTATGAAGGCAATAATGTTTGTTGATAACATAAACGGCATTTTCCAGCAGGCGAGTTGTGTTTTAATGCATTTTGATTCCTGAATGTTCATAATAAGAATAATCAATTTGAAATTGTATTACATACCTCAGAAATTTAAGTCAGACTCATTAACAGAATTTGTCAAGGCTAATAACTTTTGCCTAACTTAACTTATCTTGTATGGGCATTAGAAACAGAGGCACTTGCATAAAGCAGTTCAGTCCGCTGAAGAAATGTAGTTCTAAAGATGCCTTTGTCAAATTACTAATATCAAGTATTGTAAGTAAAAGTTTTGGGATGTATATTTAATGTAAAAATATGGAATTGAATTCTGCAATGATTATACATTATTATAACGTGTTTCATCATAATTCAGTATATGCAATATTTTATATTATTCACTAACTCAATATGTACATTTTCATTTATGGTACAAGTATCAGTACCATTTGGAATTGGAAATTTATTTGTGTCAAAATAGCAAATATATGTTTTAATTAAATGACTGTAAGTACTGCAGGGACTTATTCACATCAGAGTTAATGAAGTCATTGAAGAACCATTTATGTACAATAAAAATCAAGGTTGTAATTTTGCTGAGAAAGAAACAGCCCTACGGATTGGTCTTTTGGGCCTGTTGAAGCATGCAAGTGCAAGCCAGGAAGCAGACAGCACCAAAACATGCAATTTAACTGACAATTTTTTAGTACTTTAAGAAAAACAAGCCTATAATATTTTCTGTGTGCTATGTTGTTTTTCTCCAAAATTCTTTTTTGTTCTAAATAGAAGGAAACTGTTAAGACTTGTGACATGCCTTGTGTTCTTCAGCCTTTAACAACATGATTAGATATCAGGTATCCAAAGTGGTGATGTTTTCATGTTTATTTCTTTATTTAAACATAATTTAAATAATAACATTGTAGAGTATGTATTTAAGGTAGTTTTACATGGAAGGATTATATAATAAAAAATAGTAGCGTTAATTTGCAGCTTTGTAGCCACATTAAAAATACATTTAATCAACCCATTAAAGTCTCAAAATACAAACCAATTCCATATTAAAATAATTTTGATCAGAATGGAATTTAAATGCCACGTTTTACTGTTTCTGTTTTGTTATGGGTCTCCCTCTCTCTCTTTAGTGTCACTCACTTTCTCTTGCTATAATTTAGCTCTGGAAAATGAAGTGTATCGGAACCCAAAACCTTCGCTTGTCGATCGCTCTGTCCTTGACTTCACCAGTGACAGAGCTGTACCCCATGATATTTACGTGGATAGTGCATTCCTGAAGAATCGTGTTATGACTGATGTGATGCAGGTAAATGCTGTGCCAAGAGACAGCCAGCAGTTACAGCCACGCAGTGCTTCCCCGGATTCTGACCTGGAGTACATCGCGCAGACCTGGGCTAGAGTAAAAGAGCTATCAAAAGAGGCAGAGTACTTGGAAGAAGCTTACAGGAATTACCAACACAGAGTCATACAGAATGCAGCTGCAAGCAGAACACCAAGAAAGATGGAGTCTCCTTTTGTTCTACAGCATGCTCTTAGTGGACCCCCTTTGACTACCCAGCATGAACTTGTAGAGGATAATCCCAGCTTCCCACATTCCCTTCTGAGCAGTCCAAGAGGCGAAGAACACATCAAAAGAACTGGGCAGGCCGATATCTTTAAAAATCCCTTAACACCACCACAGAGAGGAGCACCATCGTCAAGGCGCCTTTCTTCTACTCCCATTTCCAAATCCATGAGAGATCTCAGTAACAAGAAAATTCCAGATGGTAAGTCATGATTGTTAATGTGGTGCAGTAGTGGAGTTTTATTTACTGTTCTTCTTGCTCTATGGGAAGAGAAAGATTTTGCAGTGTTAGTCTTTCACTTGTTTGTTATTTGAGAAGATGCAGAAGTCAGGAGTTGTGGTTTTGCAAGAGACAAAATACGCTAGCTGCTTGGAGTACTGCTTATTCCTGGAAACAAGTACTGGAGAAATCAAGTACTGGAGAAATATGTTGAGGGAAGTTAAACATGTCTTAAGTAGCTCTCAAGAGAAGACTATGCCATATAATGCACTACAGGTGTAACCTTATGATATGCAGAGTTTCATTCAACGGTTGCTATGAAGTATAACTACTTTGCAACATTAATTGTATCCCTTTTGTATTTCTAACTTTTCATTTAACTGTTCTGGTTAACGTGTGCAGCAGAAGACTGCTTTGGCTTCTCTTAAATTGAGCTTTGCGGTCTGAAAGGTCCAGATTTGCTTTTGTTTGTTGTTTTTGCTGTGACATCTTTATCAAATATTCCTGAGCAATTGTAAGGGGGAAGGGTTTAGTCATGGTTGAAAAATTTTAATTTTCTATTAATTTCAGTGTCTAATAATTACTTAGTCTCTTTTTTCCTTTTTTTTTTAAAGACCATATACAGAAAAGCAAGCAAAATAGAGAAGAAATTTAATTTTTTTAGAAAATTATGTTGTTTCAAATCTGCAGTATTTCTGCTCCTTGAGTGATGCAATTCTTGTCACCCTAGCTCAAAGTGGATTTAATAGGATGAAAAAAAGAGATAGTAACAACAAAAAAAAAAGATAACGATCAGCTTCTCCATAAAGGAAGGTTAAATACAAGGGCAGCTTCGTTTGGAAGAGAGTTGGCTGAGGCAGACTGTGGGAAATCTGGAAAACAATGAGTGATGTGGAAAAGGTGAAAAGGGATCGATTAATTACTGCTTCACAGACCCCAGAATCCCATGACATTGAAAGGAAAGAATGAAGTGCTTTTTCATACCGTAAGTTGTGTAATTTATTGCTCTTGTGGCAACAACTGCAGATGCAGAAACAAAACTTCTCTGTCAGGAGGATCCAAAAAAGTCTCAATTGAGGAAAGTTTGGGTGGGTATTCTCCTTTCCAATTTTAGTTTAGTTTGTTATTAACAGGCACTGTTAAAAACAGGTTACAAACACTCTGATTGATTGTGGCTGTCCCTGTGTTTCTGCATGTAGAGTATCATGCTCTGTTACTGAAAACGTATTTGAAACTTAAACTTCCAAAGCAGTCTTTCATGTTTTAAGTTCTCTCTGTCAACTTCTGTATAAAATATCCTCAGACTACTTAATACTACACACACACAAAATTGTTCATAACACGAGGGTTTTGTTGAAAAATTAGGAAATGTTAAAGCTAGAGTTGTGTGCATAACCTTAGCAATCCTTCCTGTCGTTGTACTTTTTCATGAGTAGTTACAGGATGGCAGATCTCTTTTTTCCCAGTGGATAAGTTCTTTTATTAATGCACAAGACTGGCTGGCTCTGGAGAGGGATAAGAGTGCGTTACCTGATTTAGGAGTTACAGAAATTGAGTGGTATGTAGTGTAGGAAACCAGGCTGCAGCTGGTAAGTGCCCCAGTAAGCACAGGAGCTTCAGTGGTAACGCGCCGTTAGCATGATTTGTCTGCTTCCAGTTAGATTGCTTCCCCACTGGTATGTCACCTCTCTTTCAAGAGTCTTCTGAGTGCTTTTATACTGGTATATATGTTATCTTTTTATGGTAGAGATGGCTGAAACACCAGATGTGGTTTTACTAGAAAACTGTAAGTCATTCTGGACACCTTCTGTGGAGCTTTGCAGTGCTGTTGAAAATAACCAGTCTGAACCACTGAGGGTAAATTTAAAGAGGTAAAAGATACCATGCATGTGAGTCTGAGATTTGATTTTGCTTTAAGTGAGGTTAAGTGCAGCTCAGCTGTCAGCACCTATCTTCGGAGAATAAAAGCAAGAAGCATGTCCTCCTCTACAATACTTGCAGTTGGCAGATCTAACAGCTGTTTTACTAAATTAACTGCCAGTGGAAGGATTATGCAGTTTTTTTCTCTTCCTTTAAATTAGCTCATGCATTTGACTGTTTTCCTTCCCAAGCCCACATTGGACATATTTCAGCTTTGACTTTCTGCTGGGAAGGAGTAAGCCCATTTCTTTAAAAGCAACTAGAAGTAGGGCAGGATCCTTTTCTATTTTCTCATGCTTACTGTCTCTAACAGGCAGTAACACGGACCAGGAAACAGTTACTGAAAAAGAAGTTTGGATTTCCAACTGACCCATGCTTCCTATTATGTGATCAGTGCTTTTCACCTTGATCATTACTTGACCAAGCTTTATACCTTCTGATGAAAAAGGGCAAGGTTGATGAGTCTTGCAGACAGCATGCTGTGAGCCAAAGATCTCAACTATTTGTCTTTTAGTAGAAAATCAGTAAGGTCAATCCTAGATAATTTCTAAATAGTAGTAGGTTGTAGTAAGTTACTGTATGAGGTGACTTGTGTGTCACCTGTGTCCTAACATACAGGATGTATTATGGCAGGGAGGTGCATGTGGTAAGTACTATGTGCTGTTCTTGTCCATTTGTTCTGCATGTGAAAATTTGACAAGTTATTTTATAAAGAAGATTGGACGTGGGTGAGCTGAGGGGTTCCCACCACAAACAGGTACTGCCAGTACATGAGTACAATGTGTCTGCTATTAGTGTCATTCTATTAGTGTGCATCTTCCTTAGAGGGTGTTCAACTGTGTTGTGTGGGCCTAGGGGCTGCCTGGAGATAAAAATCCATGGGCAACTGTTGTCTGAAGCATCTTGACTTTTGCAATGTGATGTGCACCATGAACAGGTAGCACTTCTATATGACCACCTGAAAGAACTTCAGGTGTGGAAGTGTTAATAGTGGCTTTTCATCTATCCCTTGAACCAAACAAACACTGACTCTTTGATCAATAAAGAGAAGAAAAACAGCAGTTCCTGCTTATTTAGTGAATACCATATCTTGTGGGAAAATTAGTAGATTGTAGTTTAGTAATGAAAGACGTGTGCAGCTACACAGGAAAGGAAAATTAGAATTGCAAAGCAAAACTTAACTGAAGTGCTGGGCTTCGCAAGTTTTATTAAAAGCCTTCTTAATGCAGTTTTGTTTTTTACCTTGGTTTCTTAGAAAACTCAAGACTTCTAGTCATACTATCTGTTTCTTTCTGCAATAACTTCACAGCTGTTGATAAAAGGATAGAATCTTAAAGTATTTTCTTCTTTTCTTTGTCGCCCACTTTCACCAATCTGTAGAAAGTGAAACCTGTAGGTTAAATTTGATAATGAAGAATAGCCTTTGGGAGACCTCAAGCATTGTCTTTTGCTGGTTAGTAAGCACAGCTTGAAATCCAGGTCTGTGAGTGCTTCCTCTAGTTCCCAGCATAGGAGAAGTTATTTGCTGTTGGGCTTCAGTTTTTGGTGAACATGATCATACTATGGGGTGATGAGAATGATCGACTTTGTGAGGAGTAACAATATGATGATGGAGAAGGGTTGTGGAGGAGAATTCCCACACAGGAGAGGTAAAGGAAGAAGAGAAATAACCAGTACAAGAAAGTTCATGTTAAGATCTGGTTGTTAGTTGCCCTTGAGTAGTCGTACCTGCGCAATTCAGTAATACATGTGTTGTACAATAAGCCTTGTCTGAGAAGTGGTAGGACAAATAACTAATATAATTTGTGGGATTTTTATTCTGCAGACATCAGGAGCTCATCCCTTACCTCTTCACAGCGGAGTGTTGACCAAGTGCTTTCTCCTATTTCAAAGCCATATCTACTTTCATCTTCTGAATCTGTTCCTTCCTCACCATCCAGTCACGCCCAGAAAATCAGGTAACTGTTTACAAAGCAACATTTTTAACC
This sequence comes from Lepidothrix coronata, assembly GCF_001604755.1. Classification (NCBI taxonomy): domain Eukaryota; kingdom Metazoa; phylum Chordata; class Aves; order Passeriformes; family Pipridae; genus Lepidothrix; species Lepidothrix coronata. The sequence goes on from NW_016690215.1 coordinate 3,839,488, forward strand.
TGCTATTTAAAGAAGTGTTTATCTAACTGTTCACAGTGATAGCTGCTTTTACAAATCAAGCAAGCCATTAATTTTATAAGTGAAAACTTTTTTAAAGGTGGATAAGGATTTCCATTTTTGAATATCATACCTCAAGAGGAACTTAGTTATAAACAAACAAGCTTTGGTTTGCTTTGAGCAAAGCAATATCTCTTTAATTGTGTCTATTTTTCGCGTCTGTGACCTGACTGATGAGCTTTTGCTGATTGAAGTATTTGAATTTCTGCTGCCTGTTTGGGAATTTAAATGAAGGCAATTGTACATTCTCATTTCATTCATTAATGAGCTGTAATGCTAAGTTTATTACTTTTTTTTCTCTCTGAAGACCTTGTTCACATGCCTGTTTTCAGAACAGGATCCTCCAGTCTCCTTTGCGTGTGGGAATGGGATGGGTAGCATAACTTTTCTCTTTTTCTTTGTTGTTTTTTTTTTTTTTTTAAATCTTATTTAGGTAAATAAATAACTTGACAAAATTAAAGGTTTGCATAAAAATGACTTGTCTTTCTTCTCTGTTTCTCCTGTTTCCATATGTAAAGTTCTATTCTTAATGGCCACTATTGCCTCCACTCTCCAAAACTGAGAGTCCTGAATATGTATTTTCAGAAAAAGCTTCTATTAGAAGTATTTAACTTGTAATGTTTTTTTCCTAAGAAGAGACCGTGGAATTGGCCTTAACTTGCTAGCCATCATTCCTGATTTGATGGGTGAAGAAAGACAGCTTGTCGTGGGGCAGCTGTAGGAGGCATTCTAAGGGCTTTCTTATTTTGTTGTTATCAAGGCCTCAAGATCCATTTAATGTAGAGAGGCTCTCTTATGTTGTTAGAATTTTCGGAGAGCCTGTATGTTCTTGGCCTTGAAAATGAGCTGTTGGGATTTTTAGGGACTGTGAGGTTACTTTCCTAAGTGTTTCTTTAAGGCTGTCTCTCCTTTCCCTACTCATTCACCTTTTCTATCATATGTCAGAGATTTCCTTTATTTCTGTGACAGACCTTAAAAAGTGAAGGTTGAATGTTAACCTGCTTGTGAAGGTGATATGGGAAAATGCTTTAATCCTGTGAGGGAGGATACTTTGAAGAATGTTGTATAGTCCATCCTGCTTGAAGAGTGAACAGTATGAGCAAGTTGTTTTGCAGAGAACAGACCCAGGTCTGGGCAGGCAGCTATGGGTTGCAGTTGTTTTCTTGGGTTTCTTATGACAAAGCAAGGGTGTAAGGTCCCAGTAGTTGTCTTGGACTTGCTGCTTTCCCAAGACTTTCTTAAATGCAACATTCTTTTGTTGCATATTTTTTTTAATTTCTTGTGCCTTGGACTGTTTTCTGTTACGTGAAATATTTGAGAAATGCTTGTGTGGGCTTTTCCAGTTATTTACTCTCATTATTAGGCAAATACCACATTATTGATGTGTACTGTGGGATTAGTTTATGACGTGTAGATATTAAGTGGCAATGGGAACTTCTTTGAAAAGAAAATATCCTGTAACACCAGTAAGCCGTTAGAAGTCAGACCTATGTCAGTGAGGAAGAACAATTGCTTCTGTGACCACAGAAGCTCCTTGTTTATTTACGTTCCAAGATATGAGTGGTATGAAGGAAGCCAATAAACACAGACAGGAAGACTAGAGTGATAAGGCAGATTATTGTCTAAATTTTTGTTTGTTTGTTTGTTTAGGCCTAAAGAAACTGATTGAGGGTTGTTACTGAGGCAGGGGGTTCTCTGTCTTTCTAGCAGGACAGAGTACTGAAGAAAGTGGCATGCATGTCCTTGAAACTTGCATCCTTAAGAATTATTTAACACTTAACCATTTCTGGGAAGGAAAGACTCAAAACATGAAATAGACTTCCAAAAACTTGAACTTCCATTTACTCTGTCCTATTTAATTTACAGGGTGTTTTTCCCCACTGACACTAAACTATCTTTCTGACAATACAAATTTATTTGTTTGTGCCCAGATTTACATTTTTTTAATGAACAAATCTCATTATGGGGGTATGTTTTGTTTGTTCTCCACTTTTGCCCTGTGGAAGACCTGAATTCCTTAGAAATTTTAAGCACAGATATATTTAGGCTGTGATGAAGAGCACCAGCTGGTGTGAAGTAAGCTCCTTTATGAAGCACTGCTGCTGAATTTCATTAGTGACCTGCACTCCTTTTGCCATTCTGGTTCTGGTCAGACTTTAGTGGCAGGGTCACGTGGGAGACATTGTTCTTTCATATTATCTTTCTGATGAGATAAACGGGGATTTAGAATGAGGGCACTAACCCCATTTTTCATAGCACCCAGATTTTTTCACCCCTGTGTCTATGTTTTGCCAGACATCTAATCCTAATACATTTCAAACACATCTGTTCAGATGATACCAAAATGGGAATTAAACTGTAACACAGAGCTTAAAAAGGCAGATTTCTTAATTTCAGTTGACTAAGTGTCACATTTCATTGTATTTCTCCTTTTCCTTTTTTGTTGTTTTTTCTTACTCATTTGTACTCCTTTTGATAGTGTATTTTGGTTTAATGTAAAGACTTGATGTCATATAAAGGCCTTGGGGAAAGGCTGCAGGGAGATGGCTATCAGAGAGATGGAGCTGACTTTTGGTAAAAGTTAGAGAATGGAGTTCAATACCCTGAGTCAGAAAGTTCCAGCGTTTCAGTTGCATGGATTTTAGGCTTGGTTTAGTCTGTTGCTTAGCATGGGAGTAAATCTCAGATTGCTATTTTTTTCAAAGTTCAGCATTTATATTTATTATTTATGTTCTTCCTTATTCTTTCAGACTTCAGAGTCAACAAACAGATAAACAAGATCTCAGTGATATCCACAAACCTAAGAAACTAACGTACGAGGACCTTGAAGAACACATTTATTCTCTTGAAGGTAAGTTTCAGTGCATTTCAGACAGTTTGTTTAACACCTTGAGGCTTAACAGCTTTAGGACAATTGTCTTCATAGTTTTAAGACTGTAGTTGGAGAGAAAAATTTCTGACTGATTTTGGAAATAAGAAAAACAATTATCTCAGATGACAAAGGATTAATTTTCTTCATTTTTGCATTTTTAGATAATGATATGTAGTAATAACTAGACACTGAAGTCGAGTTGGTTCTGAAATTTGTAACATTCTTTTTGTTCAGAAATCTTTCATAACCTTGTTCTGCTTAACGCTGTAGGTTGGACAGTTGTTTTAGAATGTTTTAAAATTGTGTATGATTATTTTTATTTTTTTTTAAACAGAAAAGTGTACTAGTATATCAACTACATTGAGGCTTTATTATATTTACTGCATAAAGTAGAACTCCAAGGAGTGTTCACCATAGACCAATATCAAAAAAAGTATTACTAGATTGTGAAGATAAGTTTCAGCAGCCATTGGATATGCTCTTGACTTTTCCTTCAGTAACTGAGGCTTAAAATAGTATTATGAATTAGAATTTGGTTTACACAGTGTGTAAATATGTGAAGAGCTCTCACAATTATGCTGTCATTAATCAGCATCTCTGAGTAGTTTTGGAACATGTGGTTCAGTTACTGAAACCTGAATTTTATCCTTTTTTTTTCTATGAGGTCAACATTTTATTTATTTGCATTTCTGCTCTCTGTGGATTGCATGCTATAAAATGTTTCCTTGTCTCTGTATGATGTAGAGTCAGTTTTCAAAAATCTTTGATGTAACTAAGGTACTTTAGAAAGAGGAGGATAATAAAACTTAATGCACTTTATAGCCATTTGCATACGGAGAGAGAAACAGAAGCACAGTTACTGGCTTTATTTCCTGGTTTTTCCGCATTTGAGTGGCATCCTAATGTTTGGCCTGAGCAGCTTGATCTCCCAGAAACTGTGGGTTTAAAGTAAATGAAGTCATCAATGAGAAAGATGAAAACAGCAACCTAAACGTGTTTCCCGTTTCCAGATTTTGTCAGGTCTGTGACGTCTTGAGACTGGTGGAGATGTGGCAGTGTGTGGTATGATTAAACTCATAATTGGTGAAGAGGTTGTGATTGCTCCGTGGGAGAGTTAGGGATATTTTCTTTGAAACCAGTCATTCTAACTGGTGTGTTTTTCTTGGTCCCAGACTGGTTTATTCTTTTGGTTGTGGTTAGGTCATATGGAAAGTGGAGTGATGTCCTTGCTTGCTCTCCTGGACCTGTGAGAACACGACTTTCAGTATTTTAAAATGAACCAACCAAAAAAGATAATGTTTATTTCAACAGCAAATGTGCTGATAGTGTTTAGTTAGTGATAGTAAGTAGCAGAAGCTGATGTCTCATCTGTACATTTCTCTGTGAAGCTTTACTCAGTACTCAGTTATATTTTTTTATCTCATTTAATTTCCTTTTTATAAGATTTAAGTGCATTAGTTGAATGTGAACCAAGCCCATAGCCATTAATGATTTCTACTCATCTCACATTTTAATTAGATTTAGATTTATTTGTTTAATTTTGTATGAGAGGCTTTGGGGAATACATTACATATTTCACTTCTATTTTGTTGGCAATTAGGACTGAGTAGACGCTGTGCATAAGTCAGGTACTGCTGTATCATTTAGTGATGTGTGGTAGTCAATAGTTCTGAGAGTTCACATATGCTGATGATTTTCAATCAACAGTACTTTAGTTGGGTCCCACTGCATCAAAAGACAATCTCAGTGTGAAGGAGGAAATCAGACTGGCTAAAGAGGGGAGGAGGTAACTCAGGAGGACTTGCAGGGAGGGGTGGGATAAGAATGTAAAATCAAAGAATTAAATACAGAAAAATATATAATGAAGGAAAAAGATGATAAGAGTATTAAAAACGATGAAGTGAAGGAGATGCCAGAAAATATGGAGGTCTTTTAGCCCTACTGTGAGTGAGCTCTAGCAAAAAAAGATTGGCAGATTCTGTTGGCAGAAATTGCTTTTAAATGATGTGCTCATCTTAAGGGAACAGTCATTTCTCACTGTCCACCCTTACATAAGGGAGTGAAAGTTACAAAGAAACTTACCTTTTTTTTTCCTTTGACGAAGGATAATTTAAAGATGTTTTGTACTACATTGGTTTTGATTTGGGTCTTTTTGTTTGTTTATGTGGTTAGCAGACATTTAGAAGTTAGATATAATATTTTACAGGGACCTACTTGTGAAAGGAATTTTTTAACTATTTAAATATTACATACCTTGATGCTTACTGGTGCCTCATATGGAAATACTGTTGTTATTGATAGCTTTATAATTTAAACAGAATACATTTTCGTTTGAGTGTGATAGCCCATTATTTTGGTCTTACCAAAAAAAACAGAAAAAAAAATAGAATTTATTTTCATGGTTGAAGCTGATAGGACTTCATTGCTTTTGTAAGAAACTGAAAACGCTCTACTAAATTAGCTAGACTGACAGGTTGGCAGAATTTTTCTGTGATGCTTTCATCTATAGTTCCTTTAAAAGAATTTTAATTTACAGAAATTCAAACCATTCTGAGAGAGAGGCCCATCAGTTTGGCTGTCTCATTTTTCTTTATGCAAAATATTTCAGTTTTATTATAATGTAGAAAAGAAAAATGCTTGAGACATCGATAGTATTTGAAGGATGGAATATTGATGTTTTCTAAACTTTACTCCAAACCTATGGAGATATAGAAGGTTTCTGTGCTGTGTTATACTAAATGCTTGGGAGAATGGTCCTGTGTATTTCAGGTTGGCTACCTAGAGAAAATGGCCACATATAACTTTTTTTTTAATCTCTTTTTTTTCTTTCTCCCATAAAACTGAGATAGTAGCAGTCTGCATGTTTTGCAATTAAGTAAGAAGCAGCTGAGTATCATAGCAGTGATCACAGAGAAAGGACAGTAATTGTGGTTTTGTGAATTCAGAGCCACTTTGCACAGGGAGAAGACAGTATGATATAGAATATATGAGTTAGCATCCATCCTGTGCACTGAAGAAGGCAAGCTTCACCATAAAGAGTGTGTGATCAGTAATTAAAGATTGTTCTTATATGCATAGAAAGGATGAGCTAAGTAATTTTTCTGTGACCTGTATCTTGATTATGAAAAGAAATTAAAGCATTTTGGATTTGTGTTGCATATTTCTTCTGTTTTGACTTTATAAACAGATGTGTTGCAATAACTAATTTCAAAACTAACAATTCTGTATCATGCCTATGATAATTCTTAATCTTTAGGGAGATGGTCAAGCTGAAGGGAAAATGCTCAATTAGTGCTGATATTTATGTGTTCTCATTCAGCCATTCCCACACTTTGTGTCCATTACTGTGCTCCACTTTTGCAATTACAAAATAATGAAGCCATTGTTCAAATTTCATCTCCAGATCAGGGGGACGTGCCAGAGGAGTGTGAAAGTGATGCGTTGCTTCCATCTGGGGACATCGTTAATGGAAACTGTGTCACAGCTCCTGTGCCAGCAACAACCACTTCACTGCAGGATTTAAGTGAGTTCTCAGCTCAGACAGAAAATAAAATATGTTTTTTATATGTCAAATGTGTAATCAAAAAGCCAAATATTTAACAGTCTGTAGGTGTGTATGCTGGTGTGATTGAAAAATTTTCCAAAAAGTGCTAATGTTATACTAAAGAGGAAGGAGTGTTTTCTTTTACTGTTTTGTATGAGGATGACTTTTTTTCACCCTAGTTTTAGATAAATTTCATTTTAATATTTTACCACCTGTCCCACCCCCCGATCCAGCTTCTGCAGAGGTGATTTGAATTTTTTTTTTCTTTAGGATAACTATTACATATAATTTCTGCTCCTGATAGAAATTTCTGCTCTTGATAGAAATAAGGCATGAAATGTTTTGGTTTAAAGTATTTTATGTACTGCTTGTCTGGATTTTTTTTCTTTTTTCTTGACTTTGTTGGTGAACTATTATCGCAAGGCTGTTTTAATTCTTTGGGTAGATGAGGATGATTCCAGTCAGCACATGCTGCTTTTCTAATTGTTCTACATGGAAGCATTATGATTATTTTTATTTAGAGAAGACCTTTCTAGCATCTCATGATTCCCAGTACTTAAGTTTGCCCCTCTTGTTACTATCTGATGCTGTTCTATGTAGACTGCTCTTTAAATACAGTGGTCACATCAGCAGTGTGTCTCGCAATAAATTTAAAAGGGGTTTTAAGTAGTTTGCTTTATAAATATAAAGAATTGTATCCAACCACATTGCAGAGATGGAAGAATATAGTAAAATGGACTTTGGGATAACAAAGGTTTAATGAGAATGCCCATGAGAGGAATGAGAAGTGTCATAGATTTGTCAACTCTCTTGCCTCTACTTTGGCTCTACTACTTAACTCTTAGTGAGTCATATATCAGGCTGAAAATGTTTACAGGGGAAAAAACATTACCCAATACCCAAGAATAATTTTAGTGTATGTATAAACAGTATATCCAGTTGTTTTTCATTTGCTATTAATGTTATACAGGAGCCTGGTACTTATTTGTGTGCTCTTGTAGCAATTACTGAACTACATAAATCAGATGACAGATGTTGAAATAATTTTTCACAGAGATGCTGGATCAAAGAGAGATTGAAGAACAGAACAGAGAAGTTGAGGAAAACTTAGAAGAAAGGAAAGCAAGAGAAGAAAGGAGAGAGAGAGAACAACAGGAAGCTTTGGAAAGCGAGCAAGAAGAAGTGGAAAAGCTTAACAAAGAGATGGTAACTTAATAAGTAATGGAGCTTTGTAGTGCCCTGCATTTTAGGATTGCTGTGTGTGCCACTTGTTTAAAAATAGATTTTATTCTACGAAGTGGAAGTATCAGAGGCTAAGTTATTTTATGTACCTGTGTGATCAACTAGAGTCTCACTAGAATGTCTCCTTATGCCAAGTAACTTTTTCACTGGAAACAGATGCTTCTCCTTCCATGCTTCATGTAACTGGAAACTACAGTTTTATGGCCAAAACTTGGAAGGCCACTGTCACCAGGCAATTGGAACAAGCTATACATTCACTGTCTTTCTGGCCTGGACCAGTGCAGGTGGGACACCACCAGAACATGTTAATGTCCATCTGCTTATTACTCCTTGTTTAAATAGTGTTTATTAACTTGTGTTTAAATAGCGTTCTGGATTTCTAGGTCCTGTGTAAAACTTATTTTTTGCTCCTGACCATTTAATCTTCCTCTCCTCAGCCTTAAATTGGTTAATTTGATTCAGTGCAGTGGTTGGTACTGATCAGACATGCTCACACACCCCTTGGCACCAGCAAATGAGGCCCTTCAGGAAACTTGCTCTGTGCCTGCTCATCATCTTCAGTTCACACGCAGTTGTCACACATCGCAGCCTCAGGCCCACAGCATCTCGGACATCCAGACAGGGTTAGAGTGAGATTTCCTGAATATCACTTTTTGAATGGAAGCAATAGCTTAACATTTCATCTTGAACGGCACGTGATGAGTTTAATGCTGTTTAGACAGATGTGTTCTACTGAGGTTAACATGAAATCCTGCACATAGTGCAGGCATTAAGGTATAAAGGTATTTTTCTGATCAGTATTTAATCTGACTTTTTTGTGTCTTAAAGTATATCCAGGACTCGATGACAATAGATGAAGAAAAAGAAGATAAGGAGGGAGTAAAATCTGTGAATAGCAATTCTGGTGCTGAAGATCATGTAAAGGATCCTCCTTCAAATCCATTAGAAAAATACATGAGAATAATTCAGCAAAGCAGAGAGAAGGATCTCTCAAACAAGGTGATTATCATCAAAACATGGTCCCAAAACTATTATTGACTGAATTTGTGTCTTACTAGGCATGCTTAGAACGAAAACAATATTCGCATTTTAGTTTTTTCTTCATTTAGAAACTTTATGTAACAACTTGCAGAGCAGAGTGTTTGGTTTTGTACTGGAGAAAGTGTGATGATTCAAAAGAAAAAACACTGAAAACTTTCTTCTGTAAGGGTTGCTGGTGTCCTCTGGGCAGGGGGTTTGTTAGTTTGTTTTTTTTAGGTACTAGGACAATAGGAAGGCCAACCCTGTCCTGGGGGGCATCAGGCAAAGCATCGCCAGCCAGTCGAGGGAGGGGATTGTCCTGCTCTGCTCTGCACTGGGGCAGCCTCACCTTGAATATTGTGTGCAGGTTTGGGCACCACAATATAAGAAAGGTATTAAGCTGTTAGAGAGTGTCCAAAGGAGGGCAAGGAAGATGGTGAAGGGCCTTGAGGGGAAGCTGTATGAGAAGTGGCTGAGGTCATTTGGTCTGTTCAGCCTGGAGAAGAGGAGTCTGAGGGGAGACCTCATTGCAGTCACAACTTCCTTGTGAGGGGAAGAGGAGGGGCAGGCACTGATCTCTTCTCTGTGGTGACCAGGGACAGGACCCGAGGGAATGGCCTGAGTTGTGTCAGGGGAGGTTTAGGATGGATATTAGAAAAAGGTTCTTCACTCAGAGGATGGTTGGGCAGTGGAACAGGCTTCCCAGGGAAGCGGTCACAGCACCAAACCTGACAGAGTTCAAGAAGCGTTTGGATGATACTCTCAGGGACATGGTGTGACTCTTGGGGATGGTCCTGTGTAGGGCCAGGAGTTGGACTCAATAATCCTTGTGGGTCCCTTTCAACTCAGCATATTCTATGATTCTACAACTTAAATGTCCTCAATTTTTAGTTTGTGTTTAAATACAGTTTGAATCTACACAGGTCAGTTTGTGTTCCACTAACACAACTAATAGAATTTATTCTGGCCAAATGGAACATTTGACATTAAAGAAGAGGTATGAGTGGACATTACTTCAGTGAAAGAAATGCAGGATGCTTTGTTCACATATGATCCAATCTGAATTTCCAAAGTGTTACTATTCTAGATTCAATGTAGTATTTGTAGACATAGGGTAGGTGTTTTAAAAATACAGATACTATCAATAGAGTCACATTTTGACTTAAGAACCAGTTATAGAAAGTGTGTTTTTTCTCTTGGTTGCCAGGATTCAAAAAAAGAAGAAATAGGAGAAGTATCACATTCAGAGGGACTTCTATCTAGTGAAAAGGATGACAGGTGAGGCTCATGTATTAATAATTTCTACTACTACATATTAATCCTAAATATTAATTGCTATTACTACATAATAATACTAATTATTATTACTCCAAATTAATAAATAGTTACAATATGAATTACACTTAAGAGACATTTGCCTCCTTAAAAAGCAAAATAAATTAGCAATCAAGAACAAATATATTGGAAAAATGAAGATCCTTCCAATTCTTATACATGCAAGTTAAGCACTATGTGGTGCTTAACTTGCATCTGGGAGCTGCATTCAGTGATCTGTTTTGGTAGCTGTGGCAGTTACAACTTTTTATCTGCAACTGAGCAGCATCCAAATTCCTTCACAGTGAGTTGATGAGGGATTCCTCTTGGGTGATGATCCCATGTGTGGAGGTTTGTCTGTGCTGCACCTTAACCATAGTCTGTTACTAGCACTGAGTCTAGATTTGATTTATCAGTAGCATCATGGACTTTTAACATGGTTTTTTCAAAGATGTGACTGCCTGCACTGAGTTACGACAGCCCAGGCACTTCCTCTGGTTTTCTCTAGGCGTTGCTAAATAAGGGTATGTAGGTTTTAGTTGCTCAAAAGGGAAAAAAATCAAACAACCTCCTATCAAGTCTTTCAGTTTATTTGATGATGTAGAATTGAAAATAAGCAAAAAAGATGGAGCAGTTAAAAAAACTAAAACCCTAAAGGCTCACCATAATTGTAGTAATGATTCATTATTTTGTGTGCCTTTAAAGTGCTGTTGAACACAGCAGACCCTACCCTGGTGCTCCTGTGGTGGCACCACTAGTGTTGTTTTCACTGGGTAAACACTACAGAAGCAGCAGATAGATAGTTCTGTTTTTTGAGAGATAGGTAATGGCTTTCAGTTAATGAAGGCCCAAATCCTCACCCTTAAGGGCTGTCTTATTGCCATTAGTTCACTGAAACATCAAGAGAATTGCAGCAGAGGCAGTCTCTTTACTCTCTTTTTAAAATGAGTATTAATATTTAAGATTTAAGACAAGAACTACTTTGGACTCATACCACTTTCTCTCTCTATAATCAATACAGTGTTGCAGACATTTCTCATGGAGACATGGATGAAAGCTTCTGGTGAACAATAGCTACTGATTTTTTAATTTTAATTATTATGATAAGAAAGATGTTGTTGAAGCAGCTTTCTGCCTGTAAAAAGTTGTAATAAATGTTAAGCACTAACATTGCAGGCTGTGTAATTATAAATTAATAAAGCTGATTTTGAGCCGTCTCATCACTTCAGTCATTGACTTCAAATAGCGAGTCCTGATGTGCCACTAATCCAGGAGGAAGCCCTTGGGTGGGGTTAGAGAAAGGACAAAGCAGACAACAGAAACTGATCAGGATGTTTGGGTAGATTTGTTTTGGCGCTGAATTCCTGGAAACTTTGACAACCCCCACCTCCCGACCCCTTCTCCTCCAAATGGTGCAATGTGTGGGTGAAAGTAACTGTGTGCAGGTAACAAAACATTCAGTCATCATCACCTGCTTTTAAAGGTGTCCCGTGGAGACACTTGGCTTGCACAGTTTCAGAGGGTCGAGTGTGACAGACTCAAACTAATGTGCCCATTCTACTGCTGTGGCAGGGGCAGCAACCACTTCCAAAAGTGGCCCATCTCATGTATCACCTTGTTGGTATTAACCAGCCCAGAACGGAGAGATTAAAATAAAAATGCTATTTAACTCATCTTTATTTAAGCTTTGTATTTTGTAGGTAGATTATAGGCAAGATCATTAAACTTTATTTACAGTATAAAATACAGTAGTTTTTATCAATGAAGTAATTTTGGGTGGCAGCATATATTACAACTTGCACTGCATTTGAGGCTGCTCATCTTGATCTAACTACAAGAACATGAAGCCAAGTTTGACAGAATTTAGGGGCAAAAAACAAAGCTCTGTCTTGAATTCACTGGATGTTGAAACACAACGTACCAAAACCGTGACAGATACAAACTTTGCTTTTTGAAATGAAGCTAAAATGTGAGATGGTGGCTAGTCTTAATTTTACATGCTGCTTAATTTGCTGTTGCAGCCACGTTGGCCTTCACAAAATTTCTGAGAGACTCCTCCTGTTCGGTGTCGGGAACGGGACGGGTAGTGCTTGTTGCATTATGCTGGCCTGGAACAACTACCACTACTTCATGCTAGACACACTGGCTGCCTCACCACACTGCAGCGTGCACCTACAGGGCATCCCCTTCCCTGCAGGAGGGAGCGGGGAACTAGGGAACACAACGTGTTTCACTTCGGATAGAGACAAAAAGCCTAGAGATGCACCTGCCATGGAGTAGCTGTAGGTCTGTTTTCAAATAAGCATACACAAGTGTTGTCTATTATCTACAAATATTTATTTTAACACTTGGATGTAACTACAGGAAGCCCTTGGCACTGATAGAAAATATTGATTCACTGTTAGGTTACAAAAATTTATACATAGCAAAATTTAATGCTCTTTACATAAAAATATTAGACTACTTAAACAAAACTTCAAAAACTCCCAGTAATAGCTACACTGAATTAGAAAAGAATTAGGCTTTAAGACACTGCCTCCATTATTACCCTTATGCAAACACTGGGCTAGAACATCACCTGCATTGCTGTAGAAATGTCTCCTTCATGCAACAGGTAAGAACATACACTAGGCTATTTTGTCATATTTGCTCTACATCAATCAACTTTGCCCCTTTTTTGAAACTGTCAAATTAGACTTCAATATTTAACAAAAAAATTATAGTTGAAGTTAATACCCCCAAAAAATACCTTTTCTCATAGTACTGATTTGAAGGAATTTGTGCTTCCTTTGATGTATATTCAGCAAACAGAACTATCAAACCACACATCAGCTTAGCAGGGGTATGACTTGAATATTTAATTTTTTCAAATGAATGATGTATTTTTACTTCCCCCCCCAACATTTATATATATATATATATCATATAGAACAAACACCAAATATACCATCACTAATACTCAAGATATCACTGAATGCTTCTGAAAAAAACCATTAATTAGAAGGCAGACTTCTATGGGTAATGACTTTAAAATGGCACCAGTTTGTTTGATTTTCTTTTGTTTTTTTTTTCTGAACACCACGTTTTCTTAGTGTGCTAATTAATTTGTAAAAAGGAAAACACATAAGCACTGACTATAAATTTGCTAAGCACCAAGATAGAAAAAGGTGGACATCCTGTATTATTTTTTATGGCTGTAATTTTTATTATTTGTGTAAAACTCTGCAAACTTTCTCATCCACTCATTTAGAATAGTCAAATCAGTGTCATTTTAATAAGGTAACACTTTTCACTTATTTAAAATTTAGGATAATGGTCTCCTGCCACTATATAAATGCTAAGACATTTATAGAAAATAAATATTAAGGCAAAGCTGACATTTATTTTCAAAGAAGGGGATCATTATCCAGATCCAGGGGTCTACATTCCATTAAATAGTTAATAAAAAGATTAAAACTTGGGACATCTGCTCGACACTCAGGTAAGCACAGGGACGTGACGGCTTCGTCATGGACAAGTGTGGCACCAGGGTGGAGTGCTGCTCCTGTGGCCCACGCTCCAAGACAGCCTCCTTGCAACTTGGGAGATGCTGCAGCTGCGCCTCACGTAAGCAGAAGCCTACGCCAGGAATCCCAGGTGGCTACAGGTTTGTTTGGGAGACACTCAATCACACACCGTGCACGTGCCTGTGCCTGAGGTCTGCACAGATCTCCTGCCTGCTGGTTTGGAGCACCTGCCACGGTTTGGTGCAGGACATGATGCTGTAGAACAAGTCAAATGTTAAACACCAAAAGTCTCAAAGAAGAATCATTTGGTCACTTTTTGTAAAGTGTTGCCTTTTAAAATGCCTGGAATAAACCCTCCATTCTCTGTGTGAAAGGATGGAAGATTACCCATGGGAAGATTTCCCTATTAAAGTGTTCCAGGAGCTGGAATGTGAAGCTTTTGCACTTCTCTCTAATTTTGTTTGGTAGACACACATCTGTACTGCAGAGCAGCTATTTGCTGATTTGTCAGAGCTACAGAACTCTTCTGCTGAATTACTGTGGCAAACATTTATGTGTAAGAATTGAGTTGCTCTTTTGACCGAGACTGGATATCCTGAAGCTCCTGCTCTTCTTTTGCTTTGATATCTTGGTAGGCCTGCATTTTGCTTGCATCCTTTAAGTAGGCCCAGTTAGAAGACAGTATCATGAGGAAGTGGATCTGGAAGAGAAGGGTGAGCATGATGGCGAGTGAGCATGTCAAGAGGCAAAGCAAGCTGGTAGTTAGATTAATAGACGCTTTTTAAAATAACAACCAAAAAACCAAGTTATTCTACGTTAATAAGCATTCTGTTATTAAAACAAGCACAGAGGCTATTTTCAAAGATCTCTAGAATTTGGCATGCTAATAATTCAGTTGGTTATTCACAATTCAGAGAAAGTTAGTATAACAATATTAAAAAGAGCTACAGAGTCGTACGGATCAATTAAAATGCAGAATGGGGGGAAGCAGGAAAACAGTTTTGTACGTGGCAATATACGTAATCAGTAACCTATGAGGTGCTCAGAAGAACTGCTTTCTAAGGTTGTGGTGTTTATGCATATCCAAGGCCAGAGCCTGGTATCTCTTTCCCCCCAACAAGCAGATGAGAATTCCACCCTCCCCATGGAAAAAACCTGAAACTGTGAACCGTTTTATTTACGCGAACAAGGCTACATTAACACACTGAAAAATTAAACATCAAAGTATGAGTCCAAAACTAAGCAAAAGCATGCAATCTCCGGGTTAAGAAGTCTTAATCCTGTATTTTTATAGCTACATTTTAAACTTCCATTGTCCAACCTCAGGTGAAGAGTTTTACATAACAAACGGTTCTCTTTTTTTAATTATTGTGTAGATTTCTTTCTAGTTTGTGCATTTGTCTCTTGCCAACTTCTTTTTCCCCATACTTCATGCAAAAACATCTACATTTGAAAACACTGATTCACTTCTCTTTTTTTTTCCCCCAACAGTGTAAAAAGTTCCTTGTGATCTATGCATGGTTTTGCTTCCCGTGCAGTCATACTTACATTTTTGAGATCTGGCTACTGAGAAATCAGTTACTAAAGTGCAGTCACACAAGAACAGAAGTGATTTATATACCATTTCTTACTAGTTCAGGGTCCAAAAGAAAGAATGTGATTGTTTTACGCAGAGCTAAGACAAGGATATATTTTCTTCTAGAAGGAGCATGATTTGACAATTACTTGGAGTAAGAGAAAAAAATTGACTTCATCATCCATGGAATCACTTGGAACTACAAGCATATTAATTCATAATACCTCGTCTCTGCCAAAAAAGACTGGCACTACTTTATTACTCCTTTGCTTTTGCATTATATATATTGTATGCTTGGGGGTATTTGTATTTGGCTCTCATGCTAAAGAATAAATTAATAATTCTGACCCTGAACTGTTTCCAGTATTTGTTTGAGATGACTGTTAGAAAGCAAGTGGAGACTTGAAATGAAAACATCCCCTTTTCAGAAGGATGCTTTATAAACACCCCTACAGTAACTGAATCCTCTCAACATAAAAAAAATAGCCAGATCTCGTCCACATCATAGTTCATATACAAGAAGTCATTTTATTAATCTGATAAGCTAAACGATGCTTACTGAAGCTATTTACAATTACTGTAACAAAATTCAGAAAGCTAGACTTTTAGCCTAGGGTGTCAGTGGTATTTCAAGCTACGCAATGCAGCTCTTTACTGGGCTTATACAATTTAGAATTTAGTGCAGCAATCTTCCCGACTCTTAAACTTCAAAACAGCATAGTTATATGTAGTAGCCATCATGTAGATCAGCTGGTGGAAGAGAACAAAATACAGGAGAGTAAGATACAACAAGGTGACGGCTCAAGCCCACTTGGGCAACTGTTGATACTTTTACAACAGACGTTGTTCTGAGCTTCTTCCAGGGTGAAGATGCAAGATAAATAACCTGCCATTTATCTGGGGAGGATAACCCAAAACAGACCCTAGGCTATTCTGTCAACAAATTGTGCGTGTTACACCTGGGTTTGGCTGGCACAAGGTTAGAAGCTGGCCGCTAAAAGAAGCGTTAGACATAGGAAGCAAGTCATCTTGTTAACATCCCTTTTCCCAACTGCTACCTGTAACTGGCATTGCAGGCTTGGACTAGTCAATCTGCCTGGGTCCAGACAAAAAAAACCAAGAGGTTACAAGTGGCTGATCAAATAAACTACAAAAATGAAAATAAATAATGGACATAAAAGAAGAAATAGTGGATAGAAGTAGGATTTTCAAAGGACATGCAAATAATTTTTTTCTAAGTATGTGGGAGGCAGGTTAAGATGACTTCTTAAAGCAAAAGTTGGGGACCTGCTGACTTATAATGACCGAACCATAGCAGCTCACCCTCCTTAATGTCTAGTATCACTATTTTTAATATGCACAAAATTCAATCTTAAAGCATCTTAAGCCTGAAATGAACATTTTACATAATAAAACCAAAAAATACTACCCACCAGTGCTATGACAGTGGCACCAGCTCCAGCACAAGCCACAATGAACAGGTGATAAGACATGTAGAACTGAAGAAAAAACATATTAAAAACATTGAGGTAATTCAATGGGATAGTATAAAATGCATTTCAAGTGTTCTAGAGAATAATGATAATAAACTCATCTTAGTAGCAAGGTAGCAAAGCTTTAGAAAATAAAAATGTTCTGAAATAATTTTCATTTTTATGGATGACATAACAATTATTTCAGTGTTGTGTTTAAAGCAATTCTTTATACTAATATATGAGTTCTCTCCAAAAACTTTCATCAAGTTATTTTTCACATGATGCCCAAGTAACTTGTAGGCAAAAGCTGTACACAGGTTACATTTCTGTACCTCGTTCGTGTTGCAGATGTTCTCTAAAATCGGGCCACAGGCTTTGCCAGGTACAGCATTCCAAGGGATAATACCTGAAATACCACAGCAAAAGAAACCACTAATTTTAGCAATCAACACACACTTTCTGTTCCTCTCTCATCTCTTCCACCCACTTGCCAGTTGTGTTCCCATTCTGGGCATCTGCGCATTGACCAGTACAGCTTTGAGTTGGCAGGAGGAATTAAAACAACTCCCTCAAGTTATGCTTTCTCCTCAAACCAAGGCTTGCTGCCAAGGCATGTTCTCAGATGTGGTTTTCCCATATGGCAGCCAAACGGTTGGGTTTTTGCACTTTGGGTCCAGTTGCATGCTGCCTACTCCCCCACTCAGCACCAAGGAGAGAATCTGCATCTCAGAGGTACTTGGCACTTTTCAGGATAGCACTTACTAGATTAAATTCTACTTGAGCAAGTAACTACTGTGGAAGAGTGTGAATTTGGAGCTAGAGGGAAGAATTACGGGATTTTTTTCTGGTTTAGTTCCAATAGGTAAAAAGCATCAAGTGAACACTGCTACAAGAGAATTCAGTTTGATGCACCTCATTTACTCCCAATTACTTTTCTTACACACCTGAAAGTCTGAAAAGTCAACAGGATCTAGCAGATCTGAAATAACCTGAACTTTTAGGCCTGTAACAGATGTGAAGCTTAAGCAAAACCCATTTGAATTAAGAGAAAACCAGTTTGTCTCCCCATACAACTTCACATTTCAACCCAGCTGGTTGGAATTAGCAACTCCGTAGGCAGCAGGTCACCGAATAATTTCAAAAAGATTTTACAGGATTTACTTTAAAGTCAGCTTTTCTGTATCTGCAATATATAATTGAAGCCTTTTAGCTACCACTTCCATCCAAAAATGTGAGGACAGTTCAGTGACAGTAATAAGTTGCCTGTTAAGGAGCTGCTCTCTCCCATCATGCATTGAAACCCAGATGATTTTATTGATCAGAGCAACAACACAGCCCTATACTGCACTAATACAGCTACCACACAACCAGGAGGAGCAGGAAAGTGGAGGAGCACATCTCCCTTCATTCCTAGGCTTTGTTGCTGAAGGAAATGTCTTCCCAGCCTCTTTCTGTCAGCCGCTAAAACAGGATGCAAACATTTAACCGATTTGAGTACTTCTTGCTTTTAAAATTAGTATATCTTTTCTTCTACTGGACTTACCTGGACAGGAGAGCAAAACCAAGCTTTCTTACTTTTTCAACTCTGAATCCGTTTTCTCAGCTTTGAATGACTTAGTCCAAAGAAAGAAACATTCATAGAAAATGCTAGCTAAAATCAAGCCAAAAGTAATGGTGACAAAAGAACTTCTGCACAAGGGAAGCTGAAAAGATTAACTTCAGGAAAAATTCACCTTAAAGAATGAACAACTTGAAAAGCCTGACCCTATTTTAAGCTATTGCCCCAGTTCCCTCAGATTTCTGCATGTCATCAGAAAGCAATATTAATTTATTATTAGTTAAGGCAGACTTTTAATTGCAGGTTTTTGGGTTTTAACTGAAAGTAATCGTTAAAGCAACGTTCAGGTGTTAACTTCATCTTTAAATGTAAAACAACTTTCCGAAAGGAAAGAATATATGTATGTGGGTTCAAAAACCACAATCTGGTTATCTATTTCTCAGCACTGTTTCCAAGCAGTTTATTTTGAGGCTGATCTATTTTCAAACCTAATACTATAGTATTGGAAACTGCTACAAAATCATTTTAGATAAATGACTTGCCAGTTCAGTTAAATTGATTGCATCTGGAGAGAGAGCAGAGTAATGTGAATTAATTAGAAAAGTAATACCGCATTCAGAGATAGAAGATGCTTTTGCATTTGATTCATCTGATAAGGCTGAGACAAAACTACTGAAGGCAGACCGAGGAGAAAGATGAAGCATTTAATCAGGATTAAAATGAGTACCGTATTGCCTGATATCCACGCAGATCTGGTCCCCTGGAACCGTCACATTTGTCTGAAGAGACTTGATGACTTCACAAGTTGACCATATGTTATAGAACATAAAGACAGGCACAGCAGAGAAGCCAAAGACCCCGAGCCAGGCCACTCCAAGCACATAGGTGAGGAAAACAAACTGGGCAGAGAAAATACAAACACTTTTCATTTATTCTTTGAAAAGACTATTTGAATTTTCCTTAAAAATGCTTCAAAATAATCTTTAAGCACACTTGCAGAATGCAGGTAAGAAAACATATGATTTCCAAGCACAAAAAATCAGTATTCTCGTTGTTTACAGTTACTAAGAAAGTAATTCAGACATTTCCTTTTTAATCAGCCTGCTTGAGAAAACAGATGAAAGAGCAGCCCACTGATTTCTCAAGATTCTCTGCTAAGCAGGGATGCTGTTTGTAGGCTAAAACCAATAAAATTCCAACAAAAATCAATTTAAGGTTTTTTTTTTAATTAACTATAACACACTAGCATTTCTATGCAATTTGCAAATCAAAACAACACAGTAAATTGATGTTCACAGAGCTCTCCCATACTTTCTGATTTATTGAAATCAATTTGGAATATAACATTTAAAAATACCTATGTTTGCAAACATACCATGACCATTAACAGCAGATTAGAAGGATTCAATTGATATCATACACATTGCCAAGAAGCAAATTAGTTACTTCCCTTAGAGAATCATGGGTTTGTCCAGTTAAATTTGCTGGTTTGGGTTTGTTCTTTTTTAAAAAAAATATTCTGTGCATTTTCTTTTGTAAGATTATAAGGTGGGGAACTGATTGCTTTTGAAGTCTCCAGCTTCCCCCTCCCAATGGGCCCCTTCCCTTTTCCCTCCTCTTCTGAGTTTTATGGTGAAACAGTAGCTCTGGCACCAGTTGCTGTCTCCCTCCTCCTGGAGAGACTAGGATTTGGATCCTACTTGGAAAGCGGGGGAATGCTGTTACGTCTTCTGTGTTCTCCTTTCACCATTGGCTGTAGCTGTTCTCTCTTAACTGTAGGTGGATTGGAAAGGCTTTACTTCCAGTAAATCACTGGTGCCCTCTTATCTTACTTAAAACTTCTGTGCTACAGCAAGGATGGGAAAGGCTCTCAGGGGGGAGGTTGTGTCAGTCTGACCCAGAACCACAAGACTGAACTAATGTTGCAGTGGTGGAAGTTTGCATCCTCATAGGTTTTTTTGCCAGATGCACTGAATAATCCCCCAAGCGTTAGAGCAAAAGCTGAGCAACTGGTTAGGTTTCAGTCAACGAAGGTGGTGTGTGAGGAGGTGGAAGTGCTTGTAAAACCATGGCCCATAAAACCCCAGCTAGACTTTAATTTATATAAAACTCAACTAAAATACCTCTTCTCCTATTAGACAGTGCCACATACCAGACCTTTATGCTTTATGTGCGAATTAAGGATCCTCTCTTTGGATTTTGGGAAGGACCAAGTGGGCCAGGTTAAAGGATTTCTGTAGACACACTATACATAAAACATGAGTTTGCATACGTGTATGTGGAAGTGTGCACAAGAGGAAGTGCACAAAGCCTTTAACTCCTAAGAAATAGCCAGAAAAAAATACACTCATTCTCACATTTAAAGTGATAACTGTGGGAAATGGCTATTCTGTGTTACCAGAGCCAACACAAATAATTTAGGGAAGCTGGCAGTCTATCTTCTGTAGTAACCTTATGCAAGATGGGACTGCCTTTCAGGACCTCACTCGGTAATGTAACAAAGGAAGAAGTAGAGGAGCTCTTAATGAAAGAGGCAAAAGAAAACATCACTGCATGTCCAAAACCTTGTTGCCTGTACCCAGCTGCATTGACTAGTCTGTTAAATATTATATCTCCTTGCAAACCTTGTTCTAAGCCTAGAGTTTTACACAGCAGTATACAGGCACTTTTCCTGTCACTGCCAAACATTAATATGTCTTACAAGAGCTCCAAGCCATTACTGAGTTGGTAAATTCTCTCCTTCGCTGTCTGGACAAATATGGGCAAACATGAAAACAATTTTCTTTCATATTTCCATGTGCCATGCTGGTATTTGTATAACCAGCTGACAATCATGTGCCTGCAACTACTCAGTTGCATAAGCAATTGTCTGCACTGATGAGATGCACACGTGTATGTTTCTACTTTATTTTGGGTCTTTGAAAAGCACTGCTTTAGATCTAATTTTGCTCCTTGGTGAAGACCACACTTACTAGAAAAAGAGTGAGCAAATAGCTGCTTAACTGGAAAATTATCAGGTGCCTTATTTTTATTAGCTGTTGGAAAATTCAGTAAGTACCCAACAGCACAGTGGAAAATTGCTAACTCTCGTGAAAATAAACATGCATCTCTTTTGTATTTAACCAGCTGAAAGTATATATTTTTTAAGTACAGGATATAGACTGTATATTAAAATGCAACGATCAGATCAAAAGCCTCTTCTCTTTTCACCCACACTTTCCCGTGGGCGATCTGTCATACTGCTTAGCTTCCTCCAAAACTATGAGCTTTGAATTCAGATTTTCAGTAATAGCTTTGAAATCCTGTCTCAGAAACATAGTTATGGCTGTTCTTGCAGAGTGTGCCCTAGGGGACAATGTGGGTGAGAATTTGAAGTTTTATTTTTAGTTAAACTTTGCTTACAATTTTGTTCTAATACAGAAGTATACTGAAGGGAATAAGGCTTGTAACTTTAAGGCTTTAAATGTTTCAGTTTTGTGAAAAAGACTCACTATTCTATCTGTATGCCTTTTACCATCTGCAAATCAATACTTGACTCAAGTGCAAAGATGTTGTGAAGCTTCATTCGTTCATTACTGTTCGTTTGAACGATCCAGACACTCAAGCAAAATTAACTAAGGAAGTCAGAGGCATTACAGTTTGATATTTAAATAGCTTTGCAAACCACAGCCATTTAACATTCTGCCTTTAAGCATCACTAATGTTACATATTTAAAAGCAGAAAATTAATTTTGGCTCACACTGAGTGTTTTAAAATAAACGGTCTCCCTCAGTTTAGTTCAGACTCATGGGTTCACCCTTATGACCGGGGAGGCCACAGCAGCACCCCAACAGTCCATCTGCAGAATTTCAATTTGACCAAGCACTCCTGAAGTTCAAAGCGGGACCAAGACCAGGGATTGACCCTGACCACCCAAAACGAATTAAACAAAGAAGGCAGCAATACATTGTTGTTCAAAACCATGGGAGTCAAACCAAGCCCAACAGGTTTTAGCCAGCAAAGACTGCTGTTCTCAGTTCTGATGCTACTCACCATTCCACTGATGCAGCGGCCACAGGCTGTCGTTTTGAACTCTCCATGCAGCTCCTTCACAGCACTTGTTGTATAAAAACCTTCTGCCAAAAGGATTATTCCATATAAGAAGAAAAATGATGCAATGCCATAAATTACATACTGCATTAGCTGTATTCTACAATGGAAGAGAAAAAAAAAGATATAATTAGATTTCAGTCCTATAAAAACAAAGTCAGTCCTCCCAAGTCCTAATAAATTAGAGAGAATTCTTTTTCTTAAAACAAAGTTCAAAGCTCCTTAGCGTTTTAAGCAAGCAGGCTGCAGGAGAGCACTGGTATGACTGCCCCACTTTCCAGGTAAGCAATACTGATGTGCATTAGTCTTGCATCCACCTGAGCATCCCCTGTTTGTGCTGCAGTCCTTATACTGACTAATATTACTCACCAGGTTAAAACTGCAGTTTCACACCTCCACTATGGAGGTTTTCTTTTTCCTGTTACTGATCCTGACACCTAACTTGGGAATGTCTGACAGGGAAAATGCAGGGCTTTGAAATGGGCAAAACCTGAAGCTGAACTCCTGGCTGAACTACCAGGCTCCATGGTGATTCTTCAGTATTAGGGAAAGGAAGCAGTCCCTGAAATTCTTTATTTTTACTTGTAAAATCCAGTTAATGTATGTTTGCAAAAATTTCTAAATTCAGCAATATTTGTCTGATACAAAACTCAGTGAGCATGCAGTGAGCAGTGACTTCTCCTGAGGAGGAATGGTTGCTCTACAGCCTAGAAGGGTACTTCCAAGTGAGCAGGTAGTTTTAGTGCCTTGAGTCACAACAATGTTGAGCTCCCCATAATGTAAATAAATTTTTTTAAAAATTAAAGAATTATGTAGGAAATGCTTCCATTTTAGGTACTCTGGAACCACCCAGAGAAAAAAGATCTCAGGGCACATAGTATAAGCACCTCCCTCAGACATTATTTGAGAAAGTTCCTGATTCCTTAAAAATCTACCATCTGCAATGATAGAATACGTAAATGGAAAGAATAACTTCTAAATATTATCAATCAGATTTAGTATCTGAAGCCAATTGTTTTGAAGGACTAGAATGCCAGATCTTCCATACAACACTTCTGGTCTCCAAAAGTGATACTTTGTTATTAGTACAACTTCCCCAGAACTTCTTAAAAGTAATTTGATTGTTGGGAGGGTTATTTTAGATTAAGCTATTCACAGAACAAAGAGGTTAATTTTATGCATCCACACTACCAGTTTTCTAAGGATAAATATGTTTTCCTCAGATTTTTTTTCCAATTCTTGCCACTCTCCATTAAGTAGCTGCTAGCACAGATCTCCAAAGAGCATATGCATGTTTTAGCTTAAAGAAAATTGATTACCACCATTTATATAGTTAAATGTTATCCTTGTATAAAAATAGGATATTGCTCATTTAAAATTTTATGTGGGAAGTGATATATTTGTTTTCCAAACTGATTAAAAGTAACAGGATAAAGCTGTTGCACCTGTGCTGTAAAGCATGAAAAAATTAATTCAGGATTTAATAGAGTACAGAAGAATTCATTTCAGCATCATTAAGAGTCTAGGAGAGACTAAATACATATTACCAGAAATTAGTAGTAAGAAAAGTGGTTAAAAAAGTCTTTTCCAAAGGGTGTCCTACTAACGTATTTTTAATTTATTTTATGTCTCTGTAGGCTTCAATTATTTGCCCCTTTCTAACATCTCTTCTGCCTGCCGTGCCTCCTTGGCTCCACAGAACCCGAGCCCTGAGCTGCTTTGGTAGGAAATATGCATTTCCCCCACTGCTGATGCTGACTTGACAAGAAACATTGTTCCCCAAAATGTAAAACTTGCTGCCTGTTACTGCTGCTTTTGCAGTTTCTTCTATTTTGCTCAAATGAAGACTGATACAAGCACAGGGTGTTTTATTATTCAGTTACTGAAGAACAGCTGCTTACAGTTTCTCACTAAAAGTTGGGGATAACTGCAGGGTCCTCGTGGCTCATGCACTGGAGCTGGGGACACACTGCCCAGCCACAGCCAAGGACTGAGTGTGGGCAGTGCTGGGATGGGGGACCCCAGCTGGGAGCAGTTCCAGAGCCTATCTGAGCACAGTGTCTTATGGAGGGGGAAGCCCTGAAAAGGTGATGTGGGATTGATGCCAGTGATAGGAGGGCACGCAGCAAACTGGGAGGTCTATGCTTGCAAGCATATAAAGGCAGTCAGTGACAACAGAAATTAAAAAGAAAATAAGGAGAATTAAGTGTACTGTGTTGGACCCTGACACTAAAATCTTCAGATATCCTAAAACTGAGTCTTTGGGGCAGGTAAGCAAAGTAAAGGTGCCTTGCTCGATGCCCGTGCACCCCAACATGTGTCACGCCCACAGTGCTCACCACAGGAGCCCCCTCTCACAGACATGCATGGCTGAGTGCTGAGCACAGGCCCTGATGCTGCACTCCAGACCTTCCTCTGGCCTCATGGGGAAGCCTCGGGAGCATAAAAGACCCAAATATTTCACCAGTGATTATGTCCAAAGGCTGTGTTTGCAGACCTTTCCAGTTTTTTCTCATATACCAGTCCAGTTTCTTCTGAGAGAGGATGGACAGAACCATGCTTCCCGACTATTCCTGTCATTCCTTCCAACTTTATGTCATCAACGAACACTAAATCTACTCTCAGATTAAAATCGTTACCCCTTGTTTTGTCACAACAGCCTCTGGTAAAAAGTCCCTCTCCAGCTTTCTTGTTGGTCCTTTTAGGTATTGGAAGGCTGGTACAAGGTCTCCCCAGAGCCTTCTCTTTTCCAGGCTGAGCAGCCCCAACACTCTCAGCCTGTCTTCATAGGAGAGGTGCTCCAGCCCTCTGATCATCTTTGTGGCCTCTTCTGGAACTCACTCCAACAGGTCCATGTCTTTCCTGTGCTGAGGACCCCTGAGCTGGACACAGTATTCCAGGTGGGGTCTCACCAGGGTGGAGTGGAGGAGCAGAATCACATCCCTCACCCTGTTGGTCACACTGTTTTTGATACAGCCCAGAATACAATTGGCTTTCTGGGCTGCGAGTGCACATTGCCAGCTCATGTCCAGGATTTCATCCACCAGCACCCCCAAGTCCTTCTTGTCAGGCTGTTCTCAATCCCTTCATCTGCCAGCATGTAGTGGTACTGGACATTGCTCTGACCCATGTGCAAGGACCTTGCACCTGGCCTTGGTGAACATCATGAGGTCCACACAGTCCCACTTCTCAAGGCTCTCAAGGTCCCTCTGGATGGCATACTCTGTTTCAGGTGAACAAACTGCACCACTCACTCAGCTTGGTGTCATCTGCAAAGCTGCTGAGGGTGCACTCAGTTCCACTGTTTATGATATTGATGAAGATATTAAATAGTACTGATCCCCATATAAACTGGTTTAGCAGGATACACACTTCGGTTCTTTGTATGTGAACACCAATAAACTACCAAGAGCTGCTAGGAAAACAAGCAACTGAATACTCAGGAATGGAGGCAGAAGTCTGAATCCATCTCTACTCATTTAGCATGAGTGTGTTATGATGAATAATGGAAATGGGAGGCATACTTACACTTCACTCAGCAAAGCATGGTCACTGGCAGTCGTGGAGAAGTGCTGCTCGAGGATAGACACGGTTCCCGTGAGCGCCACGTGGCCACAGCCACAAAACAACGCTACCCCCGAGAAGCAGAGAATGGTTGCCACGAGCGAAGCATATGGCACTCCTCCTAGGCACTTAATGCAACATTCAAAGCAACCTAAGCAGAAGAGAGAAAGCAAAAGAAACGTCATGAGCAAAAAGCAAATTATGAGGAAAAGAATATTTGTCCTCCACTTGGTAAAAGCCACAGGGATTAAAAGGCCCAGGCATTGACATGCTAAGCAAAAAATCTATAGGTGGTACAAGACAGCATCACTCTCTAAAGCAGTGACCTACAGATCTGTTGGTATGGACTCAAAGCCCAGAAAGTGGGCTGAGTGCTCCTCTCTTTACAGAATCAAGAGGAGATCAATGAGACAGCCTATGAAATGGAAAAAGAAAAAAAACCACTGTCTAAAGTGATCCATTGCAATTCAGCTGCTCATACAGAGCTCACCACATTTCAGCATTACTAACGGCAGGAGCACCAGCTATGCTGGCAACATTCTGGGAGTCAGGGAAGCAAATACTCAAGACAATGAAGCCTTTTGGAAAAGTAAGAGAGTTTGCACTTTCATTGGAAGAGGAACATATTTAGGTCTGCAAAACTTAACTACCCTATGCTCTCCCATGACTCCCAAATTATCTTTTTGTATAAATCAATATCAGGTTGTAGGGATACAAATACTTCAACAACAGAAAAATTGAATGGGGACCAAAGAATAAAACTTTTTATTGAGGGCAGCTGTATGAAGCCATATTACAATATATTTCCATCTTTATAGGATACAGTGGATTTACAGTGATCCCTGAATACAGTTTGCAGTAGCATAATCAACTGAAATGCATCATTTAAGCAGTCTGAGTTAACAAAATACCCCCCAGAACTGCTGTTTGTACGAACACTGTAATAAGGAGGTTGCAGCTGAATTGCCAGGTTCCTTCCAACTGCGTGGCCTGAAAACCCATCTGCTTACAAAGCTGGGGAATGTAAATCGGAAACAAGCACAGCTTTTAACTGCGCTATAATGGTAATGGCAATCCATACCAATTCATTACTTCAGGGTGATGGCATTAAGCTGTCTCCATTAATGTGCATTTCATACAACTGCACAAAACACAAGCCATTAAGACAACACTTAATGGAGTGACCAGCATTGCATGTCGCAGGAAGAGCCCTACTTCTATGGCAATGTGCTAAAGGGACAAAGCATTTGAAGGCAAGGAAACAGCTGGTGAACAAGTACATCACATCACACCTTCCCACCCAAAAAATTCTTTACAAAGATCAGCAAGTCTCCAGCCACCACACGAGGCAAGTTTATTTTTATCCCAATCCCTTTCCCATTAACGAATGAGTTGCAGAGCAGGCACCTCCATGAAGCACTTCCGTGAATAATATGCATCCAATAATTGAAAGCTTTCCCATTTCATAAGTGAGAAACTCTTCTTTTAGAGAGTCACTAGCAAGTGCTATAGTCAGGCTTAAGCAGTTATCACTATTGAAATGACTTATGAAACGCCACTTCACTAACTGCAGACAAGATTTAATTGTATAGAAACAAGCCTGGGAAGCTTTTATAGTCTAGACCACAGCTGGAGTCCATTCAGTCAGAACTATCTTCATGACAAAAATACTGCCGAATGAACAAACACTGCAGTTCAGCAGTGAAGGGGCAAACAAAATCCAAATGCGTGCTATCAGAGGAAATCATCTCTGGGTCTCATTTTATCCAAAGCTGAATTCAGATCCCAGACCTTGCAGAGCAATCCTCTGCTTTGGGGAATCTGCCTGAGTGCAGCTCACAAGCCACACGCAACAGCAGTCATACACGTGAGGCTGGCTCGCCTCCGCAGCATCTGCTCCTGGGTCAGGCCCAAGCCTCCCAGAGTTAATCCAAGAAATGCTAGCACCTGGTGCAGGATTAGCCATGAAGGATTATCCAAGAGTAACCACGCTCCAACCCAGCAGACAATGCTCAACATACATGTGGCCACA
Organism: Lepidothrix coronata; assembly: GCF_001604755.1. NCBI lineage: Eukaryota > Metazoa > Chordata > Aves > Passeriformes > Pipridae > Lepidothrix > Lepidothrix coronata. Next base: position 3,867,338 of record NW_016690215.1, read on the forward strand.
GCCCAGCACAAAACAAAGTACCTTTTGGGCTGCACTCCTAAAGCAGAAGGTGACTAAATGCCAGATCATTGCTCAGTGCGGAGGAGATTGATCACCTAAATCATGCTGATCCCAAGAGTGCTATGTAGAAGGATCCCATCAAAGACAGGAAATAAAAACAGCTGGAAGTGAAACCAAGGGACTGACAAGATCCAAAAGAAAAGCTGCTGGTTTCAGATAATGGGAGCAGCCTGCTTGACAAAACTAAAAACTGGTGTAGACCCAGGACTGACATTTAACACTCTCTAACTAGGTACTTGTCCTCCCAATACCCCACACTGCACAGATGGCTTTCCAGGCCACTGGCAGAACATTCGCCCTGGGGAGTTTGTTGGATCCCTTACCCAAACACATGACAGTATCTGCCACTAATCCACAGACCCTCGAACACAAGCCAACAGTGGCAGACCCCCTCTCACCTCACAGCCACTAGCAAGCTGCACAGAGCATCTTGCTGGCCATACTCTTTGTCTTCCTCTAAAGTCCAGGTGAAAAGGCATCACAGTATTTGGGTGGCCATCATTTTATCAGTGCAGGTCATGGCCAAGGGATGCCCTAAGAGGTGCCCAAAGCAACCACATTATTTTGAGCAAGACAGAGAAAACTGCCCAAATGTGGACCTCCAGGAACTACTCACCTTCACCCCAAGACTAAAGCAGGAAGCAGAGGGACTTCAGTACACCTGGAAATAGCATGCAGCCAGCTTGCAAGTGCATGAAGCATCCCAAATGAGCACATTTCCAAGAGACAGCAGCCATCCATACCTAGTCATTCTGCACCCAAATTGACAGCAGAGCTGCACAGCCTCCTGCCAGAGGGTAACTAACTTCAGGACACAACCTCATCACAGTGCTGGGGCTGCCAGACCTTCCCCCAGATCCCACTGTGAACACTCTCTATGAGCAGAATAAATGCATGCCTAGCCTAAGCAATATAACTGATGTTATAATTTTTGTTTTAACATAAGCCTTAAACAGTACTGCCAAGAGCCACTTTCAAAACCAGCTACAATTTGAAGCTCATCAAGAACTAAGATACATTTACCAAGCTTCCCTAACAAGCATTGAAGCAAATCAGAGGAGTTCTGAAAAAAATGAAAGCTTTTCAGGAAACCTGCTTTATGATCTCTCTCTGTAACCCCAAGTCAGAGACTATCTTCATACAATACAACTGGAAACCCATGATGATGATTGCCTAGTTCATGTTTACAAAAAAATTTGCTAACACACTGATGACAACTGTAGGCTGAAGGCCTGTGAACTCAAGGCCTGTGACAAAAGTTAAGTTGTATTAAAATAAGTTTTGTTCCGATTTTCTGCTAGTTTTTACTCTCCATATGGCCAAAATGCTGAACTTTTCAGCTGAATATCCACTCCCAATGTAACAGTGTAAAATGATTTAAATATGAAACTGTAGAGCACAAACACACATCACTGCATCTCCCTTTTCAATGACCATTTTGTGCAAGGCATCACTAGAACCTTTTGTGCAACTCAGCAGAATAAAAACATTTTTTGTCCTCGGGCTGGTGTGCAGCAGTTGCCATGGAGGCAGGTTAATAACAGCCCAATGATTTGCCCAGAGCTGCCTGTGATCTTGGCTACAGATTTAACACACTCTCAGAAGGAGGCCAGCTAAAACAAAGACTGAGATTATTCTCTAGGGAATGAATGCTATTAAACACACACACACACGCACAAATATTCTTGCTACAGGACAAAAATAAAGAGAAGAGAAAGAAACAGGAACCGGCTATTCTTTTAATCTCCTGGAAGCTATCAGTCACAGGAAATTGGTAAAGGACGAACCTACATATGTACATAAATCGGCAATTGGTTGCTTAATGTATGAAGAATAATTATACAATCTACCCAGCAGTGTACACGCTATCGTATATATGCAGGGGCTTAGCCATTCAAATTCCCATGCCGAATGGTGACTGTTTGGCTAAACCTTCTTTGTTACTTTAAGTACAGCTTTAAGATTTAAACTCAGAATAGCAAGGTAAAAGTGAATTAATGGAAGGAGGTCTTAAAATAAAAATAAAAAAAAAAAAGAGGCAATTCTCAGACTGTAACTCATCCTACTAAGGTCAGATCTGTTGTTTGGAAATGACAAAAGACAATGGGATCAGGTAGCCTTCTAGAGTATTCCTAGGGCTTGCTCTAGAAGTTAACACATCAGTTCTTTGAAGCCCAGACTTGAAAAGCTGAGACAGACAGATGTTCACAGAGCTGTCCCTCAAAGCACAGTATGGAAAACATGATGTAAAGGAAGAGTGTCCACACCTCCTGGACAGAAAATCAGGCTCTCCCTTAATGTCCCAAACCCCTATCAGGTTGAACTCATGCCGTGATGTATCTCAGGCACTAATCATTGAGCCCATAGTCAAGGTCACTATGGAATTAAAAAACAAGGAACAAAGAAAACCTAAAATGAGGTTTGAAAAACTCTCAATTTCAGGTACCTAAACCTCCAGTGTCCTGTGGTTGTTTTCTGAGTTAGTTTCCACTCTCTTTTCCTTAAAAGTTTAGTTGCTCCCCCTCCCATAAATCTGTTCTGGTATTCTGAAAGATAAAGCAATGGGCACCATTTTTTCCTCATAACTTACTTCCTGTAATTGTGTAATGCATTTTTAGAAATTGTGGCATGTTAGACACCTGTCCATTTAATACATGGTAGAAATAACACATCATGTTCCACCACAGGACCACAATCGGTTGGCTTCAGCACCACAGTCCAGGGAGCACAGGGGGAGAAATTGTTTTAACAAACAGAAGATTGCAAGAAATCCAAGGAAAGAAAAATCATTAGATAACATCTTAAATGCAGTCATCACATATAAATCAGGCTTACTATTACACGTCCATGGGAGCCTAGTGTTGGTAGCATTACTCCTAATTCTCAAATAAACGTAAGAGAACTCAGTACTTGACATTCACTTCCTGCTTCCCCAGTACTGAAGATTACCCAATACCAAGTGTGAATAATACCATCAGAGTCCTAAACCACATAGATTTTTGTCAGAAAATGAACTTTATGTCAATAAAAGCAAATACCAATTTTACTGTCTGCCACCTACTTGTCTTTTTTTTTTTTTTTAAATTTCCACAGTAAATGGCTTATGTATGCTAGGATGTACATTTTCCTACCTTACAGTGTGACTGACAGTTACAGGAGAAGCTGTGAGGGATGTGAGAATAAAATAATACCTCAGAAGCAAAATCAGAATGTACCTCTTTCTTCTCTGTATGAGACTAGGCCAGTACCTGGCAGTAAGATAACTTTACTTCCCACATCTGTCATGCACACCTGCAGCTAGGAGTCAGTGGCAACAATACAATAAGATAAAACACCTAATCTTACAAGGGTAAGTTTAAAGTATGTGTCAAATTTCTCTCCATGGTTTAATAAGGGCACTAAAATAAAAAGGCTCTGTGTTAAATGATCAGGAAGTCTTTGCTGAAGCTCTGTCTTTACCCATTCCTATTCATCTTAAATTTTGCTGATTTATAAAACATGCCACAAAGCTAAACACACTGTTACTACTTAAAATAAATGCTCACTCACCACACTTTTGGATTAACATTAAACAGACTAAATAAATGATGAGCTCAAACAGAAAAAATCCTTTCTTCTCCACCCTCAAACTTCTTAAAGCTCTCCCACAGAAAACCTCCTTTCAAGTTCAATATTTCCTAATTTTGCCTTTTTGTACTACCCAAATTAGAAGTCGTGAAATTGATTTATGCTGAAAATTAACTCATGAGAGCCAGAAAACTTAACGCAAGTGCACTTTAGTCTAGCCAGATTGATACACTCCTCACTGCAATTGCATCCCCCTCTTCCATGGTTGTTCACTAATAAATACTTCATCCTAGCCAGCACAGTACCTGTGATGGAGGAGACACGACCTTTGGAGAACACAGCCCTCAGGGCTGTCACAAAGGATCTGACCTGAAATGCAGCAAGACCCCATCTGCTATCCTTCACAGTGGCTAGCACAAGGTGCTTCATTCAGGTGAAAAGCAGTGAGATCTAGGGTAGTCTGATCCATTCAGTAAATCTCATCCCAATCTCTACTATTTAAGAGCTACTTGAAGAAAAAGTAGCTCCTTTCTGGAGGTTATCAGCATTAATTGCATCTTCTCCAGATATTCTTGATATGGATACAAGATACTTGGTTTCAGAACTGTCATACAGCCAGTTCCCCACTTCTGAGAAGGTATTTGTTCTCTGTTAGCAGTCAGATGCTTCCATAGTTTTGTGTAGCAGAGAACTAAAAGTCCTTGTTCACACCTCCTGTGCTGGAAACCCACACAGAGAAAGCAGGAGAACTGGTGCACACTAAGAACAAGCATCTTACAGCCTGGAAGCACCATTAGCAAACCCCTTTTCAAATCCACAGAGCACCAGGTATCTCTGTGGTATTGAACACATAACGAAAATAAGTGGCTCCTGAATATGTGACCAAAAATACAATAAGCACATGTTTAAAATGAAGCACATTTTTGCTACCATGATTAACAAAAAACCCCACAAACAAACAAAGAAGCCCAAACAAATCAAACAACCTTGCAGAGGTTATATATGTTCACGCATAGCAAAAGCTAATTTTTTTCCCTTCGCTAAAGAAAGCATGACATTCAAGTTGGAGAAAAGGCTGTTTTTACCCAGGCAAGATTTGTTTCTTCTGGATGCTGTTAAATGATGCAGAGAAGACTGTAAAAACAGACAGCAGTAATCATAACCTTTTTTTTTTTTTTTTCCAAATCTCTTCTTTCCAAACCGGCACTTCTTATATAAAAAAATTTGCATTCACACTACAGAAACAAACCCACTTCATGCAAGGACACATGATCTGAATGTGTTTTTACAGGCCTTATCTAGTTTACCTTCTTCAAATTTAGTGAAATACACACACTCTCCATCCATATTATTCCCAGACTCTGGCAGGCTAATAAGCTCACAGGTGTTTTGAAGTTATCTGTCTCAGACAGTGAAATCTACAAAATAGGAATCACTACATCCATACATATTTCAAGTGTCCATCCCAGGTGTTTGCTCTGTGAGAGCACAGAGTCAGACCTAGAGGGGAAGAACGTCACTGCCCCATAGGACAGTGGGACAAGAGTATTGCTCTTGTCCACCTTTACTGCTCTTGGACAAAGGTCAGGCAGAACTTTGTTTATTTCAATTCATGTCTTCTCTGTCTTATTTTTGGCTTATGAAACAGTGGAAACTGCAGCAGAAGAAAAATACCTAATTTATACTTTGGAAAAGGCCTTACTTTAAACAGGTTTCCATAGGAATTCTTGAGAAGGAATATTTTTTAGCTCTAGCTACTTCTGCAGAACAAAAAGTTAAGCTGGTGATTTAAAGAGACTTCTCACACAAGGGACAGATCAAGCATTATTGATAAAAGCTTTGGCATAATTTCTCCCGGAGACTTGTTCTAGTGGTTTATTATCCAAAATGACCCTTGGGACTTCAGCACAGCCTGAGCATGTGGAAGTGCTCATTGACATGCAGAGCTCAAAGTTCAAACACATTGCACCAGCAAGGCCAGTTGCTGGTCCAAACTGTGGCTGTAACTCTCAGCTGACATATCAACAACTCACTGCTCATGTCAACATGCCTGAAGACCTTTCTTCCTTTCTGCCCTTTTCCTTGCCTCCTTCCCTTTGCTTCACCTATTTTTGTCTTTTTGGAGAAACGCTCAGTAGAGTCAACATGCAAGAACTGCTGCTTCAATAGCTGCCAGCCCAAGTGGTAATTTTGGACAAACTAGAGGTAGAGAGGCAAAAGAGATGAACTGATGGGCAGACTGCTAAAGATATTCAAATGTCTGAAAGTCTAAGCAAGCTCAGTGGGGGAAGCACAAGAGCACGTAAGCATTTCAGTCCCACGGGCGACTTCTGCAGTTCTGAGAAAATCTGTAAGGATGTTTCAATTTCCTTGATTCAACCTGTAACTTGGATGACATGATTTTTAAAGCTGACTTTAATCAAAGGTGAATATCTTACCTGGAAGACTGGAGTTGAGACTCTTAGCTTCACCTTTCTGTCAGCTGTAACTCACCTCACTCTCCATCAGCCTTCAGCACTCAGCAGGAGAGCAAGACTTTTGCCACACTGGATTTCAGCCACCGCTACCGACTGCTTCCCCAGTTGATTCCTCCCTAGCTACAAAGAAGCAAACAGAAACACAACCTCTCTCTCCCTAGAGCTATGAACTAAAACTGTGTGTGTATGTATTCCAGCCTGACAAATCTAAGAATTCAAAAGGTAAATTTTCAATTTAATAGATAACTGAAGATGCAAAGATCTTCCCAGACGTTTACCCCACTGTGGGTTTACACAGCTACGGAACAAGAGGAGCAGTAAGAAACCAGAACCATAACTGCAGAAGTCCTTTGCCCTGCAACAACTTTCATGCAGATACTTCCCCAGCTGAGTCTTCACCACACTATTTCCAAAATTTAAGCTTGCTTTGGTAAGGGAGCAGGCTGTTTCAGAGAGATACTCCACATTCACATGCCCTTATGCTCTCACAAAGCAGATGAAACACCTCCCAGCTGCTGGGGAAAGCAAATTTTGGAAAAAAAAAAGATTCCTATAAAGCAAACAACGCCCACCCAGCCTGGAAGAGTGCCTACAGCTAAGCTCATGTTAAACAACTATTGCAAAGTTTCTCTTTCTAAAGAATAAGATGGTACTCTGCTTCCTGGGAAAAATTGTTTTAGGCGTTTTGAAAGGTTCATTAAGCTTGCAGGTGTTCTGGGGATATCTTGGATCCAGCACTGCAGTGAATCTCCCACACTGACTCTTCTCTTGCTGCTCAAGTGCTGGACTCAAGCTTAAATTGTGGAAGGGAGATCATATTGTACATGGAGACCCTGGGAGAAGAGGTGGATGCCATGAGAACTGCCAGAGGTGCTCTCAAGAGCGTCCATCTGGACACTGACAGAGGAGGCAAAGTAGAAATATCCATACTGCAAAGGCATCCCAGAAATAATGTGGCTTGTCAAAGAAAGAGAGAGGTTATCTCAGCACAGCAGCCAAGGCTCCCCAGCAGTGGGGAGCTGCAGGTCAGTACTGAAGGAAGGCATGGGATTTGTGTTGAGACTGAGATGACATTTTCCCTCCAGTTTAAGGAAAAGGAGTAAAAACCAATATTTTCACAGGAGTTAATCCATCACTGGAAGGTTGGTTTTACTGAAGACCTGTTCAGAGCTGCTTCATTGCTGCCTAAAAGCTTTTTAATTTCTTTAAGTGCAGCCATTTAAAGCACCTTCCCTTGAACTCACATTTCTGGGCTTTGTTGGTCTGTTTTTTTTCACTCCATCAACAAGAACCCATTCATCTTCAACTCCTCCATGACAGCCACCACATTTACCTGCATGTTAGTTCAGAAAGATTCCCAAGGCAGACTGAATAGGGTTCAGTTGCCTAAACAAGGGTTTCTAGCATCATTTTAGGTGCCAGACTCCCAGCTGCTGGAACAGAAGGCTGTGCATCTACATGTCCTGGCTCATCTGTGCCAGCACATAAGGACATGTCTCATCACTGGGGACAGCTGAAGGGGCACAAGACTCTGATAACCAGGCATCCAGCCTGCTCCTTCCATGTCTTCCACAGCCCAAGAAGGCAGCATTCATAATCTATTGCTCCCTCCTGAAGCATTTCTTCCATGTTTAAAATATCCCATGTGCACTGATCTGAAGTTTGGGAAGATCTTCTGGCAGTCCCAAGTCTTGTCACCCAGGCAATTTTTCATAAAATATGGTCCAAATGAATATTGATATAGAAGATGGAGATCATACTCGGCAACTTAGGTATTTTTTGGGGGGAGAAGCCATTTGAAATACATAAACATTTGAATCCTAAAGAATAAAAGTGTGAAAATGTAATGGAAAGGGGAAGGATGAGGCAGCAAGCTTTGGTGAATATTTCCCTGCAATTGCTATTAAAGTCTCTGATGCGGAGGCAGGCATCTCCAGCAAACAAGCTGTCAAGCAAGCTTCAGTCAATCAGCTCCATAAAGGGAAGAGGATTGCTGGATAGAGCTAGCTGCAAATGCTATCTCTGAGCATACATATCCCTCACTGTGCTAACACTCAGTCAGACTGGAATTTTCCAATGCAATCAATCACAGGTTTGATTTTAGGTGCCTTTCTGAGATGCTTCAAAACTAAATTTCCCCCCAGACTCTTAAAATCAAGCTTCAGGAAAACAAAATAGGATCTTTTTGAGGTCTCAAGCCAGATATCAAAAGGACAGGCAAGTGGAATCACCAAACCTTTTTTTAAAGCCTCAGCTGAAATCCTCCTTTAAACTGACATAGGCACTTAGTGCTTCCAGCAAGGGGAAAATGCAAACAAAACCATGAAATATTGTCTAGGAAGCATATTGTAGGAGACTAGTAAGTCAGATGTGCTTTAGTGTAATTTCTGCCTTGGTGGCTGATGAGTCTGATAGATTCATCAGCATAAACCCCCCTACTATGACATCTCACCTGTAAACAGTTTTGAAGCAATCGGGCAGCACAATTAAAAGGAAGCTGTCCCTCACCACACATTATTGGCTTTCAAGCATTAACAACGAAATTTATATTTAGTCAAGTATTCACACAAAAGAAGTAGAGTCCTTACAGCCTTAACAAACAAAATAAGAAAAATAGAAGAACGTTTATCTTAAATTGTTAGGACTAGTGCAAAGCATTAAGTTTATGCTACTACCATTTCTGAACTCTTCATTTCCCTTTTACCCAGCCCTTTATTTACCTTGAATCCCCAAAGGACTAATATTGCCTCTCAATGCTGGCACATGATGGTACCGGTGTGGCCTTGAACTCCTGTACATCCAGTGGTACCTGCCAATTTCCATTTCTGGTCTGGTGATCACTGCCAATTTTAGGTGGTAAAAAGTCAGTGTCACCAGCAAGCTTTAGTTCAGTACTTTCAGTCATTTAACTTTAAAAACAAGAGCCCAGAAAAATATGCTATAGTTTCAGAACTGAAAGAACATAACCTTACAGACCAAGAGAGGGATTAGGAGGGACAATCAACAGGGAAATGCTCACAGACGTGTTAAGAAAGGTTGAATAGCTAAAACTCCGCCTAGGCTTTGAGTTAAAAACACATAAGGAAGGACTCTGTTCCTTACCCCCACCCACTCTCAGATCTCCCTCTCTTTGTCCATGGCAAAAAGCTCTGCTCCACAAGTAAAGGAAGGAGGAGTCACAGAAAACCACTTTACCTGTTTTTTCTAAAAATACTATAATTCTGTCAAAGAAAAAGCTTATTGCTTTCTGTAAAGGTAGGGAAAACACAAAGGTTTGCTCCACTACTTTCTTAAAAAAATAAAACTCTGTGAGCTTTATTTCACTTAGGTTCTGCTTACATCCCAAAATCTGGACCAAGCATTTTAAAACAGACTTGTTCCAGGTCTATGATGAAGAAAAGCAGTCATGCTTCTCCTTATCTTTTCAGAGGACACATGAAGCTCAGCAACAAGATCCCACGCATAGTAGCACACCTCACCTCACCTCACACACTCATTGCACACTCATTGGCACAGGGTTTCTGAGCCCCCCGAAAGAGGCCACTGGTAAAACATCAAACCACTTTTCAACCTACACTGGCACCGCTATGGTCTTGTCAAAGCTGTCAGGGTGACACTGACAGATGTTTATTTAAAATGTCCCAGAGCCCCCCTCCACAGTGGCTAATTGAGAAAGCAACCATCCTTTTTGTCCAAATTAAATCCAATTTGGTAGCGTTTGGGCACGTGGAGGAAGCGAAGGTTATGGTGATGAAAACCCCATCTACTCTAGACTAGATTAGAGATGAATTTCAAGGGGAGAGGGAGTAGAAAACCCATGAATTTCTAGCCTGTGAGGGGCTTGGGAAGTCTTGTACTTGGTCCCTCTCTCATGTGGTTTTGATGCTCGTGCAATGAGTTTGGCACAGCTACATTTGCATACGTCAAGAAGAGAAAAAATCTTGGCCTTGAATCCAAATGTTGGATCTAGAGATTTGAAACAAGAATTTGTTTGTCTCCTTTATCAGGATATGAACACCCAATACTAACACAGTCTTTCGGGTTTTGGATGTAAACTTAGCATGAAAGGCTCTGTAAAGGATACTCTGTGGCTTGGTAATTCTCCCCTCTCTGCATCTGACACACAAATCAGCAAGCAGGTATCAGCTAGTAAATCTTCCATAAAAGACATTATTCTGTCTTTTATGGCTTACCCTTTCTTTTAGGAAGGACAAATTCCACATCTTATGAGCATAACAAAACTCAAAATATGTTGGAAGTATTGCTCCAAAATGACAGCGCACACTCAGGATGATATAATCTCCTTCTGCTTACAGAGGAACAATCCTGCTTGTGAGATCACAAGGAATGCCATAATAATTGAACAGGATACAAAATGAAAAACAACAGAATGCTTTGCTCGTACTGCATACCTCCTTCCTCTCCTCTGCCTCCCAAATGTCTGCTCCCTGCTTTTTTGAAGCTACTTACTGGAAATTGGTAACAAATTCAGATTAAAAATAAAATAAAAAAAACAGCTGCAAAGACTTACAGGAAGAAAAGATTTCTTCATTTGCACTGCAGCAGTATCTCAACCAAACCCTTGGCAGCAAGAGTATTTTATCCTACCACGCTTGAACCCACAGTTGGAAATTTCTCCTGCAGTAGCTACAAAAAGCACTTGCTCAGAGCAGCAGAGCAGGCAGCTGCCTTTCTCCCTTAGCCTGGGGGGAGCACTGGTGAAGTCACCTGTCTGCTGCGGTATAAACATCAAACCCTGAAACATAGAGACAGCATGCAAAATTTGTAGCATCATTTCTGTAAATGCAAATATTCTGTGGAGTTGGGTTTTTTAATTAGCAATTTCTGGTTTTTCAGTAACAGGGCTCCTTTCATTAGGAGGCAGTTCAAATTCCATAGGGAATCTCATTTTTTCCACTGCTCTGCAAAGAGCCACTTAGCAATGGCTGTTTGGTAGCCTTACTGCATGCCAGGCACGACCTCTGAAGCTGAAGAATATCTCCTGGTGACTTTGCTGGGACCCACTCAGTCCCACTCATGTAAAACCACCAGCAGGTCAAAAGCCCCACAGGCTTCAGTGGCATAACAACTACTGCACACAGTCAGCATCAGCTGGAATTTAACTCCGCACCCTGAATAGTTAGAAAAGGAAGCAGGTTTAAATGGCTTCTTTTGCTTTATGAGGAACTAACTGCACTAATTGCATTCCCTGGTTAGGCTACAGCACCCTCCATGCACAGCCAAGCTCCTGTGGCCATAGGCCTCCTGTCAGATCCAGGCTGTATCAGTCCTGCACAGACACAGCAGCCACAGAACTGACAACATTTCCATGTCACACCACAAAGCCACACGGATGGCAGCTGTGGTGCTCAATATTCATTGGGATGAATCATCTTGCATGCCTGTAATAAAATTCCCAGTGCCCAACATCCTCATGCTTGCTGCCTTTATCATATGGTTTTAGAGGAAACAAACAGTTTTGACATTCGTCTGTCTCAGCTGAAGAAGCAGTGCATGGGAGCAAGGAGATGGCTGTCGTTTAGTTGTTTATGGTCTGGTGATGGATACTGCATTAGGAGCAAGGCTGGCCAGAAAATGGGAAAGCATCAGAGTGACTGAAGGGGACTCCTCTACCCCTCTTTACTCCCCTCTTTAGTCCCTTTGCTCCTGCTGCAGAATCCATTGTGCACGTACAGTGCCATCTGGGTTTCCCCCACCCCCGTTACCATATCCCATGGCACATATGTCTAGGTTTTCTGCTTTCATGAGGTCATTCAGACCAGTATGAGTACATTCTCCGAGTGTTTTTTCAAACCCCTCCTATTTAGAAACCAAATCCTATTCATTAAAACCTAAATCACTAAGCCTACCAAATTATTATCCCCAGAATATCGCGTGTCCCAGATTCTCCCTGGGCTGGACCTCTCTTCCTACAGTTGTATTCTTCAGAGACTTATCCTTAGAGCAGTTATTGTTTTCAGTGGATCTGAAACACCAATAAACTCCTTAAAAGGGGGAAAAATATACATCATACTAAGAATCTTTGAATGGCTTGACAGCTCTGATATCACTGTGTAAGCCTAACATTAAGGGGATATGTTTGAAATTTTGGTTAGTGATCATAACATATATATATATATATATATATATATATATATATAAAAGACTTTTTTTTCAATTTGCTGTAATGAAAAATACCTTTATCTGTGATGCATCAAAATGTCATAAGCTCACTGTGTAAAATAACCTCACTAAAAGTGAAATAAACTGCACAACTTCATTCCTTTCTCATGTTCCACTTTACAGCTTCATTTAAACACAACTGTACACATGTGAGAAATAGTGTAAGAGAAGTATTTTCTTTCTATTTTTGACTAGCATATACTTGTCTATTTAGAGCTTAAAAGAGGAAACATTGCTTCATATACCATGAAAATAATAAAGCTCACAGCCATTACTGAGCATGAGGTCTCCTTTCATCGAGAGCACATTAGGAGGGAAGAGCCAATTAAAAGGAACCTTTGGTACAGCTGCTCAAACTGGTCTTCATTATTCCTCAGCACAGCATAGGCAATTTGAACATCATATGTATTTATATAAGGAAATACACCCTAGTATAATGACTTTCCTTCCATCCCATGTGTAATTGGTGAATTCACCATGGTCATCCACAGTTGGGGGTTATTTTATTTTATTTTTTTCTTTTTCTTTTTTTTTCTTTTTTTTTTGAATTTTGCAACTTTGTAATATTTCTCATAGTTAAATGAAGAGGGAAACTTCTTGTCTCTGTTAATGTGTATCAGGATCTATATCCTTCACTGCTGATGCAAAACGGCATTTCGTTTTTCTTATTAATTCTACCTCAGTAAATCTGCTTGCCCAGTCCTCACGTTTTGATTTAATTTAATGCCTGCAAGATAAATCCTGTCATTTTTAATAATTTGTAAACCTTCATCTTTAAAATGAATCCAATCTGTCCTGCAGCCTGCAAAGTATCTGTTAAACATTTTGCTTCAGCTTTCATGGTGTTCTCCTCTGATAAGGGCTGCTGATACACAGCATAAAGCTGACTTATTTCTTATCTCCATCAACATGGGGGTTGTTCCATTTCCAATTAAAAAAACTGGGGCAGCAGCCACTCATCTGGGTGCAGAGAAACAAATGTCAGATAAACACTGAATCCATCAGCTGGGTAGTATTCAGCAGCCTGAATCAGGCAAGGGATTCATGAAAATAATTATTAAAATATAGAACTAGAACTCATATACAATTTAGCAAACTTTAAAAATCTAAATAAGACCAATCATTTTAATTTATCAATCAGCAATTATTCATAAATTACATTAGCTGGTGTAAATTGGCTCAACTACACTGCAATCCAAAACAGCAAGCCATTCATATTTGCTACAGAGATGGGAAACACAAACCAGTACCTATGTGACACCACTGCTCAGATATGACTGTATTAAGCGCTCAAACTCAAAACAGACCTTGCTGCACACCCCAAGAGCTCTGGCAGCATTGCTCTCCAGTGTTCTCCCAAGCATGGGGAGCCCTGTATACAGACAGCATGTAGTCCCAGCCCAACTTCCTCCAAGTATTTATTCCACAAAATTGCAGTACATCATTGAGAAGGTCCTTGCATTAAAACCAAAACCTGGAAACCTGCAGTTTAAAATTCTGATAAAGAGAAAAAAAACCCTCTTAGTTTAAAAGTAAAATTTGCTATTAGTTAAATGCAGATACTTTTCCCAGAACTTGGCAGGGTAAAGCATAATGAGTGTGAACTTGAATACCCAAAGCAGAATGTTCAGCATCTTCCCTTGCTCAGTCTTAGCAATAGCAGTATCTCCCAAACACCTTCAGATGTTGATTTACCTCCTTAGGCTTAACAATTTGTTTCTGGAAGGAAGAGTTAAAAGACTCTGTGACAGCACTTCAGTCTGTGGCAGCTGCCTTGCAATCACTGGATCTAGGGCATTTCAAAAAGGATAGCCATTATACTAAATCCCGGTGGGATCCTGGAGTAAGATGCAAATGTTGCAAGCCTGGCAAGCGTGTAAGGCATAACAAGTAAGAGATCCAGTCCAGAGAGTAAATGGACATATTTTTGAAGTGGTCAGCTTCTGTTTGATACCCAAAATGAAGCAGAAACATTTTCCTGCAAGTTTCTTTACATAGAGAAAAAGCTCATTTTGCTTCATGGGAGCTGCTGGTGAAAGAGCCCTTTAGAAAAATCTTGCCATTTCAGAGGTACCTGATGCCCACTGAACCTATCAAAAACCCAACCAGGCTCAATAGACTTAGCACTTTGGAAAATTTGCCTCTCAAAACCAAATATACTTCCTACCTGACCACTTCATGGCAGTAACTTTGCAGGGATTTTGGGCTATTTATTTTTCTATAGAAACTAGGAGTAGGAGTGTTTCAGATTTCTGCATTTTAATTTGCTGTGAAACATATTGGGAATTTAAATGAATAGAAATACAGAGCATAATGTGAGAGACCATGTGTTGCTTTAAGAAATCAGAGAATTGGCAAGAACAAAGCCTAGGAGTGCTACATACACATACCTATATAACGAATCCAAAGTATAAAATTATCACAGAAAAAACTAGGAAACGGTGGTAACGTTAGGAGAGGAGGCTCCCCTGCTTGCATCCGATGAAAAAAACAGATCAACCACCTTGACTTCGTAGCATATTTACTGTTCTACTTGTGCTTTCACCCTTACCAAAACAAAAGGGAAACCATAAACTCATCATAAACACACTCAGCAACACATTTTGTTTTGCACAGCTGCTAATGCATACAGATAATTTTCTTTGGTGTTTATTGTAACATGAGTTCCATTAGTTTAAAGGAAGATCATCAATGAGAACAAAAAATTGCTGTCATTTTTAAGGAATGATCTATCAGTTCAAGGTGGTTTTACAGTCAAGCTATTCAGGCCATTTTGTACATTAATTACTCAAAATCTGCAGTGAGGTGGGTTATTGTCCCCATACACTAATGGCTTTCAGAGTTTAATCTCTCATCAGTGGACCTCCTTTTGTGAAATCCCTAAGGGATTATGTAGTACTATATCTAATCACTTGACAAATTTCATTTACTTGAAACTGAAGCTCGTTTTGAATTATAGGAAGCGTGTAGCAGGAACCAAATTCAAAGTAGGAAAACAGAATCTGGCACTGGACAGCACCACGATTTATCATGTTCATATCTGAACTGTTTAACAGTCAATGAAAGAATTCTGCTTGGAGAAATGTATTAGTTGTGTATCAGCTGCCTAAGCCTATGAGATACCCAGACGAGATACTCAGATTGCTTATAAATGATACACGACAGGTTAAAAAGTATACTGTGATTCATGTAAAAAGGCAGTGGAAATTTAAATAATTTTATTACTGCTGTATCATTTAGCAAAAAAAAGTACTGCTATGATCTGTACAGTAGTCTGCTACATTGAAGAGGAACACATATTTGACATAAATTACATGACACAGAAACAAAACAACCTTTGCTAGTTGAATTTACCCTCTGAAGTTCAGCACTCCAGACCAAACAGAATCACCTGTAAGGCTGGCATGGATGAAGCACCTCTCTTTCTGGGCTGCCATCTCCCTACCACAGAACCACTACTATGGAATTGTTCTCTCTATTAAGCAGCAATTCTCAGTGATTAACACATCCTGAAATCTAATGTTGAAAAACTCATTGCATTGTTCCCCATTATCATAGTACAAGCAGATCTCTACAAAAGTGAAATTTGCCAGATGACACCGTAGAAAAGGAATTTAAAAATAAGAGTAGCATTTGGCATCAAGCTCACTACATGAAGGTTGTGTGACATTATAATTTATTATATGTTGTTATAACCTAGGTCTCCCACATTGCATTGCAAAGCCTTGCTACATGGCTAGTCTCGATGAAAACACCAGATTATGGCTCTGAAAACAACATGCAAACACACAGGCACACGCTACTTCTGTAAACCAAATTTACCAAAATCCCTCAAAGATGCAGCAATAACAAGACTTCTTTTGCAAGCATCATTTCAGGTAGGGTTAGGATAGATTCAGAGCAAATACAGACGCAGACAGAGAGATTGCTGCTCTATTAATTTGTTGTCAAGCCATGCAGGAAAGGACGGCTGAAAGCCCGAAGATGCAGTAATGATTGTTTAAGAGCTATTTGAAAAAGTGACAAAACTGGCCTAAACCTCTTTAAGCCCCCTGAATGAAAAGATTTAAACAGGCTATTGTTAGACCCCTGGGTACCTTTTTTCTCTTGGCTTTGTTCTGCATTTTCCTCCGCTGCAGTTTCCATGGCTGGCTTCATACCATCCACCAAAAATGCCGCCCCCCCCTCCCCCCCCAGCAAGCACTTTTTCTCTTCGCCTCCTTTCTCACTCCCTTCCGTCTCCTATTTACAGCGGCGGTGATTGAGCGGCTCTGTTCTCCCCTACAGTAGATTACAGTCCTTTCCAAAATGCCAGAAAAGTCTTGTCAGCTTCAATTTCGCTCCGCTGACTGGTCCACGAGGAGCTGTGCCAGCGAGCGCTCAGCTATACGTCACCACGGTCCCCAGCTATAAAATAGCCATCCTGCGCCCAACTGTGCTTCGCCTCGCCACACCGTGGGGACCAGCATCACCCGCTTGCGCCCCCTTCCTCCTGCCCTCTGCTCTCCCCCTCTTTCCCCGTCTCCCAAGGCTCGCAACAAACGCTAATCAATTCTCTGGGTGGTGAATGAATCGGTGACATCGGGAGGGGAGATGCAAGCGAGAAAGAAAGGAGCCCCCTGGCCGTTGTGGGGTGAGCCCCCCGGCCGCCGTCTCTAAGAGGAGTGCACGCCGGCACACAATCACAAGGCTCCTTTTCCCATGGGATCTTGTTATTATGCTTCGCATTTTGATTTATTCCACATGCCCTCTGCTCTTTCAAGGGGCGGGGGGTGATGGGTCTGTTCTCTCTGTTTGCTTTCTTTGCCGACTAAGTTCCGCTCACCCACGGCAAAAGACTGTGTGAGAGAAGCATAAAAGCAAAAGTGGGCATATATGTATGTACATGGAAAATCTAAATTCTTTCTCTGACTAGCAAGCGCAGTGGGAAAAAAGAAGCAAAAGAAAATCCAACCAAGCAGAAAGGAAGCGAGCTCAAGCAACCCAAAATGCACGTGCAACACTTTAAAGGATAAAATGTTTAAGAAAACACAGCTTGGGTTTTAAAAGGAGGTCTGCCACTAGAGACCTAAAGCCATGCTTGGAAGTGAGCACAGAGCTGCTGTTCAGCACGTTTGATTGCTCCCCTTAATTCAGACAGACTGTAGCATGATCTAACAATCTGTACTAGCCTGGCTCTAGGAGCAACAAACCCAAGACATGTCAACATTGCATTGCATGAGGTGACTAGGTGTCTCCAGCCTGCTCTGAGGGGCCCGTGCTGGGGTGCCACAGAGCAGGGCAAAACCACATAGGGGTATTATTCCCCTCCCAAACCCCAAGACAACTGACACATTTAAGGCTGTACTGTGCTGAGGCTAATTAACCTTGCCTATCACTTTGCTTGTTTCAATGCCTCACAGTGCAACACACTGCACAGGGCAGACGTGCCCAAAGGCACTCCTTTTTGTGCATAGGATGATGGAGCAACCATGGAGCAATAGTCCTTGTGGTCCAGTCACTGCAGCCAATTCTGCAGCTTGCAAAGACACCTAGCAGACTCAGCAACCCCTGAGGATGTTAAAACCTACACACTGAATGTCCCCTATAACAGATTCAACGAGAAAAGTGGGAAGAGGGAAGCAGTCCAAAGATTTGTAGCTGCAATTCAGCCTCTTCTAGTTGAAGCTATTATACCCACAATTTTGCTGTGCATTTTTATTTCTACAGATGTCTAGCAAAAAGCACAAAAAACCTCACACCAAACATTTAGAGAAAGTTCCCTTCTCTTTCAAGAAATTAGTGCATAAAATCTCTTCTCTCACCACAGCCACCATAGCTGTTACTTTGCTTTGAACATTACTGCTCAGAGTTCAGGCTCCAGCCCAGCTGCCAAGAGGTCTTGGACTTATCCTAAGGTTTTGTATCACAGTATTAAACTTGATATCAAGTATTTGCCTAAAATGCTTCCCTGCAGTCTAGGAAAAGTCTGCAGTTGAAGTTCCCACCTCAGAAGACCTTTATATAAACAGGATGAGGCTAATCTGTAGAGGAGATGAAATATCCTCAGGAACCAATGTGAGGCAATAGGTTCCTGAAGGTAATCAAATCAGCAGCCCCAGAAGAGACCTCAACCCAGGTATATGGCATATTTCTCCAGTCTTCTCCAATGCCCACACACATACTGAAATCCTTCCCCAGCAAGATCATGCACTGCAAACACATTCCCTGAAGGAATCAACCAAAAGGTGAAAACGCAGGTGACATGTTAGCTACATTCTTTTAGCCATTACTAAAAATTGTTCAAATCCCACAGTCAAGAAAGGAAAACATCTTCTTTACATTTGGGATGCTGAATATACAAAGAAAATATTCTACAAAGAGTGCTTTATTCCCCATTTTACACCAGTAGGATTGAAAATCCATACCAAACACACCCTACTTCCTGAAAGTCACACAAATTTTAGTCATTGGTCAAAGCAGTTGATTGCTTCTGACATTAAAATGGAACTTCTTGGAACTTTTCATTGTGCAGTTGGTACTTCTGCTCACTGCTGTCACAATCTAGATCTCTGATTCTTAATGATCGTTGCTTACTTAGACTGGAAGGTCTAAAACTTTAAAAGGTTGAAACATCTCTTCTGACTACCAAAAGTTACAAAAGCCTGTTCATAACTTAATTCAAGTAGTACAATATCAATGCACTTATCAGGATAAATACACAGAAAATATAAATATAATCTGGAATTTCCTTTTTTAAACAGAAAATACATTAGACAGAACCTTTGGTTACAGACTATCCCTGGACGGAACCCACAAACAAACCCCTCCATGCCATATCCGTGAGACCTACTCCTTCAAACAGCTGCACACTTTCCTGTTGGCAAGCAGAATTTGTTAGGCAGGCTCAGGACTTCAGAGCTGATGGTTAAGAATCCCAAACCTAGCAGGTTGGGAGACTCTACTGTCTCCCAGGATAACCTCTTCCCCAAACAAGCAATGAAGAAACCAGTGCACAATACCAGAATCAACTTCACAAGAGCTTGAACTGAAGACTTCAAAAACCATCAAACCCAACTATTCAAAAGCATTAATTCTACCTACTCAATCATCCTTTAAAAGCTTCAAGCGAGGCATGAGTGTAAAGTTCTCCCCCTCCCTTCTTTCTATTTTCCAGATTGCTGCAATGTATGATACGTTTTAACCACTTAGTATCCTAAGTAATTCCTTAATTTTCAAGCTTCTGCCCCATCATTGATAAACAGAGCAAATAAAACAAACTATATGCTATTTCCTCCAGTGCTAACATGAGTGCTGATCTTGTGCTTCGAGCATTAATCTCAGCCAGCAAGTTGTCTCATCCAATGTTCCCTCCCTTAATCAGATGCATCCTTTTCATAATATCTGATGAGACTGGGAGACATCAAGTTTATGCCTATGACAATACAGCCAAAGACTAATCCACAAAGGCAGGCATTAAAAAAAAAAATTTTAAAGACTGACATTCAGCAAAAACCTGCTGTACAAACCAGGCTGATTTAGATAACCAGCAACCAGGCATGGCAGCTAGTTACATTTAGTTATGTTTCAGGAGTTCAGCCCAGCATTTTATTTGCAGACCAAAATAAAAGGGAAAATGAAGAGGGGGGCTTAGCAGCAAGGGTTTCTGCTGCTAAACTACAGCTCTGAGCCTACTACCAAACCCCAGGATGAATAGCAGCGAAGGAAAGTATGTGAAGGCACTGCAGACCAAGTCACATTCTGTGCAAAAGAGTTTAAAAAAAAGAGGCTGAAATCTATTTTATCTAGGTTTAAAAAAAAAAATAAATTCCCATTATTGAATCATTGTGCTCAGTCAGTTAAAATAGCACAATTGTAGAAGTTAAAAAAGATATTAAAAACCCAGTTCTGTTCATGTGCCAGTTCCTTTTGAACATCTATCTTTAATGTCATTGAATCTAGTTTACATTCCTGAAGGCTGAGAAGCTCTACCATAAGCTACAGCAAATTCTTCACAAGCTTTCAGGAGATGAATACACACTTGCGATTTCTACAAAGGCTTCACAGAGCTGTAATAAAGAGTGTTCTCACATAGCTGAAGAGCAATTTGAGATTTGCCTATGAGATTCAAGACCCAGAAGTTAAATACATAGACCGTCCCTCAAACAAGACCGAAACATAGTCCAAACAGCTAATTTTACAACTTGCAGAATACTTTTTTTTTTTTAGAAAATATGGAAAAAATATTCAGGAGAAAGAACAAATACACATGAAGCCACTTGGTGCAATGTAATCACTTGTGTTCAAACCAGCTTTAGACCAGCTACCAAAGACTTGCATAGAAAACCCAATCCAAATGCCTATGCAAATGTAGGTAAATTTTCCACGTGGATAAAATCAAAGCATGACAACAAGCTTTTAGTTGCACAGAAGTCATATACCTGGCAAGTACTTTTAAGAGAAAAACGTTCTTTCAGACATACTAAATTACTAGGAAAACAAAATTAATTAATGAATAACAGTGTAAAAACCCTGCACTTTTACATGGTATAAAATACAGACTACTAAAAAACACTGCACTTAGGGGTTTAAATCTCAGATTTCCGTAAGAAAGAGCAAAAGTAAAGGCTTAAGTATGGATAGTGGTTATCTCTGCAACCAAAGAAAATCACTGAGTTACACCCAGAAGGGTAAGCAGACGTTAACCAGTTCTATGGCCCCCTTAATAAAGCCACATGAAGATGGCAATAACTGCTGCCAAGCTAAATGCCTGGCAGCAAGCAGGCAGGCAAAGTAGACGTTGTTCAGTAGTTGGGCTTCATACGTTTCTCTGTCCAGCCTGTTTGTTTCCATCTGGACCATTGCTTTAGTCCACTGCACTCACAGCCACCAATGAGAATCAAAGGCAATGAACAGCCCAGATCCAAAACAATACATGGATGGCTAACCTTTAGTTGGAACATAAAGGAAGGGGGAAAAAATCCCTTAGAAAGTGAATAGATGGCTCTGTACAGCTTTTCCAGCAGCTAGGTCTCATCAAGTCCTAGTCTCAAAGATGACTCAGATGGCAGAGATGTGAAGGCTACCAAAGCAAAAAAGCCTAAAGAGGTGTAATCAATGTCAAAACCAAAGCAAAAGTTGTTGTGTTCTTAAGCAACTTAAGCTCCATTTCTGCTCATGAAAGGTGGTCAACAGCACAGAAAAAAAAAGCCAGATTTCATTTATCTAATCTAAGTAATGGCCTTTGTAACATTTTCCTGGGTGTAAGAAACTTGTATTTAAAAAAAAAAAAACCTTGGGAAAACAATTCATAACTCTGACAGACAAAATACAGAAATCTCAACCATGTCAAAGACATCTGAGGAAAGGCAATACAAATGAAAACAAAACAGGCTACACTTGAAACTAAACTGGAAGCAGCATCACCTCTTGCACCCCCTTCTGGTGAGGCTGCCTGGAGTAGCACCATGCTTTTGGCAAGCCAGAAAGAAATATACTGACAAACTGGAGCCCAAACTCGAACTCTACAGTTGAAATAGCATGGAAATACAGAAAACCAAAGCAAAGGCTTCCTAGCATCTCCCCCAGAAGGAGCTTTCATTAAGCAGGTAGTGTTCAGACTTCCAGTTCCAATGGCTGTCTTCAGCTTCTACTCCAGCTCAACAATTTTCTGGCAGTATGTACAGTTTTCTCTAAGTATACTGCATGGCAAGTTTCAAATGCTTTAACTTTACAATTAGGCAGCAAAACAAGGTTTGAGTTACCCTATCTTGCATAATTTTTCTCTTCATCAGTGGCAAGATCTCACTTACATGACTAATTTATGAAACCCTTCACAGTACTTCAAATGCTCCTCCATACTTTTAAGGACTAGGTTCTTGATATTGACACACATAATCACCTTTCTTTGCTCCCTCTGTCCCTCACAACTGAGGGGAGATTCTCTGCCTTGCAGTGCAGCAGGATAATAATATGCTCAAGTCTTTTGCCTTTGTTCCCTTAATTCTGCACCTTGAAGACAATCCAACATCTTTAGCTTTGCTGTGAACCCTCTTCTCCAATACTACTGCCAAAGCCTAGTGCCATCTCAGAAGAATAACTAGAGCTTCTGAATACTTGGACATACTGAAATAGCATCCTAGATATTTATGTCACACTTGCTGGCACTCAAGTAGAAGTGCCTCTTGTACTTGTAGAAGAGCTATTTCTGCCAGCAATTTGGAAGGCAGCAAAGGTATCATAATATACTCCTGCTAATACAGCTGCTTCATCTCCAAAAACATGAGAATTTGAGACAGAACTGGTATTGGGAGGTTACACGTTGAATTTTTTTCTCTATCTATAAATAAACTTCACTGAGTTCAGCCTTGACCCAAACTTATCCTTTTGCTCCACAAAATGAGATTTAACCAGACAATCCTGTGTTAACTTTACATCCAGTTCTGATTTTCAAAATTACCCTCCCACTCTTCACATAGACTTCAGGATCCCACCTACAATCTCTCATCTATTCAGTGCTCGTTTTGTTCTTCAGTCTTGGCCTCAGTCCAGTCTTTTCACAAAGCATGGAAAAAAGCAGGGAAATATAAAGAATTGCAAAACGCTATAGCTTCCCAAAAAGAAACCAAGGAGCACTGATTATAAAAAGGTACCTCTCACTGGGTACCCCACACTGGGGGTACACATGGGGAGAGTCAGGGATGGAGAATCCTCATGAATGTCATGAAGGATTTCATGCATAAATCATGTAGCTCTGTGTGTGTACACATATGCAAAAAACACGTGTGTGTTTTCATATGTATATGAAGATGTAAACGATTGCATACATATTTTTATTGAGCAGAAAAGCATACAAGCATCATTGGTACCACTGTGAGGAATGCAAACTAATTTACAGAGTCACGCAATAGCATTCAGTTTAATAGTGAATGCACAACCATCCCAGTGCTACAGAGTCCTCCAGCTCAAGGTTTCAGGGTCAGGAACCAAGTCAGCCAACATCAGACTGGAGTCTGCAGCAGAGCTAAACTGTGCGGCAGGAGCACTGTTTCTTAGGTACCGTTAGCCACTCACCTCAGCATCCCCGGGTGAAAGGCTCACCCCACCAGTCCAAGGCTCAGCCCCCACTCATGGATTATTGAGTGTGTCGACATTTTGAAAAGCCCACCTAATTTGACAGTCAAAATGTTGATGTAAAAGAAAACATCAAAATAATGATTGGTATGAAATTCATTGTTTGAACTTTCAGCACCTTGTAAGTCACCACAACTACAGTTGTTTCCCTAACACAGAAAATTCCCATTCCAGTGTAATTAAACTATACTTTGGGAAAGATCCTGGACCAGTCCTGCCATGCAGCGCTGGACTGCCAGTTGAATTGCAAGTATAGTTTCTGTTCACACACAAGACACTAGTCATGAAATCCTCAGTTAAGACACTAATGAAAGGGTCCCCAATTAATCATTGTATTCTTTGCAAGAGCAGATATCCTCATTAGGAAACCAGCAGGACATTAACAAGTCCCACTTTGAGGGTGTCCAATTAACTCATCGACTAAATATGTGCCAGGCAACTTTGCCCAGCCTAGCTTTTCCAATCCTCTCTAGCTGCAGCAATTGGGATCCCAGTCATGTATAAAGTAGCTGTTCTTTCTGCGCTCTGCAAAGCCTTTGAGAACACCGCCGATGAACAACAAACAACGGCAGCTGAAATGTTTAACGGGTCTTTCACTTGTGCCCATAAAAAGTTAAGTGTGCACTCAGGGAGTTCAGCGAAATGAAGAGAAAAACCCACCCTCTACCTTTATAAACAGGGAATGACTTAACCTGCTAACAACGAGTGTGGTTGGAGCTCCGTCTGGATCATGTCACGCCTCGATTTTTGCCGAACCTCAGCAATGGGTGATCCTGCATACAAAGTGAGCTCCGAGACAAAAGTGCTATAGGGTGAGTTAAGGACAAAGTAGCAGCTTTCAGCGTGGATTCCCAGATAGGCTGTCAAGTAAAATCCCTTGCCAGGGCAGGATTATTCCCTAGAGTATACATTTCCAACACTTTGTCTCGCCTAATTTTCTAAGTGTCTCAAGCTTGGAGCCTTTCAGTCGTTTCACGGGAAGAGCCATTCTGTGGCCCGGCAGGTTTTGAGGCTTGGCACAAAGGAGGGCTTGCACAATGACAGGCCCCTGCTGCAGTCAATGCAGACAGAGCAGCTTCTCCAGAAGAAGCAGGATCCCAGCCTCTGAAATGGCCTCCAGTCCTGCTGCCTGAAAACCACCCAGACTCTCTTTTGAGCAATCCCACCCCAACACTGCCTAGTTACATCCCCATTTCTCCGTTTCTTTCCAAACATGACATTCACTTGTTTTAAGCAGCTGAAAGGCATCATTTCTGCACTTTGTCATGAATCAGAGTGAAATTCATTTAGCATCTACTTTTCTTCATCTATTCCTTGTATCATTCCCATCCCATTTTATTTCTGCTCTCTGGGTTTCAGTACATTTGTAACAATTTCTCTTGCACTCAGAGCTTCCCAAGTGTAAACAGTAAGCATTGTAGTTACTTCTTTACTCTGGAGACCCTCACATTTGTTATGCAAAATGGTACCAGGCTTTTTTGATCTCAGTAGTAGTATAGGCACATCTATCACCACCACCGATTCCTGAAGTACAATCATCTGCTCTACCTTTCTGCACCATTTGGGGAGGAAAAGAAAGAAGTCAAGGAATCAAGGAAAGGGAGAAGGGATGGATATATTGGGAGACGAGAACAAGAAAAGCATAAGGCAAGAAAACACCCCAAGCTCTGGCTAAGGTTCTTTCCTTTGTCTGTAAGAGGAACTGTGTCTCTGTATCAAAAAAACTTTACTATGTCAAGTATGGGCTGATTGTCTTGGAAGCGACCAAATGCATGTTGCTCAACTTGGGACAGAGCTCTTCTCATTGCAGATCAGACTTGCCCACAGGTTGCAGAAAAAGATCACAGCTTCTCATGTCAAGCCAAAATCAACCAGCCCAATTTGCCTGTTCACAAGTTCATTAGTACAGGGAAGAAACTGAAGACCACCCACAGCTTTAAAAGTATTTCTAAGCACTTAATTCCAGCTATGGTCCTCAGAAACTAATTGTGTGTTCAAGGGTTGTACATACTTCTAATGCAGAGAGAACATCACCAGATTGCAAATGCAATCAAAAGCCCATTTTCTTAGTGTAATTTGCCATTAGTACACTGCAGGTTTATAGAGACAAACAACCAACTATAACTAAATTTTCATTGCCATTTCAGGCAGTTTCCAAGCAAATATCATAGCAACATTATCAGAACTCGAGTTCACTTAATCCCAAATTCTCTACAATAAAACAACACTAGCATCTGTTTAAAAGAAAACAGAAAATGTAGTCCTGGATAAACTGAGCAACTCCCAAGCTCTGGACCAACAGTGTCAGGCTTCTGTGACAAACTCTACCATTTAAAGACCTTTTCATAACTTTAAGAGAGAAGGAAAAAATCAAATTCTAGGCTTTTATCTATATCATTCAGTAAAGACTAGTGTTTAGGGATTTTTTCAATATATACAAAACACTGATGAATCTATTTATTTCAACCTCAAATACAATCATATAAATGTGGTAACAGACTAAGTAGCATTTCACAGACTCCCTTCTGTTGCATAACCGAGAAGAAAAAAATCACCCCAGTTGCGTCAGCCCCCATTTCCCCGAGTCGAAGGCAACTCTTTACTGAGGGAGCTCAGTGCTGCACAGCCAGTGAGCACCACTGCCCTGCACACAGCAGCAACTTGGAAAGGAATCGATGGAGGCCTTGTCACGAAAAATCTGTTATTTCAGCTTAAACTGCACTTAAAGTGAACAGAAAGTAGCTGTCCGTGTTAGCCAGGAAGAAATACTGGTTTACAGAGCTGCAGGATGGGTGATGGTGGCCAGCGCTGCAAACCTTGCCAGCAGCCCCACCACCCCTGTCCCGGCTGCCTGGGGAGCGCTCTCCAGGACCCCTGCCCTAATGGCACTGGCGGGGGTCCCAGCGGGGCCAGGGCCGCCCATGGGAACCCGCACGGCCTTGGGGCTTCACGGGTGACCGGGCTCGTCAGCCCTATTCAGCCCCGCTCCCTGTGCACAATAACCAGCAGCCGCGCTCCCAGAATACGGGCCTCCCCCTTCTCCCCGCTTTTATCATCCTTCATATCTCAACGATGACAGGCCTGAAAGGGCTTCTGATGGGAAATGTGCTTCGAATTAGCATATTTCCCCCTGCATACAATGGAGGCATTAAGCTGCTGCGGTTTGCAAGTCCAAACAAAAGCAGCCCAGGCTGTTTTTAGCAGCACTGTTTGAAGTTTTATTCCCTCTCTCCCGAGTTGCAAGCATATTTAACAAATTTTCACTCTTTCTGAAAGAAGGAAGCGCGACTGATAAAAATCTTATTATTTGATCGGGTTCAGACTTTAAAAGAAAAAGCCAATCTTTCGGTATTGCAAAGAGCAACACGGTGCTGCGCAGTGCTTCCACTGAACTGCAGCTCAGGGTCCACCCCCCAGTGAGCTCGTCTGGCTGCGCTCAGCACCTGCGTGGACCCTGTCATTGAGAATTTCAGAACTCGAATACGTTCACAGCAACCCAAGAGAAAGGGTCCTGTATCACAGCTCAATTTTACTACTGTGCCAGGGGCACACTGTTGAAAATATCAAAGTGAGAAATCAAACCACTGTGCTGTAAGGAGGAGCAAAGAAAGCCATCCCCCCCTTCCGGGCTTATCCTTTGGTTTAACTTGAGGGTTATGAACAGGAGAGCTGAACCTCAGAAGTACAACCTTTATGAAATAGCTTCAAATTAGAAAGTGAATAGCTATTTATCAGGGAAAGGAGGGCAGGAGATGGAAATTACATGAGTTCAACACAGACACAAAAGCAGGAAAAAGCACTCCTCCATCAAAACATCTTTGGGTAACAGCTGCTAGAAGAATAAATCTACCTCAGCTCAGTGTGTTGGTCTGTAATTGCTCATTAACACAGTTGGACCATTAGAAAGCCAGTTTGTGGCTTTCCTGGTAAAGAGGCATGTCTGCCTTCCTCCTACATTAAAGAGAATTTTCTCTGAGAGGAAGACTACACGTGCTTCTCAGAGGAAGGGTTTGGTGGTTTAGGTTTGGTTTTTCTTCTTCTTCTTCTTCTTTTTCTTTGTCTTCCCTCTCCCAAGATTTCCAAGGTATTTATGTAATCTTCTATATGTGGCACAGCTAAGAACAAAAATCACGCTCCTTAACAACATGAGATTACAGCAGAAAAGCAGAATGCCAATGAGATCCTAGGCAGGCAGCTTGCAAGTAAGGTGGATATAAAAACTCTTCAGAAAAAAAAGCCTGGGTTGCAGCCTGCAGGAGTCTTGTAGGAGAAATGTCTGCTTTGTTCAGACTCTTCTGTTCTGTCTCAGGAAATTTTCCTGAGGATGACAATCCATCTCTACTCCTTGACTTCTTTAGGAGCAATGCTCAAGATACTCAACAGTCCCTGCTGTGCACGAGCACTTTGGTCTCAGCCATCTACTTTTACCCTGCCACGTGCCAAGCAGTCCACACAGCACCATGCTCCCTCCTGCAGGGTGCCAGCCCTTGCGGATCTGCATTACCTGGCAGGAGAGGCATTTCACTTACTGATTTCCACCAGAATGACAGAGCTCCTGGTGCTGATGCATTTCAGTGTCCATATGGCAACCGCGGAGCAGTGACTGAGGTCTAACCACAGACATTCTCCTCCCTCTGGCAGATGCTCTCACATCCTCCTTACTAAAATGTCCTCTGCAGTATCAAGCACCTACAGCCCAAGGGTCTGTCTGTTAGTGGGTCACACTCTCTTCTGATGTACCAGTTCTGCGAGCAATGAGACAATTTGATCCCCAGGAAAACTTTCTCATAGTCTCCAGGTTTGCTTTAACAATATATTCATTCAATGGGGCTAAAGAAATCTGACTGGGGAGTACTATGCATTATTTGGCAGTATTTCTCTACCTCTGCCTGTAAACTGCCTTTAAACATGCATTTTCCCATGCTCTGAGGCACTTCACAACTTGGTACCAAAATAGTAGATATGACCTCCACATGTTACCACAGAAAGGTCTCATGTCAAAGCAAAAGGAGGAAGGACTTACTAGGCCTTTCAGAGGCCTTCATTAGATCATTAACAGATGGGTGAGAGTAATAAAGCAGTCTAGGTATGAGAAAAGAGAAATTTAAGACCAAAATGAAGACTGGTTTTCTCACTCATACTTGAATGAGTACTTCACTTTGCAAGCACTCCTTCTGAGCTAAGTTCTTTGGAAGTGTTGTTTAATCAAATTCTGAAACAACCTGACACAGAAAATGAAATAAAATAGATCTCAGCTCCATTGACATAGAGGTCACAAA
Organism: Lepidothrix coronata; assembly: GCF_001604755.1. Classification (NCBI taxonomy): domain Eukaryota; kingdom Metazoa; phylum Chordata; class Aves; order Passeriformes; family Pipridae; genus Lepidothrix; species Lepidothrix coronata. The sequence goes on from NW_016690215.1 coordinate 3,896,016, forward strand.
AAAGTGGCATATTGGGTTTACTTGGCAAGATTTTGGTAGTGGGGTGGCTACAGAGGTCGCTTCAGCGAGAAGATGCCAGAAGCTTCTCCCATTTCCAATAGAGCCAATGCCAGCCAGATTCAAGATGGACCCACCACTGACCGAGGCCAAGGCCAAGGCCATCGGTGACAGTGACACTTCAGGGATAATGCATTTAGCAGGGGGAAAAAATCTGTACAGCAACCTGCAGCTGGAGACAGAAATGAGAATACATGAAACAGTCCTGCAGACACAAAGGCCAGTAAATAAGGATGGGCAGGAGGTGCTCCAGGTGCCAGAGCTGTGAATCCCCTGCAGCCCATGGGGAAGAACATGGTGAGGCAGGCTGTCCCTGTGCAGCCCATGGAGAACCCCACGCTGGAGCAGGTGGACACCCAAAGAAGACAGTAACCCCATGGGAAACCTACACTGGACAAGGTCCTGTGGACCCATGGAGAGAGGAGCCCATACTGGAGCAGGTTCCTGGCAGGACTTGCAATCTCATGAGGGACACACACTGGAGCAGTTTGTGAGGAACTGCAGTCTGTGGGAAGGACTCACATTGCAAAAGTTCAGGGAGGACTGTGACCTCTGGGAGGGGTCCTGTGCCAGAGCAGGAAAAGAGCGTGAGGGGTCCTCCCCCTGAGGAGGAAGGAGTGGCAGAGACTGACCACAGCCCCCATTCCTGTCCACCTGTGCCACTTAAGGGAGGAGGTAGAGAATCCTGAGTAAAGTTCTGCCTGGGAAAAAGGTAGGGGGGGTAGGTGGTTTAAGATCTGGTTTTATTCCCTATTCCTCTACTCTGATTTGATTGATAATAAAATAAATTAATTTCCCTAAGTCAAACCTGTTTTGCCCATGATGCTAACTGGTGAGTGATCTCTAGCTATCTTTATCTCAACCCATGAGACTTTCATTATATTTTCTCTGCACTGCCCAGCTGTGGAAGGGAGGGACAGAGTGGCTTTGATGGGCACCTGGTGTCCAACCAGGGTCAACTCACCACAGGTGGTAAGAGATATGCCCACTAAAAAGGTCCAGTAAACTCAGCAATGAGATTGTAGGCTTCTTAGTGATGGGATCTATCAACAGAAACTTCGGGTAAAATAGTCTCAGAACTTTGAATTTAAACCAAGAAAAGAGAAAGCTGAAGAAAAAAAAGCCCTCCATTTATTTGGAGATACTATGTCTCATCTGCAGAATTTCTCTTCAGGATGCCTGGGGTGTGAAGAAGAAAGTAAGTGAAACAACTCAGAGCAGGGTAAAGCAGTGCCTTTCATCTTGCCGTTGCCCCAAAGGGACCTGACCACAGCACTAACCAATCGAGGAAATAATCTCAAATTTCAGTTATTCTTCAGATTCACTGGATTCAGACCAATGATGAATTCACAGCACATGCCGCCATCCGCTGTGGCGTTCTGGCACAGGGCAGCACCCCACCAACAATGGCACCACTCTTCCTTTCAAAGGGCCCCAGAAAGAGCACTCTGTGTTCTCATGTGATGAGGAGGGCTTTTACAGCTTGGATCACTACAGGGTATTGAACTCTGACAGTATGCTTACTGAAGGTTCACTAGCTTCATCTTAGACCTCAACAGGTATGTATGATATCTAAGTTAAAATAAACCATCCTCATTTACATTCATTTTGGCATCATGAATCACTTACCTTGCTGAAACAAACTACCTTCTCACCTCCACATTGAGTAAGCGTTATTAATTTTCCAGTATCCCACCTACTGCTGTTTTCTTTAGTGCAAGTGCACAGCACAGAATTATCTCAGAATATGCTTCACGCTTCAGCTTTCAGTGAGAAAAGGAAGCCACAGAAAACATTCAGGACATACTATGGCTGCTCCTGTAGGCAGAAATAGTTTCTGGCCTTCTAAATTAATCTCATGAAAAAAACAAACCCCAAAACTACTCGCACTCGAACAACAGATTGATGTGCTATGAAGCAGGACAAGCCCCTCATGTTTCCTTTCTTGTCCTTTTAACTCAATCTAACAAAACTGATCATTACTATTTTTACTACTTTCTAAATATTGCCCTGACGTGGGGAACCTGGCTCCAGGAATCAAGGCAGAGGTGATTTTCAGTCTTCTCAGGCTATGGTAGAAATTTGCTAGTCTAAATTTTATGCTCTGCATGGACAGAGCCTATCATTCTAGAGCACTGAAATTCCTCACGAGGATCCTTCATGGTCTCAGACATGCTGCACAAGCTCATCCCAAACTGGGGAGAAATATCCTGTGTTCTGCTACAGAGAGGCTTCCTCATAGAAATACTCCACTGAAGCTAACAAGCCCAGAAACACTCAAGGGCTTGCATGCTTAAAACATACAAACCCTTCTCCCTCTAAAAGACACATTCCTCCTTCCCTTCTACCTGTGCTCTATCTGCAATGTAACATCACTACAGAGGTTGACAAAATTTCATCTCTCTTCTAAATAGAGCAAAGAAAATAAATAAATAAACAAATAAACAAAATTCCCAACTAATCCAAGATGTAGCAACTAAGTATGTGAGATGCCCTACAGAAGTGAAATGTAAATTTTCCACAGTTTTGAATCATTTGACATAGTGCTAGTCATGCTGGTCCATTCTCATAAATACTGTTTGAGATTTTTCCTTTGTGACACAAAATGCATACTAACAATACAGAGTGGTCTCCACTTTCCACCCCTACAAGTTGAAGCACTGTTATGAATATGCTCTGCAAATAAGCCCTGTGCAGTCCCACAGAAAAAACCAAAATTGCACACCTAAACCCGAGCAGATAGTCAGAACTGCAATGGAGCGGGAAGACAAAAAAGCAGCTGTTTGCATCTCAAAATATTTGTAATTTCTCTTTCACAAATCATCTTTTTCTCTTCAAAAAGACTTCTCAGTGCTGATGTAAACCCTAAGATTAGAGACATGGGGAAAGAATTTCTCTACAGTAAGAATTATAGAAGGAGTTTCTGCCTCCATTTCTGCTTTTGACCACATTTCAGCCTGAATTTAACCTCTCTGCTATACAGAATAGTTGATGTATATGTAAGTGAATGAGATTAGAGGGGAAAGTTTCTTGGAAACATGCTATTACAACACAGTGTTGAAAAACGAAGTACATAAACTGAATATACTATCCTTTTGTGTTTGCTGAGATATTTCACAAATGTAGGACAGGTGTATTATCCTTTTTAATGCCTAAACTAGGCCAGAAAAACTGCTTTCACAAACACTAAAATCGCTTTATTGATCTTTCACAGTATGTGCCTAGATTTCCAGATGGACTTGAAGCTACAGGGGTCAATTAGATACAACAGATATCTTTAAACATACCAAATTATCTCAACAGAAAATGTTAACAAGTAAAATAGGTTACCATTCATGCGTGCTACATCTTTAAGAAGAAGGAAAGCTACTTTCAAGTTATCCCCAAAGGAACATTTCAGTAATACTTCTCTGAATTTTTAGCTAAGCTATTTCTTTCTTTCACATATTATTTTTGAAACTTTAAAAAAAGTTTTCTAAACTCTGCATGCTAATTAGATTCTAATCCAATTCACCAGATGTGGGCAGTCATCAGTACTATTCATATTATAGACTTGTACTTCAAAAAAAATAAAAGTTGCTTCAGTTCCTCCTTGCAAGGGGAGCATTCTTCAGCATTTTGCTCTTAACAAAAGTATCAACCAGGGCCTGAAGTGAGCAGCACAGGTTACATTTCTACCTCATACTGAATTTCTCCCCTCAATAGCTTTTGTATGATTTCCTGTTTATTTATGTTTGTGCCTAGATGCAACATCAAAAGCATGAACCACTTTCAGCTGCAATAGCAGTATTTTAATTCCTACCAATTTATTTGACAATGCTCCTTTTTAGAGAGGATTTTATGGAGTGAAAGGCAAATGGAAATGAGTTTAAAAAGTGATTTGGTTATGACTCATACTGCACTTAGGAAATATCCATGCAGCAGGGTCAATAACTAGCAACTATGACATTACATTTAAACACTGGCACCCAATACTTACTCCTTAGCATCCTTCTGGAATTCTGCTCCTTTTAAGAAGTTTCATTCTTTTGCCTTCAAAATAGCTATGATTTGCTAATACATGATATGCCTTAAACCTCCTTTGACAAGCTCTACCAACACAGTCATATTTTTCCCACTTGCATTTTCTCATGGTTTGAATGCATGCATTGTCAGCCTCCTCTGCCTCCACCTCTCCTTTCCTACATTATGTGCAGCACGCATTTGTTTCAGATTATAAAAAGCACTAGTGGATTCTGAAGCCACTAAAAAGAAGTTGTCGACATATGGGATATGTGGGAAACTTGATCCAGTAGGTGAAATAAGACTCAGCTTTAGAACAGATAAATAGAAGTTTCAAATATTATTAATACAGAATGGGTTGCATTTTTCCTTTTGAAGTTTTACAGAAGAACTGTGGCCAGTGCCCTTGCACAAACTGAAAGAAATCTGATTGGGGGTTTTTTTGTTTGTTTGGTTTTTTTTAAGCATTGAGGCAGATGGCCCTGGCTTCAAATATAGAAGACCTTCCTACACAAAACAGAGGTGCTGGCACATGATACGTGGGTAGAAGGATATTCTGGATACTTGCCTGGGAATGTCTGCACCCAAGAGGTGAAATAGCAGGATAAGAGAGAAAAAAGTGGAAAAAAAAAGAAAAAGAAAGCTAAGAAGAAGCACAAAAGTAGCAGATTCAGAAGGCATGGGGACACCATGTTTGTGACAGAGGAAAATGCAAAAAAGCATAGCTTTCTGAGCAGATAGGGAGTGAAAATGTACCCTTACATGGGGTTTCAGATTACTGTATTGATCACTGTTTTTGAAGAGGACTTTGGATTGTGAGTAAAGAAATTACTTTAGTTGAGACGCAGGAGGTGGCAGAGCCCTGTCAGACTCAATCCACCTCCCACTGCTGGAAAAGCAGCGCTTTGGGTCCTGAAAGCAGGTAAGGTCGTGCCAAACCCACAGTGGGTTTCACCCAACAACTGGACCACTTCAGGATCCCAAACTGGAGACTCTCCCATCCAAGCAGCAACCACTGTCTTCTCACTCCCTATATTCCGCCCCCGTCGCCTGTCACAGCCATGGGCTCGCTTTCTTTTGTCTCCCTCCCAAATAACTCCTCCTGCTTTCAGCCTGTGCTTAATCCTCCAGGAAACCTCATTCTCCTGAGAAGAAGAGTGCTTCTGTACGTAATCTCCAGACAGCAGCTGTGACCCCGGCACCCAGAAAGGCGGTCATTGTGCAGAGCCGCGGTATCAGGGGTGAACTTCCCCTCTCCCCCCCGCCATTTATTTAAGGGCTGCTGGAAGTGCGCTGTTGGTTTATGCGCACACACTGCCAGCAGTGATTTCCACCAGCAGCTGTGGGGTACTTGTCCCTTCGCCCTCATTGCAGGCTACCCTCAGAATCTGCACAACCATCTATTTTATTATTTTTTTTTATTTTGCATTTTAAGGGATTGAACTTCCCACCTGCCAACAGAAGGAGCACTTGTTTTTTGCATTCGGTCCTTGAGGCTACTGCAGTATTACTGAAAAGTGACTTTGTCCATTTTTAATATTCAAAAATACAGAACAGCTGTGCTTTCTCGTAGTCCTTTTGTATAAGAGTGGCTCAGAGACAATACTAAATTCAAGGCTGCCAAGGCTCAGACCTGAACGGCCTGAAAAAATGGCTTTTTTTTTTATTTTTTCTTTTTTTATACAAGTTCTCAAGACATGCTATACTACCAGCACGTTGGTAAAGCAACAGGTGTTATTTTAAGGCAGAAGAGTTTGAAAAATGTAATTCTTCATGGCAGGCTTATCAGTCTTTTAGCACACTCAGCTTTTATTATTCTGACACAAGACAAACTTACGTAACAGCACAATACGTACTAATTTACGGAATAACAACATGGATCTTGAGTTTGGAACACTGCACTTTTGTTTCAGACTGTGGACATTTCCCATACTGCTAAGAAAGGCATATGCTGCTCAAACACTTTTAAAAGCATCCAAGTGGAATTCAATATATTGAAAGAAGCTAAAGTACTCTGGAGTGATTAACAAACATGCTGCAGCAGAATGGTACAAAAGGATAATTAAGGACTAAACCCACAGAGATACTGAGGCAACTAAAATCTCTCCAATTTCTCCTGCAATTGATTAGAAAAGCCCACCTGCCCATTGATGGTGTACAGGCAGATGTTAAAGTGGTACCAGATCACTGTAAGTAACTACAAAACTTCCCATCTTCTAATGCACTTCATTATTCATATTCACTTTTGAAGGATTTAAGGGCTTCTCTTCAGAGAGAGGGAGGATGTATGTGGCCACAAAGCTGAACAATACCCCTTCTCTGACTCTTTCCTTGGCTAATGTTTCTTTCTCACATGCAGAAGAGCACTGGAAGCCATCCACCAAGGATGCTGGTCTCTGGCAGAGTCAGAAGAAAAATGGTATTAGAAAGACAGAGCTGTCTGAAATGGCAAAAATGCCAGAGGAAAAGATGATGAGACTTCTTAGTTTTCCAAAATTAGCTTGTTTGATTTATTCTTCATCCCAGAGGACAACTACAAAACACCTCAAGGATAAAGAAATGCCTTTTCTCCTCTAGCTCAATAGAATTTTTTCAGACTCTGCCTATGTAATCCAAGGCATCACCTGCCCCCTGAAAAAATGCAACTCTGGTGAAAGGTAAATGGTCACTACTCACCTTACCAAAATTAATAACAGCAAAATTATTTTCTTTGCTCTGGTCCTTCCCCAAGTCTCCTATTTGCTCCTTGAAACATTCTTGAAAGTCCTCAAGAAGAAAAGAAAAGCAACTAAAAAGCACTCTCAGTACCTTCTCAAAGGCTGAGAGAGATTTCTAGAAGGGATTTTATACTGAGCTACTATTTGCCCACATTTAAAACACACCTTCCTTCCCCTCTTTGACAAGAAATATACCTAAAAGAGGCATATGCACATACAGGTTTCTGCTAGCTATGGCACATATTTTCAGGGTTAGTGGACCTGGTGATGAAAGACACTTTGCTCCCATGAGCTGGAGAAAAGCTCTCAGGCTGTAACTCCACATAGGTGAGCCATTCCCACCCATGCCTGCTTCCCTTCTCTCTTTAAAAGGAAACACTTGTTTATACACTATCTGCCATGCTAGTGCTGCACACACAGGTTGCCTTCAGCATCCAAGCACTCATCTGACAACTCAGCCCTTCTACAGATGAGGTACCCCCAACCAGTCAACAGGCTGAGGACCCCATCCCATAGTGACAAAACATTTCAGGCAGCAATGTGCCATGATAATTCACATATTATTGTATCTGTTCATGTATTATCAGTGAGCATCAGTGCTACTTCAGGTGGTTGGCATCGGCATTGCCTCCCTCATCAAGTGCTTTGCAGTGAGTAAGCAGCTCTAGGGCAGATCTGTAATCGCTGCAGATGCTGTTTGCCTGTCTTCACCGTGTCTACACAAATGAACATATGGCTTTCTAGCACAAGGCCAGCTTACACAGTCATTAATTAGATATAATTTCAGCCTGTTCAATGTATCTGATACAAAAATCTGTCCTCTGGCAGGAATGCCCTTGTGGTGCAGAAACTTCCTCTCTTTGTGAATTGCCTTATCTCATGAGGAGGAGCAACACCTTTGCCTGTGACCACATAAATTTATAAATGCAGGTACAGCAGTGTAAACACACCTGAACTTGCCAGTGGGTTTCTTCTCCCTCTCTCTAGTTCTCACTACAAGTAGAAGATGGGTGCTCCCCTCTCTCCCTCTGGCATGTGACACCTAAGATATTCTCCAAAAGCACCATGACAGCCCAGCAAGGTGTTATGATGCCAGGAATTCAGTCATGCTGCCAGGCTCAGAGAGCTAGTCACAAAACTCATGGAAAGTTCATGGAAATAATCATCCCATATGTAAATATATCTCATGGCTCTACACACCTACGTAGACTGCAAATTTTTGGACTTCACTCATTTTTAAAGTGAATAATCAAGGAAGAGGATTAATTAAGGTTGAAAACTCAGAAAAGTTGCTATGTAAAACACATTTTTGGTAAAACGTGGTAAATTTTTGCTCAGATTTTGCCTCATTGCTTCATTTTCTCACACAGCAGCACTAAACAGCATGAGGCATATACATAGCCCCAGATGGGGTCGCTATTCAGAAGTAACCAGAGCACATGAGAACCTCACTGGGGTTTCTCTGTCAACCCTCGTGCAAAGGAGAACTTTAAGCTGTGCTCTCTTCCTTCATCACTCACAGCAACATGCAGAAGTTTGCAATATAGCACTGTTTGCAGAAAAGCATAGCAAATTCAAGAAGCTTGTGAGAACTGCCCAGGACCAGATGAGGTGCAAACTGTCACTTTATCAGGATAAAGATCTGATCTACAGACACAGCCTGGAGTTAGTGGGGGGGAGGACCTGGTGTGTGAAACATGGGGAGTCTTCAGTAAAGCAGGTATTTTACAGAAAGAAGTGAGGATTTGACAACAACAAAAAAGGCATTTGAGGGATAGCATCCAGTTCAATTCCTCTTCTTTGATGGCACTGAACTATTCCTGAATTACTTTAAAAGAACTTTCTAATTGCTCTCAGTAGTTCTTGATTATACATCAGTTACAGAATAAAGTACCCAACAATAGTGGCTCTTCAAAATACAGGGATGGCTAGAGGTGCTTTTCTGTGGAAACGCATGGGCAGTAAGATCTTTCATTTGGAAGCTAGCTGGTTCACTGGTTTCCCCTTGAACCCTACAATGTTTGCATATGCTTATTTTTGGTTGAGCAAATAAACTGACTTGAAAGTGCATTGATTCCCTCTTTCATGTGAACCCTGGCAGCTTTCCTGAATGTTTTTCCTAGAGATACAAGTCTCTCATAGAGCTGAGTAGTCACAGATTACATATATCTGATTATTATGAGAGATAACTAATTATAACTTCTTCGCTGAGTTTCATTGCAATGGATTATTTTTTAAGACTGACTTCCAGCAGATTCACAGTACTAGCAGAGAAGTTATATTTTAAACATCTATGCTGTCTGAATAATGCTGTGCTTATGTAGTATATTTATCCATCCTCATTTCCTGATTTCCAATTAATTAGAATTTACTTAGTAGTCACTACTTTAATATAATTCTTCACTATCAGCTTGTGAAGTTAGGAATGGCTGCCAGTTGATCACTGTTGACAAGTATTGGTATCTTCCTCATGCCTCTCTCCAGATGAGGTACCTTCAAGCAGGATCAAGACAGCACTCAGTGGTCTCTGTACAATCTAGGATTCCTTATTTTTATCTATTTTTATTTCTATAGACTGCACCATGATTTCTACAAACTGAGGAATTCAAGGTATGTTTGACATCTTTGTCATTTCTATCCCTTTCTCATAAGAAAGTTGCAAAGAGTGATGACAACAAGTTGGTAATGAAGAATCACTAAACATAGTTGATATTCATGTGGAAAGCTCTAGAGAAAAATCCAGCACCTGGAGATCTCAGTCTGTCCTAACGGGCAGGAGACAAATCACTGAAGCAGCCAAACACTTGGTGATGCAGTTCTATAGTAGGCCATGCCACAAGACAAGTAGGAGGACAAGACTGACTCCAGCAAAAGGTAACACCAGAGCAGGGAAGAAAAAAAGATTTGGAGTACAAGAAATTTCAGTTTCCCTCTCAATATTTGCATGGTCTACATTTTGCATCTCAAACCATGTGCACCTGCTGTGAGAGGAGTAAAGCCCCCAGGAAGCTGGGTTTGGGAAAAGGGGACACCTAAATCAGCAGGAGGTCAGCATCCATTTGGGTATACAGCATAACATTCAGCTCTGACACTTGTGAAAGGGCACCAGCTCTAAACTGGCACAGTCTAAACAGAGAGAAATAAGGCTTGCTGGACAACAGAAATACAAAAGCAGACAAATTTCCCATCTCTAATTTTGGTGAGTCCAGCAGAAGCTCCTCTCAAGCAGTGATGCATACAGCTTCAAACAAGTCAGAACTGTCAACAGAAAATATTACATGATTTTGTAAGTTGCTTCTAAATCTTTCCTGAAGAGTGAAACTTAACTCCATGTAAAAGCCTCCAAGGTCTGGTCTTGCCCTCTTCCACCGGGCACTGATCTGTATTTTCTTTTGTTTCCTCCAATGCCCTACAAAATGCTCTGATAGAACATATTATAATGTGCATCATGCATTCCTGTGGTGAAAAGACTATGAAGCAAGCCCACATTTCCTCCCAGTGCCAAAACCACTTAGACATTTTGGCAACGCAGGACACATTCTTTATGTTATCTGGCAGCTAGTGTCTGACAGCTGTTCAGCAGCCTATCTGAAAAAAACCTGATGGCCTCACTCCAGTTCCTGACAGACTTATTCCAGTTCACAAAGCTTACAGAGTATTATAGCCCACAAGACTCCCTCTGTCATCTCATTGTCTTCTACCTTTGCCTTGTAGGCAAGGCTATACCATTTCTCTGGGGAAATACAGCTAACCTGATGTTTTAAAAGCCATATGAGGAACCTACTAAATTTATGGCTTAGTTCTTTCATAGATGAATCATCAGAATAATAAAGAGTATTACTTATTAGTAGTATGCATTTTGTGTTCCAGCTTCCAGACATTGGAACTTGTTATGCCATTTCCTTAGGAATCAATTCTCTGTCCACTGGCAGAAGTATTCTCCCACAAGAGTTTGACCTGGCAACATCTTAACCATCTCTTGGACCAAAGCAAAACCTCACTCTCTCACAGCTTTTCTAGACTTACTGTTCTCCTTGCAACTCTTGTGAATCCAACTATTTCACACAGTACTGAATCTTCATCACTCCTGGTAACCGGGGATCAGCTGCATCCCTTCAGCCCTCTACGCTGCGGGCTCATATTTCATTATCCATCACAAACTGCATGTGCCTCTCAAACTGGAATTTGTTCCCCGCTTGGATTGTGACCTACATTTGGTTTCTAGATACAATCTCTTTTTCAGCCATATCAATACTCTATCTTCATCACCTACAGTTGGTTGAATTAATTAAAAACCGGAACATCTTTCTCCCCTATCCATGCACTGCACCCTCCCCCTCAACTTCTACTTGAAGGCCACTGGATTTTTATGAAGACATTTTACATCGTGTATAATTTATTCACAATAGCATTTTTTATTGTTTAAACAGTGCTACCAAAATTTTCTTATGTTTTTCTTATTCCTTATTCGTTAATAAGAATGTAACAGTCACCCTTAATTAGACTTGTTGGCTTAAATACTCCAGGGACAGCTAGCATTAAAGGAATTACTTTTCCACTTCTAAGGGTGATAGGAGAGATGAAAAAAAATCCAGGTATTGCTTTTTGAGTAACAGCTAACAGCTACAAAGATTTTCATCTCAGCTCAGCAGTGTGACCATTTTAAACGGCTTTTGCAACTTTGTGTAGTGTTGAAGATACATCTCAACACTATTTGGCTGTTTTCAGAAAAAAAAAAGATTATTCAAATCTATCTGACAAACACTTTGACTTCCAGTGAACCCTGTCTAGTGCTTCCTGTACTCTTCCTTACCAATATGAAGAATGTGATTGGAAATTAAATTATCTTACCTATCTCCTTCCAGCCTAGACCACTCACCTAATTGTTTTAGAATTTCTTTGATGATGAAGGCTCAGAATTTCTATGGATGTGCAACAGGATAGCAATGATATATCCATGTTAAAAACTAAGATAACCTGAATTAATGACTTACTTCCAAATAGCAAGAAAGGAGACATCTAGAATAGAGAGTACAACATTTTCTGGAGATCACAATGGTTTTCTGCTGAAACATTTAAATGTAATTAATGCCAAGGATTTTCCTTTTCAGATCTATTGGGTTGGGAAGTAACACATATTACCATGCCTCTTTGCTCATCTTAAATCTCTCTGGTAAGAGTCAGTCAACAGTTTTTTCAAAAACCACAAAGTAATCAAAAGGATTACAGAGGATTAGAACTGAGTATCCCTGATACTTTATGTGTTTCATTTAAGTCATGCAAAAATTTAACATTTAAACATGTTTTGAAACATACTTACTTGGAAAAAATCCTGGAGTTTTGCTGGGAAAAGACAGGTGTTAGCACTGCTATTTGTTTTTCTCAGCATTCATGGACTAGTGCTATGAGACTGGATTCTTCTAAACTGGTCCTGGCAAAGGGTCTATACTAGGAAAGTAAAGCTATACAGTACTTTAAGCTTACTATTTTCATTCACCAACACATTTTTATGCATGTAATGAAAATCAAAGCTGGGCATACCTCTTCACAGCTACTTACAACATGACAATCCTCAGGCAGTTGCCGAGGAGTAACATAAACACTCTCACCATCATTTCATGGCTGCAGGATAATATCCTGAACATGCAGCACTCTGCTGCAGTGGACTCCTGACTCTAGCTGCTCCCCAACTAGGTGCTGCTGTAGATTTCTCACTTCTACCAAGACCACTCCCTCTCCATTTTTCTGCAGTTGTCAGCAATCATACAGAAAATATCATATAATAGAACAACAAATTCATCCAACCCTATAAATGCTGCATAGACAATGAAGATAAATTTCACAGAATCACAGCGTAATTTAGGTTTGGGAGGGCTTCTGGTTCAATGCCCAGGCCAAAGCAGGGTCAGCTGAGTACTCATAGTGTTGCCCAGTTCTGCACTGAGTAATCTCTACGGGTGGAGCGTCTTCAGCCTCCTTGGGCAATGTCTTCCAATCCTTAACCATCCTCAAAGGGAGAAGAAAAGATTTCCTTGGATCTCACTGGCAATTCTGGTGTTCCAGCTTGAGGACATGGTTTCTCATCCTAATACTATGTACCTCCTAGGTAAGTCTGGCATCTTCTCCAAACCCATCTATTAGGGAATGAAAGATTATCCGTGACAAAAAATAAGAATACACTTGTTTTCTTTCCATTACTTAAAACATTTTAGCCAAATATGAAACTGATACACTCTTCAAAGCATTTTGCAATCACACGATTTTTATGGAGGAGCTGAATACATTTAGGGAAAAAACACTTTGAGAGGATGTACAGAAAGAGCCCATTAAAGACCTTATTCTGCATATTGACCAATTTCAAAAGAAAACTGACTGAAAAAATAAAAAGCAGAGAAGAGAGAGAGAAAAATTTCCTTTGTTAGTGCCAAAATCTTCAAGTCTTTCGAAAAAAAAAAAAAGGGAAATCACATCCTGTAGTTCTAAAAGCTGCTGCAAGAATCAACACAGTATTTTTTCTTCCAGGAAGAAGAAAGTTAGTTTCCCATCAGGCGATCACGGCTGAAACAATTCATCCACATTGTAATTAAATGAAACTTTTAAAATGTACTCAAAAGCTACATTCATTGCTCCAAGGAAGAAAGGAAGAATGACCTCCCCTCATAATGAACTCTGAGACTAGCAGCCAGCTTACAGAGGTTTTATAATGGCTAGTTTTGGCTTCAGAGTAGCTGGTGGCTTCATTTTGCATGTTGTATAGCAGACTTGGGGGCCTGCTGAGACATTGAAGAACTGGACTCGAAAGTCTGCAATTGAGGTGAGAAAATATTATTTTTATATTAAAGCAATATACTAGAAACCTTAAATTTAGATTTTATTTTAATTTTGTATCTTTAGATAAGCACTAGAACTGATCACTTCAGGCAATTTCAAATGCTGTATCTTAAGTAAGTGTGACATGAGAGCTCCTGACATACTAAATAACATGAGTTGGATCAAGGGATGGACAACACTCCTGAATGCAGTTTGCCTACTAAAATCTCAATCCACGTAAGAGTCAAAAGACATCCTACCCACACCAGCAAAAGATTACCTGTGAAGGAAAGCTGGGGAAAAGCTAGGGTGATGGACAAAAGGACCAAAGGGTTGGATAGATCAGCTGCAGAATGAACCTGCTATGCAAGGTGCACTGCAGGGGCCCTCTACACCCCACCACTGCACATCTCTACTCCCAGCACTGCCTTGCTGCTGGAACTCAACATATTACACAATGAAAGACATACAGCTGCTGTATGAGGCTGACAGCTGCAGTTGGTTCATTCTGGCTGGATTTTGATATGTTGAGCTAGGCAGGAAGGCTCTGCAGAAGATGAGTGATGCATGCAGGCTGGCAGCCAGGCTGGGACCCAGAAGCAAGCTCATGCCTCTTGACAAGTTTTCTGAATTTAACTGGGTAGGGATTTTTAACATTTGTAAATTTGGCCTTCTGTAGCCAAAGCCTCTTCTGGTGTGGGGTTTGGTCTGAAGTTACTGTCCCTTACAAAGATACTGCCTCTGCTGCCACAGCACCATTATTTTTTTGTTCAGATACAATATCCTAAATGTTACAAGTCCAGTAACCAGCAGGGCCTTTCTTATAGATGGATGTACAATTGGCAAAGTTTGGATATCAGTTTGCTAATAAAGATATCACTGTCCTAAACCTTTTGGGGTCAACATCAAACTAATGATCCTATTCGAGAGACCTCATTTGATCTTAATTATCAAGAGGGCATTCCATTAAAGTTAAAAGACCATCAAAACCAAAAAAGCTCTGTTTCTATTCTAATACTCAGTGTTTGTTTTTGCAGGACTCCTGGCTAGAACAATACTATCAACCAAATGAAGTTGAACGAGGGAAAGTGCTGGATTCTGCACCTGGGATGGGGCAACCCCAGATGTTTGTGCAGACTGGGGAATGAGATGCTGGAAAGCAGTGCCATGGAAAGGGACCTGGGAGTCAGGGTCAACAGCAAGTTCAATGTGAGTCAGAAGTGCCCTGGCAGCCAGAAGGGCCAACCATGTCCTGGGGGGCATCAGGCAAAGCATCGCCAGCCGGTCGAGGGAAGGAATTGTCCCGCTCTGCTCTGCACTGGGGAGGCCTCACCTTGAATATTGTGGCAGTTTTGGGCACCACAATATAGGAAAGATAGGAAAGATGCCCCCAAAAGAGGGCAATGAAGATGGTGAAGGGCCTTGAGGGGAAGCCGCATAAGGAGTGGCTGAGATCACTTGGTCTGTTCAGCCTGGAGAGGAGGAGACTGAGGGGAGACCTCATTGCATTCTACAGCTTCCTAGTGAGGAGAAGAGGAGGGGCAGGCACTAATCTCTTCTCTGTGGTGGCCAGTGACAGGACACCAGGGAATGGCCTCAGCTTATGTCAGGGGAAGTTTAGGTTGGATATTAGAAAAAGGTTCTTCACCCTTGGTGGTTGGGCACTGGAACAGACTCCCCGGGGAAGTGGTCACAGCACCAAACCTGACAGAGTTCAAAAAGCATTGAGATGATACTCTCAGGCACATGAGTCTTGGGGATGGTCCTGCGCAGAGCTAAGAGTTGGACTCTGATGATCCTTGTGGGTCCCTTCCAACTCAGCATATTCTGTGATTCTGTAAACTGGGAATGGGGATGACTGGAAGTATTCACAGTGACCTGTAGAGTTTTCATACATTTTTCTCCAGCACACATCACTGTCAGAGGTGCAGAGGTAGCACAGGAAGACATGCCCAAATTAGATTCTCTCTAACTTGTATTGTTATTAATCACAAGCCAAGTCAGATGGAAAGAGATGCAATCCTAAACTGTATGAAGCCAATTAATCTGAAATGAAGGGTGAAACACCACACTTTCACTGCATCCCCCATCAAACCAAGTCTACTCTGATGAGTCTGACTTGATGCCCCTCATTCTTACCTGCACTTTCTCTACAGGCATGTCCAGCAACAGGGGTTGACACAGCCCTTCAGGCATGACACTCTCCCCTCCACTGGTCTGTATCTGCATTTGTGTTATTACTTTTTATAGCACAGTAATAAAGATAAGCAAAATATTTGCCATTTTCTTTCCTTCATACTTTAAATCTACTTTCTGGCTGCAGAAGCAAGTTCACATTAAACACATAAGCACCATAAAAGCCCTAAGACTTAGGCATGATGAACTCAAGGGAAGAATGTGATTCTGCACTAGCATAAAGTACAGTATGCAATTACAATGACTACAAATATTTTATGCAGAAGATTTACTGGCAAACCTCCACAGGGCCTGTAACCCCTAGAACAATTTCTTGTGCTCTTATTAAAGGAAGATAACCTTTTGGCAATTGTTTGTATGAGATGACAGTAATTGCTCATGATAAAGAGCTTAATTAGTGGAAGATAAAGTATTAAATTGAAGAAAGTGAGAGCAAAATACATTCTATATAATTCTCAAATTTTTTAATAATTGATAAAATGGAAAAAAAAAAGTCCTATAATTAAAAAGAGCACAAGAAAATAATGAAACAGAGGATGAGGATTGCAAAAACACTTTCCAGACAGCTGCAGATAGCTGGACAGCACCATACACATATTTGACTTTCCCTTGGGTTGTTCGAGGGTTTCTTGTTGGAAATGAAAACAACTGTGATATACACAGACTTGTAATGAAATGTTGTAATGGACTCCTTTGTTACCATGTGACTGGGACACTGCATGACCACGTGCTTCACTTTACTCAGAAAAGATGCCTGAAGAATTTTAATCAAACACAAACGCAATACTACGTACACCGTGACGAAAGGTGATCTATGACATCTTGTCTTAGACAAATGCCCTCCTAAAAAGTTAGCAGTCTCTAGCCTTAATCAAAAGGAACCCCAAGTCCTAAAACATGCGACAAATTGAGAGGCACAGAAATACAAGAAGCATGAAGCATGAAGGCAAGGATAGGCAACAAATGCTCCATGCCTGTAGGTGCTCAGAGTTGCCACAGCAACAGAGATAGGTTGGAGGAGGCAGGAAGCAGCAAGGAGATATCTAGGACTGCATTGCTAACAGCCTCCCATCCTGCAGCTCTTACACACCCTAAGTGTTGGCAGCTCTGAGACATCTAAACTGCAGAGGAAAGACCACCAGGAAATATGCAGACAGAACCAAAAATATCCACCAAATTCTAAGTGGACTTTGCAGTGGCTTGAGTTCTGCAAGTACCAGCTCCTGGAGCAATTTCTAGACACAAGCTTAAGAAACCTAGCACTAAACAGTACACCTCAGCCAGCAGTTAGGTGCTAATCCCATCTCTGTGTCAGGTTTAGCTTTTCCTACCAATCCATATTGGTTTGCATACAAGTGCTGTCAGGAGAATGCTCACCCTGGAGGGGAAGAAGCTGCACCAGGAGTGACATCCCAAGCTCTCCCTCAACAAGGAAAACCAAGATGGACACTTCAAACATGAGCATCTACCAGGCAGCCAGGGACAGAACAGAAAAAAAGCCCATGTTGCCATGTTCTGGCCTGCTCCTCAATTACATGTAGACAGCACACACTTACAAAACACTTAGGGCTCAAAGCCTTTTCAGGTAGCAGCAACTGCTGTTCCAGGGTAGCAAAACAGAGTAAAGACAATGCATGTTTGGAAAACAGAAGCCCTAGGATTAAACAAAAACAGGCAACCACATTGTTCATTTGGCTGTAGGAAAAATTTTAAGAAAAAAACTCCCTTCAAAACAACAAGGAAAGTCAGGAACAGAAAAAGGCTAACTCATCCCAGAACAGGAGATGACATGCATAAGAGCTCCCCACAGCTGATGGCTACCTGCAGGGCTGGCAAAGAGACTGAAACTAGGCCTAACATGGGAAAGCAACAAACTTCAGGGAAGTGAAGTCATAATTATGCAGCTGAGCTCTGTTTTTCATTATTTAGATCCTGAATTGGCAAGGTGCAAAAGCGCAAGAACAGATCTTGGACAGCTAGGTCAGGCACGTGCATATACATCAGCACTGTAATTTATGCAGTGGTTTATGCAATACTTAATCACAAATAGAAACACCACTACATTCACTATGCAGCATTTATCTGCTGGACCAGAGAAATATACCTAGGAACGCCTAGAGGTAGAAGATGCAGACAAATGTCCCTTCTGGGGTTCCACTAGAGAAGAGGCACCTGCTCAGCTGCCTGCCCTGAAGTGCCCATCACCCCATGTCTAAGAGGGAGGGGTGCTGCTCCCCCAGCTCTGCCCCTGCAAATCCTGTGGGCGCCAGGAGCTCTCAAAGGAGCAGCTGAGCACAAACATCCGGGTGCTGGTACGTGGCCTGTGTGCAGGGCCCACATCTGCCTCTGCCCAAAGGGAATAAGCGATTCATGGAAGCATTGTCTCCAGATGTAAAACAAGTTTCTAAAGCCAAAGAGAACCCGGAAATGTATCTCTCTGCTTGGCCTGGCCTCAGAGCCTAATGTGAGACACTCATGGCAAACCTGGGCTCATGCCAGCAGTAGTTTGAACATGGAACTTTTTTCCTCCTTTACACAGCAATTGACTTGGGGACACAAAAAAGGATGAAGATAACCAACCTGTAGGATAGTTAAGGCAGGTGACAGAAAAGAACTGGAATCTCATCCCTCCTCCTGTATGGATTCACCAGATCTCCAAGAAAACAAACTGATAATCTAAGGCAACATGCAAGCCTTGAGAAAAAACACATTTTGAGCACATATACAGAAAAAATGCTGTCAAAGGACCAAACCCAAGCCCTGCTGAAGCCCATGTGAGTCCTGTAAGGCTACTAAGAGCTTGTTTTGCAAACCTATGAAAAACTTCAAGCTCTAGCAAGATTTCTATCTACAACAAAGAAAAGAAGCCCTGCTCATCTCTGTGTGTCAGCAAGGGCAGGCAGTCATATAAAGGACCATATTGTGTATGTGGCCAGCTAATTTTCATTCAGCTGCTTTCCTCTAACTAAATACATCTTTGTTTGTTGGAAACCATCCAGGAAACAGGTCATAGATAAGCCGTGTTACTAGAAATCACAAGAACAAGATACTTCTGAAATACAGGATAAACTTTTCAAGACCTGATTATAGCACACATGCATCCACATGTACAGAGATATGGAGAAATTATTTGTTCAGGGACGAACTAGAAGTGGTAAATAATATCTATGAGGAATTCAGCTGGATGGAGTTCTTTCCCATCTCCCACTTTTCCTCTCCTTCAGTCAAGAATCTGTTTAGAGCAATTAACTGACAGGGATCCCAGGTGAAAAAGCTCTCTCCTCTTTGTAGTGTATCCTTAAGCACTACCCTTGAATCACATTCTCTAAAAGGCTTTGCCAGCTCAGAGGCTAAACAGCCAGCACAGGACAGTGACATCCTCAGTCTGCATGTGACACTGTACATCAGCTGGGTAACATATGGCCCAATTGTGAAAAGCCAGTAGTGCATAAATTATTTGCATCATCTCCTAAGCACCTGAAGAATTTGCAATTTGGGTTCCTATGAACGCCCCTCCACCAGCAGGGACTTTGAAACAAAGCTTCAAGAGGTTGCAGACATGGTTTCACAAGACCCTGCTTGCCTAATTGGAAACAGAAGCATATTTTTCTTAGCAACTGACATCTCAAGAGATTCACTGCTCTGAAGTACAAAGCATGTGTGCAGGGAAATTCAAGGTCTCTCATATGACCTTCATGTCTTTCATAATCATTCTGGGGAAAAAAAATGTGTCAGCCATTGGCACATCAGGTGTCCTTTTTCTGACTAAAATGGGATGTCTGTTTTGTTTTCTTTTAACAACTGAAAATCATTGTCTTTACAAGCAATAGTGGCATAATCATTTTTTTTTCAGCATCCTTGCCTCTTGTATCTTTAGTCTCTACAGCGGTAAGTCATGGAAGAATTAAATCCATTGCTACCCCCAACCCAAAACCATTAACTGAGCTCAGCTCTCCTCCTCAAAAACTTTAAAACAGCATTTTAAATCAATATAAATTATCATAACTTATATTGTGCTATTTGTCACAAGCACTACCACATTTCTTT
Organism: Lepidothrix coronata; assembly: GCF_001604755.1. Classification (NCBI taxonomy): domain Eukaryota; kingdom Metazoa; phylum Chordata; class Aves; order Passeriformes; family Pipridae; genus Lepidothrix; species Lepidothrix coronata. Next base: position 3,915,845 of record NW_016690215.1, read on the forward strand.
TTGAAACATTACCCTGCAAACTGCAAGTGGCTGAATGAAGTACTTTACTCGCACAACTCCCAGTCTTAGATTAACACTTAATGGCCATACTCCTCCACTGTTCATATACTGTGTGCTGAGGCAATGCCTGTCATAAAAGTTGCCGATACTTCAAGCAAAGCGTGAATAAAATAACTGTAAATTTAGATGATGTTCTAACTGTGCAATTTAAGATGGGTTGCTTACAAGCATTCACTGAAGAAGTGGGCCATGGTTTTAAATACTGAAAAAAACAGGGAGATCCGCTTAAGAAACATATTTGCCTTATTTTAAGGTCAGCATTTAAACATCCACATCTGGTAAACATTTTATTTCCATGGTACGGCATACAAACCACTAAAGACAGATCCAGTTGCTATTTTAACTCACTTCAAGTCTTTAAAATATGGTCCTATACTGACACAACAACACGTAGTCATGTTTGTTAGGAAGATCATTAGCAATGCCAAGGGATAATTTCTATAGCTCTAAAGCAATGTTGAAGCTCTTCAAAGCAGGAAGACTGTGTAATACACTGAGCTGCCCGTCTTTACATCAGCAAATAAGATCTTTTGGTAGCTACCATACAACTTAACCACCATCCACCCTTAGCCAATCCTGTAGAGGACAAAACTCTTGAACTCCTTGATACCTGAATCAAGCTTTTCTCTTAGGCCAGCATAATCTATTGCCTTCATCACTGTAATTCCACTCTTCTGGAGACAACAGCAACTACAGCTGCAGTCCTGCAAGTCCTTTGACTTCCTCCAGCAGAGGTTGGGACTCCCACAGACAATTGGCAAGTGATACCTCCACCTCAGGTACCCTCAGCATCACTTAAGAAGACAAACTGCCCAGGAGGCAGACAAGTGGTGGGAATGTGCACTAACAGGGACCAAGAAGTTAGGCTGCTGGGAGATCACTGAGTGTTTTTTGCAGTTGCTTCTGTCTCTGCTGTTCATTGCCAGTGTCCCCCAAGCCAATTGATGCTGCATTAACAGCACAACCTTAGCTGGCACCAGCACAGGCTGCTGGCTCAAGAGCTAAACTTGTTCAGAGGCAAATGGGAGTGTGAAAGGCCTTTACATGTGCATGTGCACACCTATGGGGACTGAAACATCATGGCATGTCTTACTGGACATCCACTGGTTGAAACCATAAGGAAGACATGTCACTGTTCAGCCATTTGTTCATCAAGTTAAGAGAGGAGGAGGTGAGCTATCTTCACTTTCTTTACATTAACTTAGCGCTTTTATAATGCAGCAAGTCAATACAGGACACAGAACATTACCATGTGCAAATGTGGCTCACACTGTTGAGTAATACCGCTATTTTAAACTCTCTGCTGCTAAGCAACACTGACAGTATGGTTAGAACATTTTGGAAATACCGAACTCTTCAGCTCTTCTCCCCCCGCCCCACATGTAAAAAAGCTGCTCCTTCACTGCACTTATATTCAGAAGCTACTCAAAGATGAGGCTTCAGTTTTTATCAGGCTAGTTCTCCTCAGCATTGCAAGGACCCTGGTCATATTTGTGCAGAAGCAGCCCCTTAAGAGATACACAAATGTGGCTCCTTGATTTGTATTTAAACACTCTGAAGGTACCATTCCTGGAAAGGCTCTGCAGTCAGAGACATGTGTTGGACACTTACAGCTAATGAAGAAATGAAAAAAAAGGCCAATTCCCCTAATTCAAGAACAACACAGTCTGAGATCACCTCCAAATAATGTGCTTACCTGAACTATCTAAAACAGAGCAATTTATGACCCTTCTTGTAAGAGCCAAAAGGGTATTTGTGCCCAGCACTGCAACCCAAAGAGTAATTGCTGACTGCTAACACGAAAAATTTCCAATGCTTGCAGAGCAACAAGGACAGAAGAGACCATGGGAAAAGCACAACATTTAATGTCTTAAAAGGTAGCCGAGGGAAGACTTGGTGAAAAGCTTTGGTGAAATTGCATTGACTACACTGAGGAACATCTATTTTAAACCTTTCTATTTACTTAGACTTCAGTAGGAGAAGGGGTGAAAACGAGCTTAGAAGTCTCTCATCCAGGGGCTGCCAGTACTTAGTCCCTTTAAAATGATCTCACTGTGCAGAGGAATTTTGCATTTTTCTGTATCAAGCAAGCACTGCAAAATGGTCCATTAATTTGGTTTCCTCTTGGATGGAATGTTTCACAAGGCTTGGTTGTGTTTCCTCAGGCAGAGGTGTATATCTGAGATCTGAGTGATTAAGAAATGTTGCCCAGTTCTGACAGAATATACTCCAAACTGTTCATAAGCTTACTCCCCTCATTGTTATTCTAATTTATTCCAGAGTACTTCATTTTGCCATAGACATTAGTGAGGTTACAAATATTCATGTCTCTTCAACCATTAATTTTATGGCATCTTTCTCTTCATCGTATATTTACCCATCTATTAACTTACATGGATGATTTCATTGCTAATCATTTCTACTTACACCCTTTTAGACATTTGTGACTTCAATCCTGAAGATGTAGGTGGCTGGAAAGACTTGCTTGTCTTCCTCCTCCCTCCTGTGATCTAAAATTAAAATGATGTGACCAGGACAGCATACCTCATATCCTATACTTCTTTGACAGATAGCACAGGTCTAGACCTAATTTCCACCCAAAAAAGTGAATCACTGAAGAATGGGAAGGCAAAGCTTTTTTTAAGTAGGCACACTACAGCCTCCTGGGAAAAGAGCAAGCAAAGATAGATGTAGAACCCACATCTGGGTATCACAAAGGTACAGTTAAGTAGGACGGTTTGAAAAAGAAGATTATTTATCTTCCAGTTGACTGATTTTTATTGGAACAGACCCTAATTTTGTCAGATGAGAACTATAGTACTGTATGACTATGCTGCAGCTAAAAAAGGTCTTTCTACCTATGGACAGCGTCTCTTCGGACCATTCTCTGCTCATTCCAAAATAAGGTCCAGCAGCCCACTTTCCATAATCAATGGAGCCTGATAATGCTAACCCCATCATATATGTCCCTCTGATCTGCAAGACAACTATCTCAATGATCAAATGCTGTAGAAGACATCTTTTAAGCACAGGGGTTTTCAGCCTGCAGTATTTAAAAGCCCTCTTCAGCTATCAAAAGGCAACTCTCTTCTCTCATATCATCACGACACAACAAGATACTGCAAAACAAGATACTACAGCATGACTAATGAATCCCTGAATTCCCATCTGCCAACACAAGTCAGTCAGTGTTTCACCCACTCACCCCCAACTGCTTTGCGCTCCGAAACGTCTGTAGAGCCCTGCATCTGATCTTTCTCAAAACGTGACGGCTGAGAACGGCAGCACACACCACCCAATCAAATCCTCCTGGCAGGGCACTGGACACTCTTGCTTGCTTATACTGTTACACAAAAGGGTATCTCTGATAGCTTTCTTTTCTCTTGTTCCACTGTCAATTTTCATTGGCTGTAAATCACAAAGACCACAAAGAGTTAATTTTCATTTTCATGTCCTGTATCAAGGTTTACCACCAGGACTGCTGGAGTATGAGATAGGCACAGGTCATTAGCTAGTATGTAATTTAATGATTTGCTTGCAAATTTTCTGTTTTCATTAGAAATCTCTTTACATTAAAACCCTCAATATCAAAACAAACAAACAAACAAACAACAGGAGCTTCTTTCTGACACATTTCCTACCAAATTTAAGGATGAAAAATTGAGGAATTAATTTAGATATGTTTAAAATAATGTATCTCCCAAGGTCCAAACTATTGAAAGGGGGAGACAGAGTAGGAGTGATGGAGCTCATTCTCCTCTGCCTATTTCAGTTGTCACTCAATGATCTGGGAGCCAAATAAGTCAAAACAATCCCGATTTCCTGTGTTCCCTCTCCTTTTCCTCATTCTGTCAGCAGTGGGTTCCCACTAAATCTGAAATCAAACACTGCTAAAGTTTGCTGACGGGCAGAACCCAGAGCATAGATACTCAATAACAGCAGGATAAAAATCAACTCAAGGTACCAAGAAGGAGAATCCACAGCCATTTTGATGAAAGTTTACTCCACCCAGTGAAATGCAAAACTGCAACCGACCTGCTGAGGTTATCTTGCCCACCCTGCAGTTCTGCTGTGTGAGGGTATTCTTGTTCTGCTGAGAAGCAGCCATATCCTGTGAGCTGTCACGATCAGCAAAGGTATTACTGCATTAGAACCTACAAGACTCAATTAGGGAGAAGTCTCCTGCTGTGCTAGGAATGTCAGAAACAAAGAAAGCAGACTGCTGTCATCCTAGACTGAATCCTATGCTATATAGACAAGTTGCAGGAGCTGAACAAAAAAAAAAAAACAGATGGGAGGGAATACTCCTTGACTAAAAGGATAAAGCAATAGTGAAATCAGGGTACATTTTACAAAAATCTGAGACTTTAATCAGATGCTTGAGATCATGGTCAGCCTGATAGGAAAAGGGGTGTTTTAGCTAAGCATTACCTTTCCAGACAGGGAGCTCTTTCCACATGCCCGTGGCACCACTATGAACCACCAAAAGTGTGTGCAAAAAAAAAAAGGCACAAGGAAAGTCAACAGAATTGCTTGAGTAAGAATTCATATCCAGATGGTCAGAATACCTTGTTGCACAGAATCACGGACCATTCTTAGTTAGAAGGGACCCACAAGGATCATCAGAGTCCAACTCTTAGCCCTGCACAGGAACATCCCCAAGACTCACACTATGTGCGTGAGAGAGTTGTCCAAATGCTTTTTGAACTCTATCAGGCTTGGTGCTGTGACCACTTCCCTGGGGAGCCTGTTCCAGTGCCCAACCACCCTCTGGGTGAAGAATCTTTTTCTAATATCCATCCTAAACCTCCCCTGACACAACTTCAGGCCATTTCCTGGTGTCCTGTCCCTGGTCACTACACAGATAGGAGATCAGTGCCTGACCCTCTTCTTCTCCTCACAAGGAAGTTGCAGACTGTAATGAGGTCTCCCCTCAGTATCCTCTTCTCTGGGCTGAACAAACCAAGTGATCTCAGCTGCTTCTCTTATGGCTTCCCCTCAAGGCCCTTCACCATGCATAAAAAAGGCTCACATGCATAAAAAACATGCATTGTTCACATGCATAAAAAAGGAAAAACTATTTAATCAATTTTTGAGCTTTTAGCAACTGTCCAGCAGCAGATTAGCTAAGAGCAGTCAAAAGCTGGCATTGTACCACCATAAATCCCACTAGTGTATGCATAGGATACTGCAATTAGGAGAAGGGTTGTTTTTTCCACTCATCACTTCTTGTTCACCAGGATGCAAAGGTCAAATGTGGCTCAAATAAGTAGCAACCACTCAATGTTGGCAGAGAAAAAGTCAATGAGAACACACTAGTCATACTGTCACGAAGATGCAAAGGGCAAGGGAAAGACAATGGCAGTCATTCATTTTTTAAAATGATGTGTTGCAGCAAGATTTTGGGCAGCACTTCCCTTAACAGAATGCAGCAAATATGATTGAATACCCATCCCCCCTTTCTTTCACTTGATTTTCCAAACAAAAAAAACAACAAATGTTAAGCAGCCTCCAAAAACTATTTCAAGAGCACCTGGTTATAGAGAATGATGCCTGGACTCTCAATTTCTGATGCATCATAACCAAATCTGTCAGAAACAGAAAATATTCTTCCTATGAAACTGGGAACAATTTGTTTCCATAGCAGCAAGGACAGTGATGAGCAACTCTGGCAAACAGCTTGAGAATTATTAGGAGCACAACGTGGATCAGATGATTTACATACAACATAAATAGTGCAGGAGGTGATGAGAACAAGCAATAGCCTTTGAAGTATACAAGAATGATAGAGCCTATCATCAGATCTAGACTTGTCTCTTTCCCTTTCATCCCTGTGCAGAGTCAGGAGAAAACTGTCAGCACAGATGGAAAAACAGCACTGGAGGAGATACAATGGCACTTCTGAATCATAATGCTGTAATCCCAAAGCATGCTTGCAACAGCCAATATTTGCATGACAACAGCACCAATTTTAACAATTTTCAAAGTCAGGTGTAAACTTTGTTTAATCTACGCTCTACAGCACTGTCAACTGTTACCTGAAACAGTCTGACAGACACTGTACTACTCTGCTTGTGGAAGCTGCACTTCTAAAGCAACATCCATTCAAAACTAGTTTTCGTCAGCAAAACAAATGTTATCCATCCTCAGCTTTGAGGCAACTGACACCTACGTTCAATGCAACACAAACCCATGATGAGAACCCAAGTCAGGCTCTCAATCATCTGTCCCGAGGACAGAATTTTACACCCTCTCTCCCCTATTTGTCCATAAATGATGTAACTTATTAGAGGACCCACCTTAATATTGTTGAGTCTCAGCTCTTTAAAGCCTTCAACTAGAATTTTGGTTCCAAAACCAACTGAACTAGACACATTGACTGTCAACCAGTTGCAACAGATTCTGAAACAGGATGTTTGCCAAAAAAAAAAACCAAAACCAATTCCATAACCCTTAAGGTACAAAAAGTTACACATCAGCTAAACATTTCTACACTGTGATAGAAGATTAAACTCCCTGTAAAGTTTTTCTACATGAATTCGCTTCATTTTGTTTATCATTAGTGCTGAAAATTGTTAGCAGGCACATTTTGAGTGCAATATTGCTAAAGCCATTATGACACTGCAACCTTGAAGGCACCTTGAAGACCGAGTAGCATCCTGGCTATGCCAGGGCTAATCCACTTAAGAAAATCAAGATGAAATTCCTCGCTTGACTTTTCTGAGAACAAGGTGACAAAGTTTTAACAAACCTGCCATTGAAGGTACTCTATATGAGTTAACTCAGAAAGTTTTAATGGAGATTATATGGAGTCTGCAGTGCAGATTGTATCCATGCAGCCTGATGCAAACACCTAACTGAAAAAATCAGGTGGAGCAACAAAACTTTCTGCTGTCCCCTTCAGGTTCCTCAACCCCACATTACACAATAAGAAACCTCCTCTCATCTAATGAGCATTGTGCCAGAGATAAGCTTTAAAAGAAGCTAGACCTGATATCTTCCTGTTTGGAGAATTATCTTTTGCAGCCATCAACTCATCTTGAAATAATAGCATGGGAAGATAAGCCATATGAGAGTGCATGCATCCCCTAGGAAATAAACATGTCCATATGTATACACAGAGAAAAAATATCTGTAGTATGATGTTTGTGGGAACAAGGGAAGAGGAATTTCATGTTGTTTAAAAACATAAGTAATGATGCCCAGCTGTGTCAGAGCAATAGCCTGGTATTCTGACTCAGACAATGACAAAAGCAGATGTTAAAAAGATCGTGTGAGTCTGGCCATTTTTGCATCTCTTTCCCCTTATACTCACTGAGGATTTGGAATTGATACATTAAAGCTGCTAGGGGGTAGTTAGAACTCAGCACCAAAATTTTCCTTGAAATCCTGAATCCTTTCCTACCTGTAAATTACAGCCTTCCAAAATGAACCCTCACAGTGACAGATCCTGCAAAACTTGATCAGCAGCAGTGCACAAATTTCAGCAATACAAAAAAGCCTCAAAACAAGACACAGGAAGCTATCTGCAACTCATTAATTTCTATAATGAATTTTTCTTTTGTTATCGGTGTCCTCCAAAGGACACAGTCCTTTGAGTCCTTCAAGTCCTTCTTTAAGTTAATTCATTTCCTATTTGCTCATTTGGAAGCGCTTGAAGTTGAGTTCTATTAAAAATTACTGAAGCCAAGCCAGTGTGCGCTGGGGATCCTGGCAGAAGAATGTAGGTACATCTTTTTTTTCCTTTCTAAATGGCGTGAAGGCCCTTTCTAGGGAAGAATATTTTTACATTTCATTGCCCTATTTTAACCCACCATTTTTGTACTTGTTCGTCCTGAGTTCACACTGTTAGGCCATGTTTCATTGCTTCCACAGCACTCAAGCACTACAGAGAACCAAGAGGCCACCACCACAGTATCATGCAAAGTCAAGCTACCTGAGTTTTCTGCAGCTCTGAAGTAGCTGCTACCACCATGCTTAGCCATAGTCAAGAGCCAACAACAAACCTCAGGTCTTATTCTCTCAAACACATTCGCATAAAGACTATTGATTTCCATATAAAAAAAAATCCACATACTGAAGTTAATTTCCCACTCTTGTAGTCCATGGAGAAGGCTGCTCACACAGCATGCAAGCTGTTTAAAAGCTTATCCCTGCACCAGTTTGGTTTACTGTCCAGCCAGGAAATGCTTCTGCCTCCCACTGCTCAAAGGACATCAACATTATTCAAGTGTAGCAAGAGCAGCCATTATTCTGTCTGAACACAATAGAACGTTACCCCTTGACTATACAAACTGAAGGAAGAATTTGGGGTAAGAAAGAAAGACCAGGGGAAAAAAACCCCAAGTACCTAAAGGGTATAGTTACCATGAGAAAAGATCTTACTAGGGATTGGATCCTGTTCAAAGGGCTGCAAAATCTGAGACCTTTTTTTAAGCTCAATATGGAAGCACTGCAGTGTTATTACAGTGCCACCAGACTACGATAAGCAAGCAGCATATGACATTGACTCACAGAAGCCTCTTCTGGTGGCAAGTGTTAGCTGAATTTTGATGTACCTGGCAAGCCCAAGGAGACAGAGTCTTAAACATTTAAATTTCAAACTCTTAAACACAAGCTTATAAAGCACTGCCTGCATTAGCGTGATGCAGCATATTTGCTCCAGATCAAGGGTACTCCCACACCTACTGGCGATGACCTCCTTCAAAGCATGCCTGAATAGACTCAGGCTAAAAGCTAAGCACAGATGCAGCCAGAAGGAGTTGAAGGATCACTTGAACTTGTAAGGGAAAGCTCCCTGGTTGCTCTCAGGCCAACAACGCTCTTGTGGTCAAAATGGGTTGGATTAAATCGAAGCACATGAGTCAAGAAGCCAGTCCCTTCAGATGCTCTTGAAGGCCAGCATTGCCAGAGCTTGGCCGACACCAACTGCAGTCTCCAAAGGACTCTTTTATGAGCTCCCTCCTGCCACCCCACACAGATAGTTAGATAGTCTCCTCGGCTACGAGGCTAAAGTTAGCTGGTAACATGGAAACGGGTTCTCACTACCCACATCTCCAGATGTCAGATTAATTTAAGCATATTTAACCATATTCAAAATCTATGCGTTGCCAGGAAAACAAGTGCACTAATTTGTGCCTGTGAGAAATTCAAGTGACAAATCCAGAAGCAACAGAGAAGTGATAAACAGGTTAGACAGTGGAAATAATCATGCATTTAGCTTTGGCTGTAATTTGTCAATACAAGGCTTTTAGCAAGCAAAAAGCATTTGCACAGAGACCTAGAAAATGAAGCACTGCCAAAGAGATCAGCTGCTAGAAGCAACACTGCCATCTCATGATTTTACTTCAAGTCTCATGATATTCAGTGCTTTTAACAGGGCTTCAGCTTCTCAGCTGCTAAACCTGAGCTATAAGTTGTTTAAAAAAAAAAACAACCAAATTTTCTAGCCTCCATTTTTTCTGATAAAAAGCCTAAATATGTAACCATTAACAATTCCCCAACAGGCAAAATTGATGAGCTCCAAGCACACTATTCAAAAACAAGTCATGTGCTTTTGGGCCATGACTTTCCAACAGCCTGACTTTCTACATCAGACCACCATCCCCCTGAGCTAGGTAAGTGTAGCAGGTCAGTTGACAGATCGATTTGAGAAGTTCTGACCCTCTGCTGTACCAGCTCAAAAGCTCAACTTTAGGGCGTTCAAGGGGAAAAAAAACAAACTGAAAGATCAGGGCCCACACATTCCTTGCGCTACACCTGCCAGGTGGGACCAGAACATCCCAGAGCCTGGTAACTTTTCTAATTCCTAGCAAAAGCCAAACACATGTGATAGACAAATCATTTACAGATCCCCCTCCCCTCCCCCCCATAACTTACTGGCAAAAGGGCTTTACAAACACACAGAGGTTTGATGTTCACAAGCATGTGAAGAGTCATTTAAACCTGAAGCAAGAAGGTCTTTTGCTATTCAGAGCAGTGCCTTGCTCTTCAGCTGAAAAGGATGGAGACACAATCTAGACATCAACTCCTCCCCGTGATGTTTCTTGACCCGGCACCAGCTTCTCCCCACCATGCTCTCCCTGGCATGCAAAGCTGGTGAGATGCTTTCTCTGGCCTAGCAGAAGCAGGGAAGAGCCTTGTACCTACATCAGTTTGAAGCATCCTCTCTGCGATAAACATGCTCAAGGCCTCTTTTAATTTTATCCATTTTATTTTATCCATGACATCTGGAAGCCTTCTAAATAGCTTTAACAACCTGTGGTACTGGATTATTTTGGAATGGCAGGAACAGGTTAAGCCAGAATGCAGATACTCTCGATCCAAAGCAAGAAAGCCTCACCAAGGAGCACACAGGGCAGAGCACCCCAACTCCCCCAGATGCCCCACCCGAGCTAGTCTGCAGCTGCAACACAGTGCCAAAGCTGGCAGGAGATGCTTTGAGGCTCAAGACAAGTTTCTCCCAGGTCACATCTGCTCTTGGAGGCAATAAACCCATAATGCTCAGCAGAGGAACACATGCAGCTTTGAGAGCTGTACGCCTGATGGTAGGTCTTGATTCAAAGGGGCACAGCAGCAGATGCGCTAGAAGGGCTTTTTTCAGTGCCCTCCCGTAACTTCACTTAACAAGGAGAGATTTTCTGGACTATTATGTTTGCAAAGGAGCAAACTAGAACAGCTGAGCTTGTGATTCTTTCCTTTGCAGAGGAACACCAGTAGAGGCCACCACAAACCCAACTGAACAGGTTTTCAGTCACATAGGCAGGTGTGTGAGTTCAATCACACCAAGGTGAAAAGAGACTGGAGACAGGAGCAGGGCTTCAGCTGTGCCTTGACCAGTGTTTGAACAAGGCATCAAAGCGAGCTGCATCACTGGTAGCCATCAGAAGTTCTTCATGTATTATTCAGTTTTGTTTTAATTTCTCTCTTCTTCATTCTGAAGCTCATTACTACACTCAGAAGAGCACAAATGAAAAAAAAAAAACAGTAAATAATACGACAGCATTTCCTGGGCATCATCTAAAGTGCTGCAGCATTCAGAAAGGAGAAATCCCAGTGAATCTTTATGAAGAGGATGGGGTTGTCATCCCTACTACATCCTCTTGCAGTTCAGAATACTCATCTACTGATGTCAAATCCCATTTCTACCAGGAGAAAACTAATACAGGCCAGCTGTTTTTCCTCTCAGTTTTCTCCCCAATTCTGTCATCACCTTAAATTCCTACATATACAACAGCTCCATCCTTATACGCACTCCGTTTTCAGAAACTGAATGAAAAAAATACACAAAAAACATGCAAAAAGCCATGTCTGTACCACCAAACAAGGTTACTTCAATTTAACAGTTATAAATTGCCACTGGACTAACAAATGCAGTGTGACCCGGCCAGCTCAAGCCAAGACTTGTTTCAGAGCTTATACACACCAATATAAACTCCAGCTGATTAAGCTCTTGCTTAATCCAAAAGCTTTAATCAAAAAGCCATTTTTTATTTCCTGAGTAGGAAGACTTTCAGGCAACAGCTAGAACTTCTGCAAGCAGACTGCACAGTTCACCCTGTTAATACACTTTTAAAAGAAACCATAAAACAACAAAACCTCAAGTCTGGGCCTCCAGGACTACTTCTGGATCTTGGATGGGGACACTGACTGGAACCAGCAGGACCTTTTGAACTCAAACAGCAGAAAGGCACCTCTTTGCCCTTTGCAGTCCATAAAAATGACAACAGCACCTTCAAGCAAGGCCAGATTAGAATGCCCCCTCTGGCTCAAGCAGGGGGGTGTTTCACTGCAAATGTTGTGGAGACCGACCCAGGCACAAACAGGTGCTCAGTTCTGGACTGGGTGGACATCAGAGTCACAAAACCTAACTATGGCAAAGCAAGCCCACCTTTCCAATTCAGCTACAGGCAGTGCCTGGACCGGATAGACAAGAATAATGATCAGCTGTGGTGAACTACTGCTCCCAGCTGTTTCTAAGTCATTCTTCACTGTCTAGTTATGTGTTATTGAGCATTATGGGTCACTAACTCAGCATCACAGATTAATACCATGTAAATCAAGGTTAGAATGAGCAATAGGAAGAAAGCGTACATATGCTTTTTTCCATATGCTTATGGTACGTATTTGCTAGTGAACACACCCGTAGGTTCACAGATATTTTTATTTTTTAGACTCAGATAGACCTCCATCTGCCATTAGATCAATAGTCTATCATGAAAAGAAAGAAGCATGACAAAAGATTTTGAACATCTGAAAGGTTTCTGAAAAGAGGATCAGAGAGCAACATCCTCCCTATTCCCCAGGGACAGACAGCACAGTTGGTTTAAAATAATGACAAAAAGAAATTTAGACTGGTTATTAGGAAACTGTGAGGAGGTGGCGATTGAGGGAAGATGAATAATGGAAAAAAACAAAGACAGATGCCTGCCCCAGGTGTAAGGCCCAGAACAGGTCACAGGGCATGTCTATGCCCACAGTGTCAGTCCCTGGAGGTTTGTCAGAACAGGTGACACAAAGGTGTGTTTGGAATTCCACAGATACTGTAGGGAGCAGAACCAAGAGAGAACCAAGGGGATGAAGATATCAGTGTGTTTTCTTACAGTGGCATGATTACCAGATTTAATTTACTTTTTCTGTCTTACAAGCACTTTTACCAATAGCCATGTATCTATTAGAGAGCTGACAGGAGATTACCCACTGGAGAAAATGCATTCACAAGGTGAATGGCAATCTAAGACTTTTTAAAGGGCCTGAAGAGAGGAGGAGAAGCTCTCAGCCTCAACAATTCACCCCTGCCCATCACATGACTGGAACAGCACCTCCCACCTTTGAGCGCAAAGCAAAGACCCATCCAAGGGAATCTGACAGATTTTTAGGAGCTGGGACATTACAATTTCCTTTTCAATCCAAAGAGTGACTGGAAATAAAGTTGGGGGGGTGTTTCACCAGTTTCAGCTATCCAATTATCTTTTACTGAATGGTACATGAAAGAAAAGGGTATTTTGTTGTTCAGCCATAAAGATCAGTATTTTGAAAGCATAACAATTATTTCTCATTAGGTCAGTAAAAGAAGGTTGATCACGCTGGGGTTTTTATTGACTCAAGGAGAGTACAACTAAGCTCTTTCCTTCCCTCTTCATGTATATATTAAACCTCTAAAATGAAATGCTGTAGAAGTTGCTTTTTTTTTTTTAACTATGTAGTTAAATAAACGGTACCGTAATGCTCTGGATAATGCATAACAGCTTTTATCCACAGATTTTTGGCATCTCTGTCCTTAAAGCTGTCACAGAAAGCAATAGAAAATTTAAAAATAAGACCAGGAATTTCTGAAAATCTTTTATAGTTCATTAGTGACCAGATCTTTCCAGTATCTTCTAAGACTTATGCAGTTTTTTCCATACATTGGTATTGGCTGTACTCCACAAATGTAACTATTGAACATATGTATCTGCTCTGTTTGGTCATCAGCTTCTTAGAAGCAATTTTTCCATTCAGGAAAAGTCCAGCTATGAACCTACAATACAATAACCTTAGCCACGTAACAATGGTAAGTTTCAATGACAGTTTGCTTAAAACCTACCAGATATAGCAGAGATAGTAACAGATGAACCAATTAATTTGACTAGTTAATGTATAGAGAAATTATTAAAATTTCATCAACCTTTTAAAATAAATGTTTCCTATTTCAAGGTGAAAATAAAAAATAGTCTTGTGTTGTCTGATGCCACTTCTATCTTCCATCTGTGGTTGCTTAGTCCTTGTATTATGCAGTGATTATGGAGTCAACCGTGAATTCTCATAAAACAGCCTGACTCATTAAATAACGCTTAAACAACAAGCACTCACACTAAATCTTCCATTAATGAAGTATTCAGAAGGTGTTGGCCATCTACAAAAAATAGTAATAGGCTACAAGAGTAGATGATAAGGGTGGAGGAGAGGACAAATGTACATTAATTGAAAGCTGAAACTTAACCTCATTGCAGTCTTCACCTCACAGCAGGACATTACTAAAAGTTACGTATAACACTACAAGGTCACATACAGCTGTTAAGAGTTATAGGAACACATTCCCACTGATATTTCGTATCTATTTAAAATTTGACTTGTGTCTTTTTCACCTAGAGAGTCATGAAAAATCACAGATAAATTAAGTTTCCCTGTGAAGTTTGGCAGTAGTTTGAAAGACCAGTTGTCTGTCAGGACCTTCTCAAGTAACTCTGATAATAAGAACACAAAGTCTTTTTCATGCCAAGGATTTCTCTCCCACAGTTATGTGTCTGTATTTCCCTGAAGGGGGTGCAGGAGAAATGGGGAAAGAACCAGAACCTTACACACCCCACAAAGGTGCGTCATGAACTGTGCAAATTAAGCCAGAGTCATTTGGAAGGGACCTCTGGAGGTGAACGGGTCCAACCTCTTGCTTATAAAAGGAATGGTTTCAAAGTTAGACCAGGTTATTCAAAGCTTTGCCCAACTGAGTTTTGAAATATTCAAGGTCAGAGTTTCCACAACCTCTCTGAGTGACTTCCAGCACTTAACCACTCTCACTAGTTTTTTATCTTTATGTCCAATAAAAAAATTCTCTTATTGCAACAAGTGACAACTGCCCCCTGTCCTTGTGGTGTGCGTATATGAGAAGTATTTATCTTCACTTTCTCTACACACCTCCACTATGATTCAGGGATCAGACCTGGCCCTCAACACCCCAGCCTTCTTTCTTCCCTCTGACTCCTTTCTCATGCTCCAGTCTGCTAAATATTTCACTGGATTTCTGCTGGAATTCCCTCTCTGATCTCTCAATCCAATATAAAGTAGTTACAAAGGAGTGACAGATCAAGGAGCAACAAGTCATTATTAATCTGCTTTGAGCATTTTAGTGGGTTTTACACTGACAGAGCAGAGAAGCACCAACAAATCTCTGAACAAGCAATGATCATAAAAAAGTAGCCCAAAAGATGTCCTCCTCCTTTTCTGCAACAGTGAACTTGGTCAACAACTTCAGTCTCATTGACCTCTCACTAAGAGCCACCACTCTTGTCAAAAGTCTTCTACCATAACAGAGAAAAGAAATAAATCTAATTTCACTGTAAAAACAACCAAGATCAATCAAGATAGCATTTGGATAAAAACCAAACTTGCTGGACATGAAGAGTTTACTTTTACTTATGAGCAGTAAGAGATGCCTAAAAAGTTCAACAGGAATTTTCATAAAATATTCCAGCAAATATATGTATTTTGTGATAAGACAGAAGGATTACAATACTAGATAAATACTCTGACCAGGTAGAAGGGGGGGTTTTTATATCTATATGTGTGTATATGTTCCTGCACATGTATGTGCACTAAGCATTTTCGCTGGTTTACAGAAAGGAAAATCCAAAGACACTTGTGTTCTGACTGATTTTACAGGAGTTATGGTCTCCTGTAAAGAAATACAATTTAACCATCCAAGCCCCAACTCAGCTCCATAAAGCAATCTGAGAAACAGCAAACTGCATTCTGCTTCCCATCCATTAAACAAAACATGACTTTCCAGATTGGTGTAGAATTCTTTCAGCTCAAAACCAAACCAACCAACCAAACAAAAAACCACCCAGAAACCTCTCAGAAAGTGCTTCTCTTCACATAAACCACCTCCCCAGTAGGAGTCTGCAAAAATCAGGAGGCTTCAAAACTGACATACGTCAAATGAAAAACATGTAGTAGTCATTTATAGTTTTTTAAGAGTAAAATACTTTTGAGTGATTTATTTAGTAAGTGCATTTAATGATTTTAAGTTAGCAGTCTGCTAACTTAGCTAAATTAAGTTGGCAAAGAGAGAAAATAAGTGAGTGCATAATATCATAGTGAATGCACATGTTGTTTTGAGGCAAAGGGAAAAAGCCTGCACAACAGAAATAACTTTCACACTAGTAGAAAGCTTGTCAAGAGATCCCTGTGCACAGTGATACGTGTCCAGAGAGGAATTCAAACGTGTAGCTTCCACCATATACTGTCTGATCAGATTTGCTCATGAGGATACAGAGCAAACACATCTGGGTCTCCATTTCAACTATCCATCTTTCAAATGGTACAACCAACAAACAGTTAGATGGCTTCCTCTTTGCTAGAACTGGATGAGGTATTTCTCAAAGTCATTTTAGAAAGCAGAAGAAAACAGGGAGGGTTTTTATAGAAGACTATAAAAAAGTTCTCCTCCTGCATCCCAAGCAAGAAGCATCAATACCGTGCAACAGTTCAGGTCAGGTGACAAATAGCAAGTTATCATCACACATACTTCCCATGGCCTCTCTAACACTTGGCACCAATTTTGACTGGTCCTGGAAACACCACTTTTTTGTGAATGCTATCCCAAAAACTGCTAAAGCACCAAACTGGTAATTACATGGAAAGAGCTTGCACCAACTGGTTCTAGCAATGAAGCAGGTAGGAAATTGCTGGGGAAAGGTAGGACAAAACCAGTAAACTGAGAACTAAAGAAGGAAACAAAGTCCAGCAACTCACTGTAAAAGACATTGTACCTTAAAAAAACCCAGAACACTTACAGCTCCATAATAGAGGTAACTATAAGAGTTCAAGTTCTTTGCTCAAATCTAATGAATAAATGATACTTCTCTCTTACAATGATTTATAAACAAATTATTAATTTTTATTAATTATTAATGAAAAACAAAGTAGACTGATCCTTTTAGAAACTGGAAATGGTAAAACAGGTACAGCCTTAATGTCTTCACTCAGAGGAGATGCAAGAGGCAAAGACACTACCAATGACAAGGTCAAAAACTGAGCAGAGATAAAGATGCAACTGTGGCAAAAAGGCACTCTCCACTTCTCCTTCTTCCCTTATTACTTAGAAAAAATATCATGATCTAAGTCTACAAGGAAAAATAAGTACTTTAATATTTCACTCAATAAATAATAAGTTTATTATTGTAAGTCTTAAAAATGGAACTCTGCTGAATCTGAGCATCACTGCGATCCATGCCAGAATCAGTAATTATCTTTGCACACACATCCCTTCTCGAAAATGGCCTTTCTAATCAAAACAGATTCAAGTGCAATTCCATAGAAAAAAAATCTAATTTTGCCTACCCAGAATCAATTTCTAGCTCTCCCAGACAGTGAAATTTCCTTTTCCTAGCTTTAAGAGTACTGAGAGAGATTACAAAAACATTCCTCAAGTGCAGGACAGAGAAGTTGCTGGTACTCATCCGCAAGAGTTCAATTTTTCATTCTTCTCAATTTCTACAACTGCCAAAAGGTATGCAATTTAAATTTTTATTTCGGTTTATTGCTTTAATTATACAAACTGTATCTTCAGCTTATGTGATGATTATATACTTAGCAAACAGATGCAAAGACTAGCACACAAGTTGTAGGATGTCAGACTTGACGGAAGTGGCAGATGAAGGGGAAGAAACATATCAGGACACAGAATATTCCCATAAATAATTTTCACAAAGCAGTCACAAAGAAAGCATTTATCTGAAACTAAGTAATTTAGTGCTGTGCTGGTCTGCTTTCCAGCTGCAAATTAAACTCTAGCACAGAAAAGAATGTACTAAACCTGTTCCAAAATGACCAGATGTGCACACTCAAACACCATTCACACCACTCTGGTGAACAGCTGGAGCCAAGTTTTGACAAGGGCAACACTGCAATTTAGTAGTGACAGACAGTATCATGTGAATCATAACCAAGTGATATGCTTCAGCCCAAACTAAACAAACAAAAAGCTAGGGACATCGCAGGAATCCTTTCAATAGCCAGCGAACACTAATGCTAAATTCAACAGGAAAAATCAGCACTGACCTCTTACAAAAACACACAGATTGAACAGCTAGGGAGCAAAAACCCTAAAAAGTTACTATTTAGATGGAGTGACAAGCACACTTCTTCCACACATCTCCCAGTCATCCCCCCTTGCCACTCCTCTTGTCCCACATTGTGGTGTAGTCTCAGAGCACACAAACTGACTTTCTGTTTAGTGAAACTAAGCAAAAACCTGTGCTCCAGGAGCACACAATGCACCCCAACCAGAACTAATATGACATGACCCTCCACGCTACAGTAACATGTTCAGCAAGGACACTGGGACCTTACGAACAGCAGTTTCACACTGTAGAACCAACCCTAATGAGCAACACTCCTTGCTTGTGCTGGACATGGCCACCTCCAGCTGCATGTATAGATGTGCACAGCCCCTCTCCGTGCAGACCTGGACCTGGTGCAGAAGAGCCACAGCTCTCATCAGGCCCAGGAAGGGATGCAGATTTCAGCTACTGAGTTGCAACAAGTTGTGGTATGTGTCCAGTTTGACTAAAAATATCATAGCATCATAGAATGGCTTGGTTTGAAAGGGACCTTAAAGATCAAATAGTTTCAACTCCCCTAAAACAGACAGGGACAGCTTCCACTAGACCAGAGCTCAGAGCTCCATCCAACCTGGCCATAAACACTTCCAGGGATGGGGCATCCACAACTTCTGTGGGCGACCTGTTCCAGTGCCTCATCACCCTCACAGTAGGGAATTTCTTCCTCATGTCTAATCTAAACCTACTCTCTTTTGGTTTGAAGCCATTCCCCCTTGTCCTGTCACTACATGCCCTTGTAAAAAGTTCCCTCTCCATTTTCCTTGTAGGCTTCCTTCAGATACTGGAAGCTGCAATTAGGTCAACCCTAAGCCTTCTCTTTTCAAAGCTGAACAAACGCAGTTCTCTCAGCCTTTCCTCACAAGAGAGGTGCTCCATCCCCCTAATCAACTTGGTGGCCCTTCTATCTGAATAAGCTCTTTAGAAGCTCAGAAGCTGTGCTGCAGCCCGTTCAACACCACCATTTTAGCATCACTTGATTGTTTTACTTGTTCCTGAAGTCTGCTCTGTCAAATCTAAACACAATTTAAAGGGAGAACAACAGAAACCCCTACAAATATTAAAAAACCCATCAAATAGCTAAAGCCAGGTGAAATAAGTCACAATAACTTCACTCCCTTGTGACATGCCTTTCACCTTCTGATATTTTTGTGCTTCACATGCATCATTTCCTTGGCACAGACATTACTCTGAACCCTGGTCAGCTATCCAAGCATGGCTGGGGTCTGTGGTGGGGGAGGAAGGAGATACCATGAAAGAAAATCAGTTTTTCCTTAGTTTTCCTCATAAATAAAACTACCTCTATCTTTGAAAACCTATGCTGAAGTTTACATTGATTTATCACCTACCTGATTATTGTGTGTAGCACATACCCAAGCAGATTATGCTTTCTGTCAGGTTTCAAAGGAAGACAAATCAGATTAGCAGAAGTCACTAGCTAAGCACCCAGAATTAGAGACTACTAAAATAGCTTTTTTTTTCAAACTCTCATTTTCCTGCTCATTTTATTTATTTGCTAGCCTGGTCACTTAAAGTTGAGAAAGTAATTCATACTGGGGAGAAAAAACAACATTAGCCACCTCCTTTGCCCATGGGCCAGGCAGTGCTTCACAGAGCTGGCCCTGCACACCTCTCACGTGGATCACCATTCTGCCAAAAGCAGAGCACTGCCAGACTGCATTAGACAGCACAAGTACAAGTCATCTAAGCTCACCAACCCTGCTGTAGGCAGGATTCCTCAGGATGCTGCCAGAGGCAGCCGGGAGGCCGGATGCCCCCAGCCCACCCCCACTGCAGAAAGGAGAGATGCATGAGGGTGGACAAGCACGAGCTCCCCTGATCCCCTTCCTCCACTGGAGGGCTCCCCACCTCTCCAGCTCCCCTCAAACCTGTACCTTCTCACAAAGACTTGTATCCAAACAAATGTGGATCTCTGGCACCATGTGCAAGGTCACGTGCAGGTTTAAAATACAGCATACACGTGGTCAAGAGTGACCAGAAGCAACTGTTTCTACTTAGTAGCTACACCTGTGTGTCCCTTTTTAAGGCAGGTTTGGTATATAGTTTTATTTAACCTTGCTTTAGTCAACTGATAAATACTGAAGATGTTGGAGTGTATTAAAGGATGGGCTATTCATTCAAAGGGTGACTTTAAACTGATTTATAATTTATCCTCCATCTTTTAATAAACTCAAAAACTTATGTATCTTCTTAAAATAGATCTGCAAATTGTATGCATTACAAAACCACATGCCAATTTACCACAAAAACTATCTATAGCTCAGCCAACATGTTTTAAGTGGTCACTGGAAATCCAATTGGAAAATAAATTTGCAAAGCAATAACAGCAGACTTGCAAGGCAAACAGTTGCTCCTGGGGTCTCAGTACCAACAAAACATGCACTTCCACAGCAGAGGAGGTGACTTCAAACCAGCTCTAGCTTGATCCTATGAACTGAGCAACCCTCAGTGCTGGAAACTTTCCAGGTGCCCTCCTGGAGGGCACATTTCTGTCCGTTATCATCCCAAAGGAAACCAAGTCATGGACTCCAGGACTGCTCCGAGGTTTGAATCAAAGCACAGTGCATAAGGAAAAATGGGATTTGCTTCAGAACCTCATCCCTGGGTCAAAAATAAAATGCAAATGCAGAAAACATCCGCCATCTGTTATGGCCATTTATTTGACTATGGATTTCCCTTTCGTCTCTAAATTTAAAATATTTGAGCTTATACATTCCTCTGGTACAATTTTCACTGTGAAATAATTTTGCCTGCAGTTCAGAAGAATTACAGGAATTCTGTTCAGCTTCACAGCTCTCACACTTGTTCATGATTCCTTCCTCTTTGGAGCACAGTACTGGGTGCAGCCACTGCAAGGCAGTTAATTTTAGGAATATATTCTCATTTAAATGAGAAATTTGCTCTGTAGATAGGCTGATATAACACACTGAATTAAATGTAGCAGACAAACATTTTTCAGCTGAGTGAAAATGGTGATTTGCAATCAATCACCCTGCCTGACCAAACTAAAACAGGGGACCAGGGGGTGGGAAGGAGGTCTTCACCTACCATTTTGTCAGTAAGTTAACAACAAGCTTACCAACAGTAGGACGGTACTTTTCTTCACAGGTCTTTCAGGTCATGAGATACATAATTTCACAATCTCTTTCAAGGAAAATAAATCTTTTGAGCTTGACACTTCCACTTATCCTTTGAGAAATTAAAAAAAAAAAGCAGCACAAACAATAACATTTAATAGAATACTGTTTAAACATGTACCTTAAAGCCTGTTACAGCCTGATTATCAATCTACTATGCTCAATATAATCTACATAGCTCACCACAGCATATGTCCAATTGCATACCTAAAAAAAGAATCACAGAATCATTTAGGTTGTAAAAGAATTTCAAGATCATGGAGTCCAACCTTTGACTTATCACCAACCTGTCAACTAGACCACAGCCCTAAGTGCCATGTCTTAAAAAGTCATTTCTTTAATATCTCCAGGGACAGTGACTCCACCACCTCCCTGGACAGTTTGTTCCAGCACCTAACAGCTCTTTCCAGGAAGGAATTCTTCCTGATGTCCAATCTGAACCTCCCCTGGCAAGCTTGAGCTGATGTCCTCTCAACCCATCACTAGCTGCCAGGGAGAAGAGGCCAATCCCCACCTGGCTAAAACCTTTCAGATAGTTGTAGAGAGTGACAAGGTCTCCCCCAAGCCTCCTTTTCTCCAGGCTAAACAACCCAGTGCCCTCAGTCACTCCTCACATGACTTACTCTCTAGAGCCTGAACATGTTAGCGTCAAATTTTTAACACGCTCATGCCTTGGAACAAGGTCCTGGTAAATGAGCATTCAAACATTCTGATGGAAATTGAGCTGCATTCTGTACTAAAAGTTGTGTTGCATCTACATTACACCTAATGTTAAAAAAAAAAAATTATACATAGGTAATCAGATACTCGGAGTGTAACTAATACAAGATGTCCAGCTCTCCAGCTCTTTTGACAAATTTGACAGCTGTTCTGGCATACATCTTTTCTGCCCTTTTCATCCCTTCTTTCTTCCTCATTTTCACTCTAACAGATGCTTTTATTCTGTTTTGGTTTTTTTTTGTTTCTCCTTCTCTCTTCAGTGGCAGCATCAGGGGGAGGGAGGGAGGAAGCGTAGGGTGCTAACGCACAAAGCAGTACTTGTTAAAAACTGAACATATCCAGGCAATTCGCCAAATTTAATTCCAAAGACCCTGCTTGTGATTCGATGCTAAAATGGAATATAGCATTGTTCTATCTGTCTGTAGGACACCGTGTCTTCTATGGAAGAGGAGTTCAAAACAAAAGGACAAAAACCAGCTTGACACTCCCCCCAGCCTCCAAACACACACTTTATTCCAGAAAATACCATATTCATTGGCCTTCAGAGTTGTTAGAAACAAATCAAGCAGAAAAGAAAGGGATTATCTCACAAACATCATGAAAAAACATTATTGAAGTTCACAGTGGACATGGTAAAAGCTAAAAAGAGTAAAATTCTGCTGCTTTTATCAGATCTGTTACATTCAGTGTTTGGATTTGGACTTTTTTTGCAATGAAAACTGTTGATTAAGAAGGGATATCAGAATCTGGCCTGAAAATACCATACCCTGTGTCCTTGAGAAATGTAAAGCATTGACAGAGCTTCCCAAATTCTTTTGAACTAGACTGTGAATTCTGTATTTATTTCATGATGAATCATTACCTGAGGCTGGAGGAGAGGCTGCTCAGCTGAGAAACTGCTCATACAAGTAAAACAGTGGCTCTGAAACTAAGATTGAGATCAGTTTATGAAACAAGGGAGGGAGGAAGACAAAGAGAAATTAGCCACACTTAAAATTGCAATGAACAATAGTCACACACACTTTCTATCCCACAGTTCGCCATGTAGCCCAATTTGCCCCAAGAGACCGTAATTTGTAATAATTTAACAGTGGAAAGAAGTACTAAATTGTGAAATAGGCACAAGTCTAAATTCCAGATGATTTATGCCACATTTCATCACTAGCATTACATATCCAAAATAAAATGCATATACTGACATCCATAGCAGTAATAATATATTAAACTACATATGGAAGTTGTATGAAGAGATAAATCAAGATTTAACTGACAAGGTCTCAAGCACAAATTTTAACTCACTTCCTGTTTAGACAACTTTTTCTTTTATAACTTCTTATGCAGGAAGTGCTTCTTTTCCCATGACTTTCCACTTTTCCCCCATATGCAGACTTTCCCAACTCTACTCCAATCCCTCTCCTCTTCAACCCAGGTCACTCAGCCACCAGCTGAACAGGGACTAGAGCCTCACAGGGGCTCACAGCAGATGTACCTCTTCCCTGCTCCAGCTGTGGGGTCTCTCCCATCCTTTGAATGACCACTAACAGAGTACAGCTAACTTCACTTGCAGAGCACAAGGAAAAATTCATCTTTAAAGATGGGCAGACAAAGAGAAAGGGACTGCATGTCTTAAGACCAGGAAAGAGTAGAAGAGCTTCTCCATTCAAGAGCCACCAAGCATACAAACTCCGGGAAATGCAGTTACTCTTTTCAAAACCCTAAACCCTGTCAGCCAGCTCTTTCTCAGATACATAGCAGAGGCAGAGGTCCCTCTGTCAACTGGATGACCATGCAGCTCATGTAAATACACAAAGCAACAACAGGCTGTTTGGCAGCTGGGACATGCTTCATATTTCTGAAGATCCAGAGAGTTTCAAATCAAAATTCTGATGTGGCAATGGACTTCTCCAGGTTTTTTTTCCTTGTTTAGTTTTTGGGGTTTGTTTTCTAGAGGTTTTTTTTTTTGTCTCCTCTTAAATGATAAAAGCTGTAAGTCTTTCATAGTTAGACTAGCATAGATTGAAAGGCAGGGAGGAAAGACAACATGCCAGAGAGTGCTAGAAGGAAACTAAATTGCAGGAAAAATATGCCATTGGTTTCTGAAAGGCAAGGCAATGTCTCTTTCCTCAGCCACCACCCATTTTGCTTTCCAATCTTCTGCTTGATAGTTGCAACAGAAGAAACCAAGGTGTCAGGATTTGTGAGCCTTTTCAGATATCACTCTTTTGGAGAGTGAAAACACACAGTAGTTGATAATACTAAAAACAAGTGTGATTCAAACCCGCAACTCTTAAATCACATGTTTTCCAGAGAAACCCCTTCAGTATCAGCCTCCATTTAGGCACTGAAGCATTCTGAAGATAGTAATTACCCATTAAGCATCTAGAATACATAAACAAATGAAAGAGAAGTGTGCTAAAAGAATTCAGCTCATTTGTTCAAAGTCATACAAACAAGAAACAGGTACAGATACAACTTCAAATTCATGTAAATCACATGAGCTTGGCAGCTACAGCATATTGCCTTAATGAACAGCTTAGCATTTTGCTAAGTCAATGTGCTTGTTCCTGTAAAAAAAGCACTTGGGAAGATTCTCAAGAACATTTTAATCAGACAGCACTCTCTGTAGTCAAAAACAATGCTCTCTCAATAATGTTGATGTCCAAAACTGACATTAAAAAGCAATTAAAAAGACTGAAAGGACTTTACAGTGACTATAAAAATTGTTCAACTGCTACGTTAAGACTTGTGTTCCTCAGTGTTCAATACATGTAAGATACACTGTTCCCTCTCACTACTGTTTAGGACACCCTACTCTTGACAATTTCAGGTATTAGGAAAACTTGTATGTTGTCTTCTGAATCTACTAAAGTTATATAATTCTATTTAGTTTAACATTTAAAGAAGTTTAAACATCACAACAAATGAACTATCTTACAGCTCTTATGTTCCAAATCCCCACCAACCTGACCGTTAAGAAATCAAGCATTTTGGAAATTCAAGAGTTAAGAGAGCACTTTCTTAAACACCTCATTTTGTAACAAGGCATTTATTTCCCAACCTGTCACACAAAATACCTTGGTTCCTCCTCGGTAACTCTACTGCAGTCTTAAAACAAGCTAACTTGTGTAACTTTGATAAGATGGTGCACACAAAAGTACTTTTTGTGCTGTTGACACAGCACAGGTAGCTCACAGATTGTATGACTCCTTCACACATTGCTGGGCCAACGTTTTACACAGAGGGAAAACCCAGCAGGCTGGGCAGTCATTGCTTATAGACTGTTGGAGGGTTTTTTGCCTTGTTTTCTAACTCAAAGCACTTGGCTGCTCTTTGTATCACATTATGACCATACAACTGAAGAACCCTATGGAGTTTCTTATGCAGGAAAGCAAGGGTTTCACCCTAACCATTTTATTGCTTCAGTCTAATAGCTGCCAGTGTTAACGATGGTCCTGTCTCAAAGTTCAGACATCTGTGCAGAGTTGAGCTTAAGTTTTCTCTGACTTCCTATCCCAACCACAGTGGCTGTCAGTTAGATTCTACATAAAAAGTTTGGAAGGTCAAAGAATTTAAAGCAATCCACTAAAATGTCTGACCACTTCTGCTGGTAAGGAGTTCCCAGCAAAGGACTGAACAAGCCCTACGTTGAATTGCAGTAATGAACTGAGTTTAGAGAATATCCTATCAGGGCATAGTATTTTTTACCAGCTGCACTTCCATTTGAGGTTGATTTACTTTTTGAAACAGTAGAGTATGTAAAAATTGAAAAAATCTCCCTTCCCCACTCCCCTCCCCTATTTCCCCCCCATAATTGTTCCATTATAATGTTTAACCGGTGTACGTAATATAGTTTACGAGGTATGACAGGTAAATGACTTGACAGCAGACACTAAGAAAGTCATTGGTAAAAGCACAAGGTGACATCTCTCAGCTATTTTTCTTTTATAACCACACAGATGGTAGACATGCAAAAGAAGAATCTATTTCTGACCATTCAGACACCTAAAGATGCCATCAATAAAACCAAAGGATATTGCTTCCTTTTGTCTTCTCAAAGGATACACTGTGGCAGTACAAAGGTATCATGAAATTCTTTAAAAGACACTGAAGAGTCACTACAAAACAACACTTGCATTTATAGTGCCACTTTATTTTAAAAAGGCACAGTTTCTGCCACCTAGCTGCTACATGTAGGTTTATGTACGCTTATATCTAAAGGAGTTACAGCATTTCAGAGATGACAGTTTATTCAAAATATAATGCAGTTTTGAAATAGTGTTTGTATTCTAGAATTAGTTGATGCCATTAAATGCACATATAAGGGGAGCTATCTATATAAGAATTATTATCCAGAAAGGTTACAGTAAAGTAACTGCCAGCACTTCTTTACTGAAAAATTAACTGGCATTTGGGGGTGTCTCTGCATTTTTACAAAAGACCAAAAAATGCAACTCAGAAAAGCCTGTTCTCCTGCAGACCTGGCTATCAATTCAGGACTTTGCACCATATTTGTGACTCTGTCAGAAGCCCTGGTTTTAATGAATGTATTTTGCAACTATGAAACAGCAAAAATTTTGAAATTATAAATACAATCTCCACCGCAGACCAAGATTTTACTTATTACAATGTATTTAAGTGCTAGATGGAAAGCAGTGGTAACTGTTAACAGACTTGCAAAAAGAAAGTGTTTTGTGGTTCTGGAAAGAAAAAGAGTTCCAAGCCAAAGTTTGTGTGCATGTTGCCCCATTGCTAGCCTGAAACATCTGTTAGAGGCCAGTAGCCATGCTCTGATGAATCATTTCTCTACATAAGCTTAATCATTTGTATCCAAGTTGCATCATACTTTATTTCCATGGTGGTGCTCTTCAACCACATTTCCAAGACCGCGCTCATAGCATGAAATATGCCTTGTAGATCTCATTATAATCAAAAGTTGTTTCCTGGATTATCAAATACCAATGCATATTTCTGTAATTACTTATCTGAAAGATGAAGTTAAGGAAGTATTTCACTGGGTCTTTAATGCAATTTTTCAGCCAAATAAAAATTATTCCAAGTTATGCTTTAAACAACACTCCATGCCAGGCACTGATCTTTTCTCTGTGGTGACCAGTGACAGGACACCAGGGAATGGCTGGAAGCTGTGTCAGGGGAAGTTTAGGTTGGATATTAGAAAAAGATTCCTCACCCAAAGGGTGGTTAGGTGCTGGAACAAGCTTCCCAGGGAAGTGCTCACAGCACCAAGCCTGACAGAGTCCAAGAAGTATTTGAACAGTATTCTCAGGCACATGATGCGAGTCTTGGGAATGGTCCTGTACAGGGCCAGGAGTTGGGCTATGATGATCCTTGTGGGTCTTGTCAAACTAGACCCTCGTATTTCTTCTCATGGAAGAGAATGAATTACTTCAGAACTTCAAAATAGAAAACTACCATTTTTTTTCCTCTTAGGTTCCTTTGTGGCAGACACCAGTAAGTATCCAGTAAATTGTGATTAAATTTTAACTTCAAATATAGCACAGACTCAGTCTGCTTTGGGTAATGAACATAATAAACTCCCATTAATTTGAAGAAGTTCAGCTGAACTTAAAAACTTCAAACCAAAGATGCCTGTATTATATGTTCACTGAAGCTTTTTTACTGCAATGGACTTTTTAAAAAATGAAATTGGCCTCCACGGAGCCTTTTGTCAAAAAAGGCCCATATCAAGGAAAATTGAAACTTATCAGGATAGCCCAATTAACACACAGTCTATGGTAGAGAATATATAAAACCTCTAGACAAGAGAGGCCAAAGCCTCTGTCATTTTACCATCACACTAATTACATTTACTGGAGACTGAACAGGTGGCAGCAGAGAGATTTGAAAAAAACAATTCCTTAATGTGAAGCAGCCTAACACCTAAGGAATCTGCACAGGGAGAAAAGAAATCTATGCAATTATTTCATAGCACTGTAAATTAATTGCACTTCCAATTTTCATGACACTGTTGTGTTGGAAGTTTGCGCTTGTTGTAAAAATGCTGCACAAAACATAAAAGGAAATTCTCCTTTTCCTTCTAAAGGGAGTTTGAGGACTGCCCACAGAACTTCATCGACAGTTGCTTGGACCAGACCACCAAAGCCACAGCGGCATAAAGATGCTCTAACAGTAGCTATAGGCGGCTTCTCTTCCCTTGCTGTGGTAACTCCCTAACTGATTTAGTAAAGGACAGATGTTGTGCATAACCCAACTGAACACCCTCTTTTTTTTGTTATGACTTTGGGGAAGGAAGTGAGTGTTGCACACAAAATTCAGCGTTGATTAAAAAGCACTAGCATTTAGCTGAACAAAACCCAATTTAGCCCCCTGGGCCTGTCTGACCCACTAACCACCGCTTCCTAACTGCTCCATTATGGCAAAGTTTGCCTGAAATATGCAGAGCTTGCAGAGTAAAAAAGTATGACCCTTACATCAGTTTTGCAACATTTCCTTAATGACATACCGTGAAAATCTCCATTCCCCCACCCTCAAATTTATTGGTTTTAAACTAAACATTTATGGAGCCTCTTTAGTGACTGAATAGGGAATACATGCAAGTATCACATATACATATGACATCACTCAAATGTAGACAATAAATTTATAGCAAGATTTTGTTTCACTACATAGAAAAGATGGAGAAAGAAACACAGAGTATTCTGATAGTTTAAAAAGTACTGTCCCTATGTTATGTGACAACACTTTTCCTCCAGACACATCAGCTTTATCGAAATAGGTACCATCTACCAAAAAACCCGATCCCTGTTTTGTTTCAGTTTCAGACATGCTTCCTTAA
Source organism: Lepidothrix coronata (assembly GCF_001604755.1). NCBI lineage: Eukaryota > Metazoa > Chordata > Aves > Passeriformes > Pipridae > Lepidothrix > Lepidothrix coronata. The sequence goes on from NW_016690215.1 coordinate 3,944,476, forward strand.
AACACAGGCCTTTCATAGGTGTTATAGGCTCAGAGTTTGCCTAGGCTTTGTGCTTTCCTGTAGACCTGAAACAGTAATCCCTGTACAAAAGAGGAGAACATAAAAAGCAGGGGCAGGTAGTGTGGTACATATTTAGCCTTTTTTTCCTGAAAGAGAGAGCAAAGGTACTAGTCACGCAAGAAGAGAGGCCTGCTACCTACACTAGAACTGCCTCTTGCAATACCATCACCAAGCTTATCAAGATCTGGTGCCCAGCTCAAGTCCCAGTTCTGAAGCATGCATGAAAAACTGCATCTTTTATGAAACAGAAAAAACCTCCCAGAAAGTAGATTTCCGTTCATCACCACTGAAGAGGGAAAATTTGAAGTAACTACCAGGCACTAAATGCTCAGAAAACCAACAGCAAGCAAAAGTCTCCAAAATAATAGCAGGTCTTGTGATTTTTTTTTTCACCATTCAAGGACTACAAAAGACAGTGGTTGGATAGGAGCAGGAACCAAGAGCAAAGATTTTGCAGTGCTTAAGAGTTAGATGCCTGCATCTCTCTGAAAGACACTGATCTACCTCCTGCACAGAAATCGAGGAGACAGCAGAGATGCCCTCTCTAAAGAGCATGAGACATCTCACTGATAATGGAGGTTAATGATATCTTGCAAAAATGTGATTCTTCAAAAAGGGAGAAGGGACTACCATGTTTAGAGATTATCAACGCTTAATCATTTTACAGGAGAAAACAAAATTATGTTTAGTGACCTCAAGTTTCTCATGCTTTCCAAAGATAAATTAGAACTTCAGAGGAAGAATCAGGGAAAATCAGACCCCAAAATACAGCCTCTCCGTACAACTCCTACATTTTCTTTGCTTTCCAATTGTTCCCAAGCTGAGGGAATCTCCAGTATGAGCCTTCAAACTAAAGATCACTTTCATTTCATTGCAGAGACAATTCTTTCAGAGGAAAAAAGAGGCAGCATACCACAATGTGCATTTCAAATATTTTTTTCCACAAAGGATGTTTCAATTTCTTGACAGAAAGACCTTTCTAGTACAAGTATCCTGTTTGTCTGGCTTAAAAAAAAAATCCTACTGTTTTTTGTTCTTCTGGCAGCATCAACTTTTTAAATACTGTAAAAACAAACAACAGTGAAAGAAGCATATTCACTCCATCACCAGGGATCACAGACATGGAGGGTCTTACCACACCAGTGTATGGCATAGCAGAACAAGGCAGGGGCATCAAAGCATCCAGGCACTATACCAGAGAAGAATTTGTGAAAACACTTTAGCAGCTTCCAATGCCTCCTGCCTGAAAAATGCCTTGGAAAACAAGTAGCACAGTTGTCACATGAGAGACTTTGAAACTGGCACTCTGTTTCAAAACGGCGACCTGATGCAAAACACTTCCTTTCAAAAAAAGCTTTACTGCATTTTTTGATGAAAACTCATGTTCACAGATCACCCACCCCGCAAAGAGGGCTTGAAGATAATTTTCAATGGTGTCATCTAATATAAAGAATAAAACAGGCACATCATCTAGTTCATGTGAAAGAAAACCACAAGCAGGGGACTTTGAGCCTTCAAACCAACAGAGCTTCCATGCTTTGAGATTAAAACTCTGTTGCATTCTTGCTTTTTCTTGAATTTCCCACACATGGATACAAAAGGCAATGCCCTTAAAACCCAAAGGACTTGGATTTAATGCTGTAAACTCCAAGCAGTCTGATTATTTTAACTATTTTAGATGCCCATGAGAACAACAGCATTCAGGTCAGCTATGCACACAATAAAGTTACCTTTTCACTCCCCATTTTCTACTCCCATAGTCCTGGCTTTCTGGAGATGGGACAACACAACACCCTGTCAGCCATCAAGCTCTGCAGCAGACATCACACCCCTGACAGTGTCCCACCAAGGCTTGTGGTATGTGTTACCAAGTCTTAGTCTCCTCTACAGAGATGAGGGGTCTCCTATAAATAGATACTACTCCAGCAGACGTTATTGAGCTGATGGAGTGGCAGGGAGTGAACAACATGGAAGGAAAGGGAAAGATTTAGCAAAGTCAAATACTGCTAGAGTTAATAATCATGCCCTAATTCAAACCAGGCTCCTCTAAAGCAGGTCAGGTTAATTTTAATTACTGTGAAGTTTTTTTTCTTGGCATAAAGCAAAAGGGTTCAAATCAGAATTGCAGCAACCACTTGGGAGGCAGGAAGCTGCTGTGCTTATCCTATGAGTACCATGACCCAAATTAATTAGTATGCAGTGCTGCACATTTCCTTAAATCATCTCCAGTGCATACATTCCTGGTCTCACATCCAGGGTCACCATAGCTATGAGGGAAACAAAGGATGGTGGTGATGTTTGCTGGCAACTGCTGCCCTGCCTCTTCCATGTGCCTCCACAGGGGCACAGCTGCTGGGGCTAATATCTGGGAAGGTATTTCCTTGTACAAACTCCTATCATGCAAATACAGGTAAGCTCACATGCAGGAGACAGCAGAAGATGGAATTCCCAAGCAAAAGTGGAAATGAAAAAGTCTGCATGCCAATGTGTGATTGAGAGTTGATAGCCCATTTAAGGTTATGTTAAGAGCTAAATTTAGGTTACTATATGCACCCTGATAGGAAAGAACCTACACAGTCCAGACAGAACACTACCAGATTTCCACACTGCGCAGCTTGTGCTATAGCACGTACAGGGGCATTGTGATTATCCTCTGATTCAAAGCCACCTACTCCACAGGGCTTAACTTAGCCAAAGTGTATGTCAGCAGCAGCACAAACACAAGGAAGATCCTTTTATGCAACATTGCTGTTACATCTGAAAAAAGCTTTTTCCTTTGCATTCCATAAAAACCCAAATAAACAACAAAACCAGGCACCAGCACATAAAATAAAGCTTGCCTTGTTTCATGCTATGCACAGAGAGGCCATACGAGCACCATCCTGAAAAGCCCTTGCAGAAAGGATCACAGATGCCCAAGCCAGGCCTTACACTTTGTCCAACAGCCACAAAAAGCCCTGATCATGCTAGTCTCCCACAGAAGGGTTGGTGACAGTGAGTACACAGCTAAGAAGAACTGTAATCCTGATCTTCTCTCAAGCTTCATGTTTTGTATCATTAATTTCAATGCTTAAGAGAAACACAGCTGCCTTGGCAGGTCATGCTCAAGCAAGAAAGGCAGTTTCTGAGACAGTAAGTGCAAAAGCTCCTTAAAAGTCATGATGACCTAGGGGAAGGATTTTAAATTAATTGCCAGTATCTCCTAGCAGGAAACACTGTCACGGTATGTCCTAAGTGCTGTGGGAAGCCTGGGATGCAGGCTGTTACTGGGGTGCTCTTTCCAGCCATCTCCCTCAGGACAAAGCAGGACCCACAGCAGCTGCCAAGCCTGAAGGCTTTAAGCACCACAGCTTCATCCTTGTCTGCCACTGAAGAGTGAAGGTTCCTGCTGCAAGTCCACTTGTGACTATGGAAGTCACAAAAAAGCAAAAGCCTGAATGTCTCTGGGACCACATGCAGCAGCTCAGGATCAATTCCCTTTTGGGATACTGCTGTCATGCCAGTGATTTAGCCTGATACAAGAAAATAATGTGAAAACGGCAAATAAATGCAAGCTGAACAAGGCCAAGTATAAGGTCCTGCATTTGAGGCAATCCCAACCATGCATACAGGGCCAGGCAATGAGTGGATTGAGAGCAGCCCTGCTGAAAAGGACGTGAGTGTGTTGAGTGAAAAACTGGGTATGAACCAACGTGCATTTGCAGCCCAGAAAGCCCACTGTACTCTGGGCTGCATCAAAAACAGTGTGGCCAGCAGGTCAAGAGCTGATCCTGCCCCTCTGCTCTGGTGAGACCTCCCCTGGAGTACTAAATCCAGCCCTGGGGTCCCCAGCATAATAAGGACATGGACCTGCTGGAGTGAGTCCAGAGGAAACCACGAAGATGATCAGAGGGCTGGAGCACCTCACCTATGCAGACAGGCTGAGAGAGTTGGGGTTGTTCAGCTTGGAGAAGAGAAGGCTCTGGGGAGACCTCGTAGCACCTCCCAGTACCTAAAGGGGCCTACAGACAAGATGGGGAGAGACTCTATCAGTGAGTGTAGTGATAGGACAAGGGGTAATGCTTTAAACTGAAAGAGGACAGCTTTAGATTAGATACTAGGAGGAAATTCTTTACTGTGAGGATGGTGAGACACTAGAAAGCTTGCCTAGAGACGTGGATGCCCCATCTCTGGAGGCGTTCAAGGCCAAGCTGGATGGGGCTGTGAGCAACCTGGTCTACTGGAAGGTGTCCCTGCCCACAGCAAGGGAGTTGGCACTGGATAATCTCTAAGTTACTGTTCAATCCAAACGATTGTATGATTCTTTGATTTTTCTCCTATGTTTAAACTTGGGTGAGGAGATCTCTCTCCACAGAGATCTAATAACCACATGCAAATGCAAAGCGCAAATGTTGGAGCAATGAAGCATATGCAACAAAATGCCTGACATATTTTCTGAGTAAGGCAATAGAAAACACTTTATTTACAAGGTACAGGAGCTAACATAAGGGACGTTTCACACATGCAGAAGACAGACTACTGACCATGTGGAAAGTGGGCACAGCAGTCACGCTCGTGAACACGTATGGAAGGAAAAAGGCATGCTTCCCTCCTACTAATCTTACCATTCTCTTCCCTAAAAAACAAAGGGTTAAGGATTAAGTATTTTAGGAAGGATTACAGTAGATGAGAATTTAAGCAAGCATGATGGCATTTTCTGAATCAATAAACCTGCTTTCTATGATGAGAAAGAGGAAGGAATTCTTTGGGAACTCACATTTTGGCTGGAAAACTGCTTCTCCCCTTCTGTGTCTCCTTATGAAGTCCACATAAGTCTCTTTTCAGGAGTCCTACACGGGGACCCCTTTGGCATGCCAAAGTAACTAATGAACAAAGATACCACATTTACAAGTAGCTGGTAACTTTCTTTTGTTTCTTTTTTTTTTTTTTAACAGAAACTCAGGTATTGTTTCCATTCTCATCCCTCAGTTAAACCCTAAACAACTCTGTGGCAAATAACCCCTTTGAACATAATTTTTTCTAAGAGGGTAGGTAATCTTCAGAAAGTAAATTGCCATCCTACAGCCATCATACTAACCAATTTGGCAGGTATCTCTACAGCCAAAAAATACCTATGCTATCTAACATCAAACATGAAACAAAATAGATTCATCAACTAAATGCATTTTTGTAAGGGGTAGAAGTAGCTAGCACTGACTGTAACTACACTGGTATTTTCCTGAACTTTTTTCTTTGTATGTTATTATAAGAACAGAAAAGGAGACTCAGTATGCAGTAATTAACACAGTTATATGTCAGGTTTTAACAGCAGCTGGGACATTCCCATTAGCCTTGGCAACAACATTTAATATTCCACGTGTGCTATGCCCTTTTGTTACCGCTGAAATAGAAATCCAAGACTCCAACCTCCCTCCAGTAAAGCACTTAATTTTGCTTTAAGAGAGTGCCTCCTGACTTTCTGTTTATTTTAAAGATATTTCTTCTAATGTCTTCTCTGTTTTGTATCTCTAGGAGAGGTACATCACTTACTTGGAAGTACAAGTCACAGTCACAACTGTGCTCATCTACCACGAGTGAATCACATGCATGCAAAACCAGCACGCGCTTCTGGCTGCCACTTCAGGAAGAAAGTCTTCAGTGGAGGATCAAATACCAAAAGGAATAAGGGAGGCAGGGAACTATCTACCCACACACACAGCCTGCCCACAAAATCTGGTAGAAAACAGCCTAGAGGGAGGAAAAGACGAGGTTTGACCATGATGTGCAGAATTTCCTCTCTTCAAGGATGATAAAAAGAGCCTAAACCATGTTGGGCATGCTGGGGAGCTGACCGTAATGGGAAAAACATTCAGCAGATTTTATGACAACAGCCATAGGAAACCTAAGAAAATCCAGAAGCAAAGTTTTACAGGAAGATAAAATAACTTTAATGAAATCTGCAGACTGTTTAAGGCAAAAATCATTTGAGTCTTGAGTCTCGTGCTGCCACCATATTTGTCTTTTATTTCAGTTCCACCACTTCCCAAATACCTACCTTCAGTCTGCCTTGGCTATTTTAAATTAGTGCTTTTAAGAGTTTGTTTTACTCCTTCACTGTTCTTTTTTGTTTCCCTGAAGTTTCCACTGAGGAGTAAGAGGACTTCAGTATGTGGTAGATTACAACAATTTCTCAAACATGGTGTTGCAAACATATCAGTGGCAGATAAAATGAAAAACCTCAAAGAATTTCAGGAGGAGCTTAAAGATTAAATATCTATTATATGTTTCTCACAGATAAAGTTTGAGGAGAAAAATAGGTATTTTCAAATTGTTTAAAAGTAATTTAAAGGGAGAGACTAAAAATTGCAGACTAAACCCAGCAAAATAACTTAACTGGCTGTTTTTCATTCCACATCATTATTTCTTTAAGTTTCCAGACATTATCTTAATTGGGTGACTTTCATCAGACAATTACCAAGCATGAGAAATCACCATTTCAATTTCAGCACAGAATGGGAGAAATGTCTATGAAGTGAAGGTACACACTGCATGCGGGAAATAATTGCTAACACAGGCTACATCAGCCATATAGAACAAAGCCCCCTCTACATTGCATTCCCTGCGTTCGCTTACGTAAAATTTTGGCTCAGTGTAACTGTTATCAGCTTTAGTACCTAATAACTTTACTGGCTGGGGCAGGCAGTAATAAACGATGTACTGTATTCCGTTACATTCCCCTGACACGGCATGACAAATATCTCAGATATTTCAAGGCTTTTGTACCAGCGCCCATCACAGAGCCTAAGCAGATGTTACATGAAGTGTTCTTGTTTGTTACACCTTGCAAGTCATGGATTCTTGACGGATGTGCTGGAGCAGATCCCTGTGCTTGCACCAAAAGTTCTCAACTCCAAATACTCCCACTAGTCATCTCTCTTTCCTCATGACTTTTTTTTTTTTTGGTAATACATGCCTACACAGCTCAAGAAAAGCATTTAATTTCCCACAAGGGAAGTTCCATGTGGCAAACTTATTTTCAGCTGTGTGCTTAACAAATACAATAACTCATTTTACGCTTTTGTTTGGGAAAGTGCATGACACTTATGTCAACACAGTTTTGGTAACAAAAGTGTAAGTTTACACACAAACAGCAATCACTTAAAACCTTACAAAAGTTATTCCTTAGAAAAAAACAAAACCAAAAAATAAATCTACAAACATAATATACAGAAAACACAATGAACAAGAAAATTAAAATTACTTTAGTATAGAAGTTACAAAAAAGTATTGAAGATCCAGTCAGTGCTCTGCACTAGTTCCAACTTGCATGGTGTTTGTCGGCATAGTGTGTGCCCAGGACTTCATTCCAGCAAATCCTGACAGCGCTGCCCAGAACCTAGAACTTAAGATGCTTTAAAAAGAAGTCTTAAGGTGATGAAAGCACTGTCTTAAAATACTTGTGTCCCATCAGAAAGCAAAACAGATATAAACCCAAAGAAAATCACTCTTGAAGAGTGATTTAGATGAACTAAGACCCAACAGCAGCCAGCCTCCCAAGCAAGCTCCCAAAAGGTGTCAGCAGGTGACTGCAAGCAACCTGTGCTCACCTGCACCCAGCAACTTCACAGACTCTGATGCACACTCAGCATTAGGACTGAAAAGCCTTGATGAACTTGCTCACATGCAAGCTGACAAAAATATAGACTAAAAGGTAAAACCGGACACTGGAGAGTGTCAGTTAGCTCTGCCTTGCTGGCAGCACGAGGGAGTCAGACTCCTCCTCAGTCAGCCATCGGTGGCAGGCTCCACAGCTCCCGCTCAGCAAAACAACCAATAAGCCCAAAGGTATGTTTCCAGAATTGAGAAAAACAGTGTGCTACTCAAAATGTAATCCTCCTCTGGCTGGACTCCCATCATTTATTCCACCTTTTGGATCTCCCAACCAGTTGCATTGTTAACACAACGTGTCCTTTCTATCTGTCAATCCACAGACCAGCACCTGGAAGGCAAGCCAGCTGCTTCCTTAATCCCAAGCCATTAACTGCATACGTTTCCATTTTTATTTTGCCTAACACTATTTGTCTTCAGTGCAATCCAACTCTCTGATTTACATATGGTTTACACCAGGGCAATTCTTATATTTCCACTGGCATTGAAGGAATGTATACACAAACGAGTTTTAGGTTGCAATATGCAATGATTGCTCTATGCACCTAATAAACATTAAAAAAAACTCAAAACACCAAAAATTATGAAGGATGTATCTTACTTTGAATACTTCAAATCAGTTCATAACTTCAAGAAGTCCAGTCTTATTCATGACCCAGGTCTCAGCTATCTTTGAACCAGAGTCCTTTTCAACATCTTCCTCTCAGACAAAAAAAAAAAATCCCAAACATTAAAGTACAAACACATTCCTGAAAGTCATTGGCTGTACATTGGCTAAAATTTCCAAATGTCACATGTACACAATTATCAAAGCATAAAACAAACACACCCACAACCAACGTGGAGCAAGGCACTGAGGTTTATAGCTCTTGATAGCTCTGCATCTGGCACATCTTTCTGTTAATGAAACATAAGCTCCATTCACATTTTGAAATTGCTGCTAGTCAAACAGCTCCAAAACCAGGGAGAACAAAAGATGTTGAATTCTCACAGTTCTTTGTGTTGCTCATAAATGTTTCCCAAGCCACAACTCCCCGTGCAAGCTTTTGAGCCTAAAACCCAAGAGACAAATAATTATGGAGAGGAAGACTGCCAAAGCACCAAGACAGAGCAGCAATAGAAAGTAACAAACAGCTGAGAACTAAGTGGTGCATAGGATGCTACCTATTTGTTCCACTGAATGGTGACATCTCTACTGATGCTCAGTGTGTTTACAGGGGAGGGGTGACAGGATTTTGACTGGCACAGCCATCCCTGCATCCAAGCGGTCTGAGGTTCATTGCTGCCTGCAGAAGAAAGGTCGAGAGGGGATCAGGAGGTGTGGATTCCTCACTGGGTACTGTCAAACCAAGTTTGCTTCCCCTGGGCCACAGGCTACATTGCACATGACCTGGAATAAGCCACCTTACAAGATGGACATGGCTCTGTTTGGTCTTTTGACCACAGTGGGTATTGACCCAGTAATGCTCCCAGCACAGGATTCTGCATCTGTTCAGAGCCTCACAGGCTCAGCTGAGATCCATTACTTTAATACAACCATCTTTGATATCCCACATGGAAAATAAACTCTCTCTCCTTACATTTGCTCACACCAGCTCAAACCCAGAGGCACTCATACCTGAACATATTTTAAGGAACCAGCCAGGAGAACAGAAAGAATTTTGATTTCCTTCAAACCAATCCAGCCACAAGCACACTTCAGCGAACCCTGGAGAACCACCTACCAAGTGTGTCACCACACACCTCACCCAGCTGGAACCCCGGCGAGATGCCATTTGCTTCATGAGGAGTGAGCCTTAGCCCCACACTCCTTGATAAAAAGCACCTATGTTAAAAGTGCACTAATAAGCATATTCACACATTTTCCACAACATTAATACCATGGTGCCTTGAAGGGTTAGATTTTTTTGCCGGTGGGTTTGAGTAACTCACAGGAAGGCAGTTCCCATGGTTCTGTGCAGGCTATTGGAACCTCAGTGAGAACAGCTGGGGAGCTGCACAGAGGAGCAAGGTGATGTGCTGCCTGGGCAGGTGCTGGGGATGCATTAACAGGGACCAGGTGTGTGCACGTCTGAGGAAAGGCACACACAGCCAGGATGCACATGGGGGAGGTCAAACAGAAGAGAAATCCATCAGTTTCCATGGGAAGAGCAGTCATCATGGAGAATGTGGTAACGTAACAACCCACAGCAGCTCCCTTGGCAAATACTTTACCTCAGTGAAATTTCACTGGATACAATGCTCTCACACTTCTAAAAAGATAACAACACATATTTATCCAAAAACCATCAGTGGAAATACAATACGTGCAACGATTCTGTATCTGGCTGTAACAGCTGTGTATCTCGGGGAAAAGAAAATCCTCACTATGAGAACGTGCACCCACTCACGGACAACACAATGCCGCTGCATGAGGAAAAAAGAGATACCAAGGAGTGGGCTTCACTGAGTTTACTGTAAATTTTTTTAACCTTATCCTGAAATAGACACTGGGCTTATTTTTTAGAGTAATGACTTTAGATATTAGTAAATATTGTTCAGAGAAGTTGCAGATGCCCCATTCCTGGATGCTCCTTCCCTGGAAGTGTTCAAGGTCAGGCTGGATGGGGCTTCGAACAGGTGAAAAGGTGTCCCTGCTCACGGCAGAAGGGTTGGACTAATTGATCTTTAAAGGTCCCTTCCAAATCAAAACATTCTATGATTAGAAAGCATTAATCTTGAAAAACAAAGGTTATAGAAAAATAGTGCATAAAAACCCCTATGCTTGAAACATGACAACTTTATATTATAACACAGGGAAGCAAACTTGAAAAAAAGGTAGTGATTTGAGAAAAATAAAGTCCTTTAAACATTGAAAGACACCTGCAGACTTCGATTGGATTAAAAAACTCTATAAACACTCTGAAAAAGACAGGTAATCAGGCACTGACACAGTTCAGACCTCCCAGGGATGTAATCTATAATCCAGGATGTTTTTCTGAAATGTAACAATTCAAGATCTATCAGGCACAGAATTCACACACAAGGCAGCAGACTTCCTCTATTACAGAATCACATGTTTAGAAAGAGAGTAAGAGGGAGAACCTGTAAATATGGTGAAAGCACAAATTGTTTAGGATACTAAGAATATCAGAAATGCACAACATTTTCTCCTCCGCCTCCTTCTCAGATAAGAAGGATTATAGTGAGAAGGCAAAATTAAGTGCCTTTTTAACAGCACAAGCAGGTGTTGGGAAGACAGAGAAAGGGCAGCAGTATAAAATTTTGCATTTCACAGGTTTTAAGAGAAGATAAAAAAAGAGAAACTAATATTAAGTTTAATAAGAACGAGGTTAATTACATTTAAGAGGTGTATGATTTAAGAAAATATGGACTACAACACTTGGCAATTGAAACCCAGCTACCCTTAATGACCAAAGCTAATCAGATTTTACTATTAATGTTAGACACAAAAGACTCCAGCTCCTGCCTGAATGAAGTGTATAGCTGAATGGAAAGAATGAGGACTGATTCTCTTTCAGAATTTGCTCCCAGCTGTTTTTAAGAAGAAAGCCTGGTTTATGGCATATTTGAACCTACTTCAGACAAGTTTCATGTGAAAGCAAGGACCATTTCTATGGGTGGTAGAAGCCCCTGAGGTGGAACTCCTGAGGTTACTGCCTACAAGAAAGGGATGGTCCCCTCTGGAATGCAGAGAAGAGCTACAGGGATGTAGGAACAACTGATGAGGGAGCTGGATGTGCTGAAGAAGGTGTGAAGGACAGGGGATGGCCTCAGCACAGCACAGTGTGATATCCCTGAGAACTCCTGGGTTTGCAGACTCCACAAGGCAGCTGTCTGACAGGCATTAATTTCATCCCGTTTGCAGTGTTCTCCTCAATATCTCTTTCTTAACAAACCAACAAACAAAACATAATACATGTACCCACTCTGCTCCAACCACTTTTCTTATTTGAAAGCAACAGTTTGGGGAGTACAAAGAAGAAAAAGTGTAAAATTTTGAGAACACACAGTTGCCAACAAATTACACTGTATCATGCTTTTCAAACACTTATGAACAAAAATCGTTTGCATTTTTGTTCATTTTGTCAAGTAACAGCCCCACTCCCCATCTTCTACATGCAAGATGGCCACAGGTAGGACTTCTGAGAGGAGATGCACAAAGCACTGCACGGGTTATTACTGACGACTCTCCCTCCAGGTGACACAAACCCTAAGTGGTGTTGAAGACAGACTTTCAGAAGTATTGAGGGAGCTAAAACCCCAGTGAACATCAACAACAGTGGTGGGCTCTCAGCCTCTAAAAATGAAGAAAAAAAAATCACCTTTACTAAGCCAGTTCTACATAAAATTTTTGTGCAAGCAACGACAATCAAATGGCCCTAATGAGAACCAGTCAAACACATCCTTGCCATCAGATCAGGAAGCTCGACAACAGCACTGGGGCTCCAAACAAGTCCTGGTGAGACAATCACATCAGCCTCAGCCTACCTAATGCCAAGGCAACAGTTATGCAATGACAGAAACAAAACTTTGTATTCATGGGGGACTGTATTCCCAGCTGACAAAGGCTTCTTTTTGTGACTTCTTTTTGAAGTATTTAATCTGAAATTTGTGCTCTAAGTCCCCTCTCCAGACTGACCACACTGCCATTGCCCAGTCAGGCACAGTTTGGTCATCCAACAATGCTTCTAAGCAAAGAAGTCAACAGACCTTGGAGTTTTTTGTTATCATCACCATTATGAGCAAAATGTTCAAGAAATGTTTTCTTCTCTTCACTCCTCTTTTCCCCAACTGCTACATTCAGGACAACACATTCTATACAGACATAAACGATATATTTCATACACTGTTGCAGACCCACAGGCTGCAAAACTGACTTTGGTGTTTGTATAACATTTTAGGATTAAAATAAAAATGTGCTTCTCCTCAACATGAATCACTGACAAAGATTTAAAACAACTTTTTGATTTCAAAATGCTAGCAACTTAATTTACTGAAGAAAAATCAATTTCATACACTTAGCAGCAAAGACATTTATGAACAATTTTACATGTGTTATCTTAAAAATCAATACACTTCTCTTAATAAGGCACTAAAAAACATTCCTTTCTCTCTTTCCCTCTTCCATCCCCATTCCAAGATTTATTGGACATTAACCCATGGCAGTAAAGTAAAAGTGTAAGGTAAGAGAAGAATAGTAAGGTCTAGACAGCTCTCCACTCTGCAGTTCCACTTAATACCAAAAGTTCACATAGGAAAAGCATAGTCTAAAAAGTGAGTATCAGAATACGCCTACAAAAAATAAGCTTTTTGATTCTGATTTGATACAGCTGTTTGGTTTGTTTCACCCATCAGAGTTGCAGAGGCCACAGGAATCAGTAGTTTAACATACATGGAAAGGCGTGTTGAAAGTTAAAAAAACTTAGTTAAGAGATGGTAATACTACAGGAGTCTGATCTTCACTAAGCTAGGGAACAAACCAGTTAATAAGCATTTAGAAATTAAGGAATTAGGTGATGCGAATTAATTTAACAAAGTAGCAACCATAGGAATTCTGTCAGCTTCCTTTTGCTTTGGATGAGTAATTAATTTTTTTTTCTTCTTAATTAAAACCAGAGACAGTGCCAGCATCAGTATGTGCATATTAACACTCGGGCATGCACTGATAGCTCTGCTTTAGCAGCTGCAACCTCTAAGCAGTAACACGCCACTGGCAAACTAAACCAAAGATACAGCTGCATTTTTCTGTCTTTTTTTTTTTTTCCCCAAACCTCATAACTTTCATTATTACTTAATTAATTTGGATATATTATTGGTTGAAGGAGAGCTCGCAGAAGCAGCCCACACTAAAAGGCTCACGGTAAAAGGATGCGGATGCTCAAGGTGAATGCTTACTACCGAGTGACCCATGTGCACTATGAATCTTTCTTTCCCTCCCTAGGGCCCCATTTCTACTCCTGTTAACACACTCATGCAAGGGCTACCCCCTCCCATAGGTTTGGGAACAGAATCTGCCACTTTCCATCCACACCCAACTCCCTCCACCACGCAGACCCCAAGCTGCAAGAGGGAAACGCACACCACGTTATTCCAATAGCCCGCAGGATTCCCTAATGCTCACACCGAAACGCATCACGCCCAGCACATGGGCGTACTCAACGCTGCCCACCTACAGAAGGCAGGTCGGCTCTCCCTCCTGGCCCCCGAGGCTATTCCTCCTCTCCCGACCACACTTCATCCCCCCGCAAAAACTGATCTAGGGAAGCGGGTTTGGCGCAGAGGGGCTGAGCAGCTCCCCTCGCCCCGCCCTACCCCGAGAGGCAGCCGGTCCGACACCGAGTCGGTCCCAGCGCTGAGCGGAGGGACCGGGACCCGCGGGGAGACCCGGGGCCGCCCCTGCACCCCCTCGGCTTCTGCGGGACCGCGGCAAGGGACGCGCTCCGGCCGGCTGCGCACAGCCGCCTGGAGAAATCACAGCTCCGCGTTCCCGTGTTAACACAGATTTATTTTCAGAGGAAGGGAGCGCTCTGCAGCTGGCGAGCGAGGTCGCGTTGCCCCGCTAGACAGGAGGTTCCCGCGCCCGTCCCCGCTCCCTGTGCCGAGTTCCCGTGGCAGCGGCGCGGAGCGAGGGGGCCGGAGGGGCGGCCGCTCCCCCCCAACCCCGGCGCTGCCGGGGCGCTCAACAGGCTGGAGCTGCTGCCGCCGCTACCCCCGGGGCTGCCCCGCACCTGCCCCCGCTCCCTCCCCGCCCGCAGCCGCGGCTCCCCCTGCGGCCCCGCGGCGGCGGCGGCTCCCCCGCAGCCCGGCTGGCTTACCCATGGCTGGCTCTGGTCGCCCGGGCGGTGCGGGGGGAGCAGGGCAGGGGCTCGCTCTGCCGTGCCTCGCCGGGCTGGGCTGTGCCGGGGTGAGCCGGGCTGTGCCGGGGTGGGACGGGCGGCGCAGGGCAGCGGCGGCAGCGCAGCTCGCACACACTGGCGGGCTCCGCTCGCCTCCGGCGGCTGCGGCGGGGCGGGAGGGGCGGGCCCGGCCCCGCCTGCCTGCGCCGCCCGGGGGGCGCCCGGCCCGACCGGCCCGGCCCGGCCCCGCGGGGCACGGGGGGCAGCGCCGCCCGGCGGCCGCCGGGGAAACTCGGGGGCTGCGGCTGCGGAGTCCCGGCCGGAGCCGGGGCTCCCCGAAAGGAGAACTGACATATGTTCATGTCAGTTTCATACTGCTTTCCTCCAGTGTGTCATTACTAGTCCTCAGGCGGCTGCCAGGGATAAGCAGCCGGGGCCAGGCAGGACCCCTGACCCTCTCTCCTCGGAAACCTTGAGCTGAGGACACCCTTGACCTTGAGAGGCAACTGCCTCTTAATGTTTATCTGTGACAAGGGCAAGGGCACTGTGCCCAAACATAACATTATTTCACTGTTATCTGTATCCGTGCTCAGCAATGTGATTCTTACTTCCACACCCCCCTCTGAACCGACTCATGCCGCTTTTTCAGCGTCGCACAGCACTGCGGGAGCTGCCACTTAAACGACGTTTCAGCCACATAACAGTGCTTGCAGTGACTTTGTCATCTCGTCAAGCACTGTGAGGAATTAAGCGCTGTGTATCAGCTTTTGGAAAGAAACAGTAAATGGGACCCCGAAGTAACAGGCTGGGTGGTTAGGGGGCATATGGATGGCTTCTACCATCGGAGATAACCAGTAATCCCCAGCCCATACCTAGACATGCTGGAGGTAAAAATAAGTGTCACACAGGAGTGAACATTCACAGACACGGAGGATGAATATGGAAAAGTGTGGCAAAGTCAGCTTTTTCAGTTTAGTTGCTTTCCTAAGTCGGACTTTTACCACCAGAACAGTTTGATTGCTTCAGATTCAAAGGCCAGTGCTTCAGTCAGAGTAAGTGCATCTACAGTGACTAATATCAATCCAATTGTGCTGATTTACATTAATTGGGCATTTGGCATGCACATCTTTTGTCTTTGTGACAACAATAGCACCCTAATTTTCTGTTATTTATGTGAAGTATAAGGATATATTTCATCTTCTCCCATGATCATTAACAAATTGATCTATTCAATTATGTAACTATATTATTCACTTTAAATGAGATTGATTGCTTAAGAACATATTAATAAAATGCAAAAGCAAAGGAGTGACAGAAGTGTGAACCCTAATTTTCAAGGAAATTAGTTTGTACTTTGCCTATAGTTTCAGGCTCCTACTCCTAAAGTAATGTGAGTCTGTGCTCACATAAAAAGTTGCAATGTTAATGTGTGGTTTCTTTTCCATTACAATAAAAATCCCAGTCTGTCAGGCTAAAATGATCAGAGGCTTTTGCATTGATTAAGGAACACATCTGTTTTTCCGGTAAGGACTACAGGTCCAACACCATACAAGCACTGCAGGATCAGGGAGTAAATGCCTCTTCTCTAAGAGGTGATAAGTGGATTGATGCAGTAAGCCATTTTGTAAAGATAAGGGAAAAAAAATGATAGCAAAGCTGATCACTAGCAAGCTGCTTCCAGACCCTAGTGGGAATTAAAGTAGATGAGATATGCACCTTTGAAAAATTAGATTAATTATGGAAATAGCACATGACCCTTAACTATAGTGGCACTAAATAGCTCTGAAATATGGTGGGAATGGCAGGCAAATGGTAAGAGCATCCCACTGTGTGCAGCACTATGTGCTGGTGATGGTACAAAATATTTTCTTTTTAAAAATATACTCTTTAGTTAAATTTATTCTGTGAAGCTCTTGCAGCATACTACTTGATTAATATCAGAATCTGTTGAAAAATATCCCTTATTCGGACTGTGCTTGCACTTATGGGTAACTTTGCATTATTGAAATCCATGGGACTAGTTCCTCAAGGGAAGTTGAACAGTGCTGTCCAGATTGGGTTTACAGTTATGAGGTAGACATTCCTATGGTAGTGCAGAAGAAGTTATGCATTTTAACACATGCGCAGTGAAAGGAAGGACTCCCTTTCTATCATATTCAGAAATGTTGGTCATTTTTCTGTCCAAAGAGTAAAGCAAAGAACAGCTGTCCAAGTATTGGTTATGGCTCAGCAGTCAGTGGGGATTTCCACTCACAGAGATGCTGACAAGTGAAGAAAGGAACTGACCAGACTGATGTTGGAAGTTTTTGGTTCCTTAAGCAAAACTACATTACAGTACTCAATTGGTGTCAAGAAGGCAGGAATAGAAAACCTGGCTGAAATTTCTACTATGAATAGAAACTAATGGATTTCATTTCAGAACTAAAATGTCTGTAGAAACAGGTATTTCCCTAGTTTGGAATTACAGCTGGATTCTGGTCCATGTTCTTGCTCTTGTATCTAGTACACAATGAAGAGAAGAAAGGCTGGAGTGTGCAGTATTTCTGTAGCTGACTCTCTGTAGCTGAATGGCTCCTTGGGTGCTACACTTGTAGCTGTAAGGTAGGGCTAAAGGCCTGCTGTAAATTACACTGGAAGCCAGACTGATCCAGACAATGCTGGCATCACGGGACTATAAAATGACCTGGTGTCATTGCAGATTTGAACTATAAAAGAGAAAGCAAAGGTTAGAATTCTTCATTGATTAATGTCCTTGTCTACACTGGGTGCTCAAAACCTTTTCCATAGATTAGGTAACAACCTACAAACATTTCTCTAGATGTAGTGATACTCTGATACGAATGTGATGATACCAGGTACTTCAAAAGGCACCTTCATTCCCTGCAGCAATACGCTTGGAGTATCTCCTGACCTAGTCTGGAGCAGTGTGTTCGTCTTTGGAGATGTTTTAAAGAGGCCACCTAATGTGCAGAAGAAAATTTAACTGCAATCTCAAGATCAGCCAGGAAGAGGTAAGATGGCATGGGATGGTCTCACTAGTTGTAACTGAGGGTGTGGCATCAGTCTGAAATGCTGTATTTTACCACATTTGACCATTTCCAGCAGTGACAGGTGAAACAGATTTTGAAAGCAAGGGAAAGTTCATTGCACATAATTAATTTTTTTTTGTTTTAATTTACCAGGCTCCATCTGTTTCTTCACTTCTCCAGTGCAGAACATCCTATCTCTAAAATGAGTCCCTATTTTCTTTGTGGACAGAGCGGTGTGATAGCTGCTGCTGCCGCCTCTTTCCTTCCCCTGTTTTCCACTCCTACTGGCCTTCCTCAGGCTGTCTAACTAGACAGATTGCCTTAGGTATGAAACCTTCTCAACTAAAAACAGAATCAAAGGCAGTACATTTCCACTTAATGTTTTAGCTTTGACTAAACATTCAGTTGCATTAAAGACAGTGGTTTAACAAAAAGATGTTCTAATGGGTTGCATGCTTCAGTGGGTTCTCAAGTCCCACATTGGCTGTATGCGATGCCCCTTCCCATGGCTCCCTCTGCTAATAGTGAAGCTAGTGGTTAATCATGATACTACCTCTTCTGACTACTACACAGGCAGTGTCAGTGGATAGCAGTCATTGCCACTTTCCAGAGAATTAGAGTGAATGTATAGGGTGCCACTCCTATGCTTTTGCAAAAATTCTGCAAATTTCCAAAAGATTATACAATCAGGGACTCATAAAACAGCTTCCTTTTGAATGTTAACATTTAAGGAAATCAGAAGTGATAAAAACTGGGTTTAGTTGTAGTGAGTGCTCTCTGTGGCCTTTCTCAAGGGGGGTTCATTTGTCCTCTCTAGATTGAGCTTCTGTGATTCCATGTACAGTTAAGGCCTACTGGGACTTTTCTCTCCCATGTGATCTTCTGTTCAAAGTGCTGTAACAGAGGCCATGGATTTTAAAGAGAAGTAAAGTGACAACTGAATCACTTTACACTCTCATATGTATGTAAAGAAGAGCTGACCTTTTTGGTCACCTCTCAGCATCTCAGTGTAGACTAAGGGCAATGACTCATGCTCTCCTGGGTTGTTTGTACCTGTTATGTGAGGCTGATCCACTTTAGACTCCAACTGCTGCCACCAAAACCCTTTCTTAGTGCTCAGTGCAGAGAGCTGTTTGTAAAGCTCATCTAGCAAAATGCTGAACAAAATTGTTCAGATCATTGGTACTGTGTAGTCTGAGGGAAAAGAAAGAAAGGAAAAGATAAAAAAATGAGAACTGATTTGATGCAATTTAGCCAGCATTTAGATACTCCTCCTAGAATTTAACAGTCAGGTATGATACTGTAAGAAATAAACAGTCTTCAAAATGAAAACTGTTTCTTATTACCAAGTAGGTCACATTTCCAACAACTGTTTCTCAATATGTAAATATAAGCTGTGATTGCTTTAGAAAATATATAATTATATATTCAACAGAAT
This sequence comes from Lepidothrix coronata, assembly GCF_001604755.1. NCBI lineage: Eukaryota > Metazoa > Chordata > Aves > Passeriformes > Pipridae > Lepidothrix > Lepidothrix coronata. The sequence continues at coordinate 3,963,489 of NW_016690215.1, forward strand.
GCATATTTTTTCCCAATGCAGCATAGTTAATTTTATCTGAAAATTAGTGATTACCATTTTGGTGTTAATTATGGAGTACTAAATACATCTTCAGTGTTAAAAGATAGACTCATCTCTGTATTCATATACCCCAAGTCACTTGTAGAATAAACAACGTTGTTTTGTGATTTTACAGGTACAAAAAATTTTAGGAGACACCATTGGAAATGAAGGATTAATATGTTTATTGGGACCTCTGGCAACTAAAGAACCATCTTTCACTTTCCTTGCATGAGGGACGTTACCCTAAGCACAGCATTTTGTAGTTACGTGCATGGATATTCTGTGAGCGTCCATGTCTGGGGGCCACCAGAGGGAAGATTACAATATTAGCTCTTTTTATTCTGGATATACACTCTTGCTTCTGTGCCTTTCTCTCTCTGCATGCCACACAGATAACCCACACCTGGTAGGCAACCATGTAGGAGATAGTATGAGGTCTGAAGAGCATGAGTGGTCTCAGTAAAGCATTATCTAGAGCAGAAAGCTCATGAGTGAAAGAGTAAATTAACATATCTGAAAAACAGATTACTGCTATACAGAAAAACCACAAGTGGATACAACCTTTCCTTCCACCTGCAGCCCATCTCATTTCATCCTCCCTGAGGAATCTGTGAAATGTAAATGAGAAATGCTGACAACTCTTTCTCCAAGTGAGAGAGAGAAAAGTCTTCTTATCTGTTGCTGTGTGAATCACGATACAATAATCCTATGAAGGCATTCTTCCAGTTGCCTCATTCTAAAACATTTAGGCTCAAAAATGCACTTGAGATTGGTCATAGATGAGTTCAGTCTAGAAGGCTTGGATATAAACCTTTTCTGAAGTGCTTTGCTAAGTTCCTGTTGTGGAGTAGGATCATGTGGGCTGGAGAGGCCAGCCTAGAGTCTTTAGGAGGGGCTGAATCAAATGTATGGATTATCCAACATTTTCATCAGTACCAGTGGGGAGATTTGAATGTGGAATAATTTGTGAATGAGGAAACCAGGCAGGGGCAAAATGCTCTGAAGTTGAGTACTTATGTTCCTTGGGTATGCAACTTCTGTGTGAGCATATATGTATTCACTGCAATATCCTGAAGATAATTGCATACACATGTATGTTAGCCCCACTCTCCAGCGGCATCAATAGACTTAACCTCAGTTTTCTGTTGCACTGCAAATTAAGGGAATAGACTTTATTTTAAGAATGTTGAACACATGGCTGCCATCCAATAACTTCAGTATGGCACCCACCCAAGAAAGTGCTCCAAGGCAGCCTAATCAGGACAGAATTCCTGGCAAAAGTACCTTTTGAGACAAGGCTCGCTCTCTTTTTCTGAAGTAGAAAACTCCTTTGATGGCAGGCACAGAGAGCGTTTAAGAACATTCTCAGGTGCCTTTTTTTGCAAACTGAAAATTAAACTGAAAGAGCTGTGAAGAAAAATTGCAGGAGTCATTTTATCACTTTTCCTGATCTAGTTGGGCAGTGGAGGCTGAGTAATAGCCAGCTGATTTCGTTTTAGTTCTCTTTTTTTTTTTTTTAATTGTGTCTATAGGCACAAGCTCATAACTTATTACAGGTTTTAATGCTGGTCTGTAAACATGAATGGTGCCTTAAACAGTATCACAAAGCCGAGTTAAATTTACTCCTAATGGGCTACTCAGCTTTAGATTTCTACTAATACATGTTACAAAATGCTGTTTGGGGTTTTGTGTGGAGATTTTTCTTCCCCCCACACACTATGTTTTATTGCTTCTGTACTGCTCTTCCTGCTTTGCACAGTCCAGTTCTGGCAAATGGCTATACCCAAAGTTGTGTTTTGTGACAAAAATGTAATATGTTGGAGAAAAGATGGGAATGACTCAGTGACCCAGCAACGGCATAATGTGCTTGGCATGCCCACAGTGCCAACAGGCTGCAGAAGATGGGTGTCTTGGGCTGTGGGAGCTACAGGAGCTGGCAAAACCCTGCAGGTTTTTCACTGGGAGGTAATGGAAATAGGAATAATGCACAATATCCTCCATCAGCTTCATAAGGTGTGGTTTTGGAAGGAAGGTGTGGTTTCGGATCTGCTGACATCATGGAAATGCTTCGCCTCCTTCTGACTTCACAGAAAGCCAAACATATTAGACCCACTAGAAATGTGAAACTCAGGGGTAAAACAGCACAAACCACTCTGGTCAGAATGAGAGCCCTCCTGGCAAGCCCCACCAGGATAAATGCAACTGAGGAACTTGAAAAATAACAATGAGATGACGTTTTGATATTAAATATTGAGTTTAGAATATTAAACTTCTCATTCCCTAGACTAATAAACATGGTGCTTTTTTCCTTAAAAAAATCCAAACAGCTATTCTAAACATGAGCATTTTCCTCCTGTTTTCAGTCCAGACAGCAAATTTTTTGCAAATGTATGAGTATGTGATTAAAAATATAAAAGCAGAACACACTACTCATCCATACATAAGCATTCTCCAGTTAGGAGAGATGAAAAAGTAAGTAAATGAAACTGTCAAGCGTATTATATTGGTAATAATTTTATCTTTTATTTATAGCATATATAAGATAGATAGGAGAGCCTGTATTTTTTAAATAAAGAATTTTTTAAAGACTTGTTATCTGATTCTCGTTATCCTGGATATCTTGTTCAGCAAATAGAAAAATAATACCATACCAAGTGAGGAATGTAATAAAACTTTTTATTAAAGCTATATTAAACACATTCTATTGTCATAGGTGGATCTGGATTCTTACTTTATGTACTTTTTTTAAAAAATAAAGCTCAGACTGAATGTGTTTCTCAACTGCCAGATAGCCTAGAACATTAATTCTGCCCTCCATATTCCAAGGAAACAGCTTCTTTGTGTTTAAAAGATGAAAAGGCCACAGGCGAACCAAATGTCACATGAACCTGGCAGACAAAATGACCCAAGGATGTTAAAGAACTTATGGAAACTGCAGCTTGGGGAATTCTTCCCAAAAGACAAGGTCACTTAACACCCTGTGGGCTTTCCCTGTTTGAAGTCCACTCTGAAAAGGACACAGAAGCACAAGCCCAGGACTTGAAACAGAGTGTAAGAACTCATGCATATGAAAGCATCAATGAGATGGTGCTGTGATGAGCTTGGAGGCGACCACCCAGAACCCCAGTGGTAGAAGACTCGCAGGAAGAACAGGAGACAACACCTACCAGGGGTTTTCAGAGCATTTCCTGCAGTTCTACAGAAGAGAGGTTTGAGGCAGAGGTAAATGAGCCTGGCAGGCTTGCAATTAAGGCACCAAACCAAGCAGGAGCCAGGGAAAGGTACAGAGAAAGAGGCAAGGCTCTGCAGGCAAACCCACTGAGGGAAATAGGGAGAGGGAGTGATGAGCAAAACAGGAGACAATGGCTGTATTTCAGAAAATTAAAAAAAAGGTCTTCCTACAGCAGTTTTCTAAGGCATCAGGTGCTGCTTCACCTGCAGTTACATCTAGCCACATCTCTGAGGCAACTGGATACATGGCTTGTGTAGTTTTTTTTCTATGACTCCCACAGGTTTTGAACCGTACTATTATAGACTTTCAGGTTTAAAAATTCCAGTGGTAAAGTTAGAAATCTGTAGCCATTAGAATAATGGGAGATCCCTAGAGAGAGCAAACACTTCTATGCAGAAAATTTATTAGCAGCAGGAACAGAAACCTGTATCAGCACTTTACTGGTGGATAAATCAGTGGGTTTGCTAATGATGTTTCTGTTCTCTTGATTGAATTGGATTTGTAAGAGAAATGCAGCTGCAGACTGAATTGCTTTATATGACAAGAGAATAATGAATAGCCAATCCTGAACACCCAGGGTTTCTGTATATATGGGCTAATTTAGCTTCCGTTCTTGTTGTTATTATTTTATATGCAAATGAAATTATCAATGCCTTTATATAATCACTTCCTGGATCACATTTATTCTAGAGTTCTTGCCTGTTTGCACGTTAGAGAAATTTCTTCCCCTCATTTTAGCCAGGGTTTAACACTAAATCCTAGTCCTCCTGGAGCCTGTGGGAGTTTTATTATATTATAGATATGACCCATCCAGAGGGCAATGAAAGTGAACAGAAAATATTGAAACTGCTTGTGGGTATGAGGGTGCTATTATTTATTTGGAGATAGAGTCCACTACCTTATGCTATTAGCTGCATGTTATGTGTGCTGGATTTTGCATATTTGATATTTACTTAACATGCATATCAGGTTCTTTTAACAATAGTGTTTTGGAGATGGTCTGGCTAAGTGCCCTCATCAGCCTCTTGCAAGGTTGTTCTCTGGGGTTGCAGCCAGTTAGTCTTTATGTGTTTTAAGCTCTAAATGGGCTACTGCTCCCACTCTGAAGGATCACGCCAAGCTGAACCAATGCCTGCTGGAAAAGCAGAAAACGGGATGCCAGCTGGCCAAGAGGGTTGAAAAGAGAGAAAAAGAGATAAAATCATTCTTACATCAAGAAACTGCCTTAGCAACATCCTCATCTACTGGGTGGGAATAGATCATGGTTGTCTAGTTGGTGTTCCAAATGGCTGAGCTCCCAAGTTACAGTTATGCCTTGCCATTGGAGGTGGAGTTGACAGAGATGTACAGTTGAGACACACTGTAAATTAAACGGATGGATTGTGAAGTCCAGGCACTGTATCCAGCAATTGTTTCTCCCACTAGGGGAAAGTCTTACAAAAACTTCCCCTGGTGTTCAACAGGATTGTGGTGGTTCACTGCACTGCAGCTTTAGAAAGGCTTTGGGTGATTGACTGGAGTGGGGAGAAAGGAACTGGCACTGACACAATTCCCACCACTTGCACAGCAGTAAGGAAATTTTGTCTCTTAGGTAGGAAAAGAGGAGAGAATGATCTCCCCTCATTCACTGACGGGTCAGGGACAATGCTGTAGGAAAGGTCTTGGCACTTTCTGCTTTCAGTGTTTACGGTGCCAGAGGCACTGACCAGAAAAATCTGGTCATACAGATTAGCTCTTGTTTGCTCTGCTGGCTACTGAGTGTCCAGGCAACATTTTTTGCCCTACAGGTGAGAGGTAGACAGGAGGGTAGGAGCTGAGAGAGCATCATCAGGCTGCAGAAGAGTATTTGCTGGATACAAGTTAGGAAGGAGCCTTTGTGAAAAAGAAGATGAAGGAGCAAGAAAAGGGCATAGGTATGCTGAAAAAGACTGAGGTAAAGAGAAACGCACAAAACTGCTCAGCTGGATCCATGGAGATCTAAAGTATTCCATATGTGGCCAGAGAAATGCGTAACAGTGCGTAACCATTTAATTCCAAGTAGCTTCGTGGGGATGGCACTGGTGGGAGAGGCAGTGTAGGTGTTTTTCCTACATTTAGTATACATTCAGATGTTATTTCAGGCCTTGAAATTGAGGCTGCTGAGCCATTCGAGATTTTAAAGGTTGCCTGACTAAGAAGCATATTAAAAAAGAAAACCTCAAATTTAAATTCTAGAAACAAGAAATAATGTTGGAAAAACCAACAAACACAAGTTTTTTTTCTTTACAATTATTATAATAATTTTGGGCACCCTACTAGGAAAAAAATAATCTGTACTGTACTTGAGATTCTGCTGAATGTTTTCTAGCATTATTCAGTTCATGGCTGGGCTTCGCGAACAAAGATTTGGGAACTAGCATTATAGTGGTTTTACATAAATTCAGACTTTCATAAGCCTGGCATGAAGGAAGTGAAAATAGCAAAACAAAATTGTTTAATTATTGATTTGTAGTAAGGTATTTAAAAAATTTCAACAATATAAACAGTTGATATGTTTTATTCCAGTAGAACCTAGTATCTTCTTGGATGGAAGTGACCAATTTTGTCATGCTGATGGGGACCATGGCACTGCAGGCTGTACCAGGAATGACAGTTTCCACAAAGTAACTAGTGCAGCTCATTATCATCAACGTACCTACCACAAAAAAACTTTAGCCATAGCCATGCCATAGAAACAGATTTCATCTTGCTAGACTTGAATAATGCAAGTAACACTGCTAGACTAAAACAGCCATTGAAGGGAAGAGACAATAAGGTAACTCTTTTTCTCCTTCCAAACAAGATTTAACTGCTGGTGACAGGGAAAGTACAGGACATCTTTCTAAAGCAGGTCTGCATAGTAAAACACACTTGGGAAAGGCAAATACCTAATCTCATTAGAAGTTATCCACAGAAGCACTTTTGCACGCTGGAGATACATGTTTATGCTGTCACACTGGAGCTGTAGGTGACCTGAAGAGGGATCCGCTCAACAGAAAAAGCAAAGGAGGGAAAACTGAACACTTAATTTTGTCTGTCATTTTCTCTAGCGTAGTTCTGGAGTAAGGAACTTTCTACAGCACAGGGCAGATTTTCTTTCTGGTGTGTCCCTGAAATGAATTCATCATCTGGCATTTATAAGATCATGTTCTGTTGTCATGGAACTGTCATGTCACACGTATCACGCTCAGCATCAAGGCTTTCAGAGCAGGCAGAACAGTTTGCATGTTCAGAGTTCAACAGCCAGCAGAAAAAGATTACAAGGACCACAAGGCCAGTATAAAATTATAAAAACAGCTGTCAGGAGTGCTGCTCAGCTACAGGGCTTCTCAGAGGAGGTGCCAAGGAAGGACTTCCTGTGTGCCCCTGAAAACAGGGCAGGGCAGTGACACTAAAACAGGACCACAAACCAACTGTGGCACTGCTGAGACACAGCTCTGTGGCACAGCAGTACAAATGAAAACATCGTGTTTTGCTCAACTAATACTTTCTTCTCTCTAGTGCAGTGTGGTCTGGCATTACTGGAAATTCTAAATTCATCAACAGATATATAGAAAATTGATAAAAAGTAATGACAATTAAACTATCTTCCCAGATGCAATAATGTAATGTCTATTTTTCTGATTGCTCTTGCTTTACAGTCCAGATTTATATTCAGATTTATATGGTGCAGTCATGTAAGAATTATTCTGTTTGGAGCAACTCATCAAACCTGCGTGTTTCAAATGCATTGCAGCACAACTGGCTTAAGTTTTAGGTCAACCTCAGCATTTTTCATGAAAGGACAGTGGAACGGGAGCCTTCAGCTATTATTCAGTCACTTCATGGAATATGCAACAGATCAGAAGTGTGGCCTTCGATGAGTTGTTGCTTAAGTAAAAACATACTTCAAGCATTTATTTCTGTCACAACAGTAACTCCACTCCTGTCCAGGGGGAGGATATTACATAGTCGTAATTAACACAAAAAAAGCCCAAGATACATAATCTGTACCCGCATTTACATTTTTTGGAGCTCTCTGACAAAGGACAATTTAACTCGTGGCATTCCTGATATTTTATTATGTTTTGCAAGTGAGAAGTAGGCCCTGCAGTCTTAACTAGCAGAAGCAGAGGTGACAGGAAATGGAATTTCCTAATTAATTTCTGCAATGTATTAGATGATGTGGTTGCCGAAGGTAGCAGAAACTAGACACGATGACTCGGATCTTTTCCTGTCCAGTGCAAAGGATGGGACTAAGACAGCTATGTGAGAATCAGAACTAATTAAATTCAAGGCACAGACTTTTTATTGCTGGATGCTTGTACAAGTTTAGACCAAAAGGGCTGACTGAATCTTGGTCCAAGTAACAAATAAACTGGGTTACATTAAACAGCGCAGCTGTAGGTCTCTTCCAACCTGAATCCTCTGGACCTCAATGACAGTAAACTTTGGTGGAGTTGAGTCATAGGAGCAATTTCTGTATCTAGAAATAAAGGATGCATGAGATGGCCAAAAGCTGGAACTCAAGCCTGGTATTTAATCTTGATCTTCAGTATAAGCACATGGAAAGATTCCATATATCTCTATAAACAGATCAGAAATCTACTTATCTTCCTATGGCATGACCCACTGGCAGCTGTCTAGAGGACAATATATGAAAACTCCATGAATAAAGCAGTATTTTGTCACTCCTTCCTAACTTCCAGTAAGGTGCAGTTTAGGGACATCCCAAGACAGTGATGTAACTTCATTTTTAACAGCCCCTCATAGACTTTTGCCTCACATCTTCATTAAGTTGAGAAACTGTTGCTTTTATTAAAACAAAGTCTAGAAGTTAAGGAGGACCACTTCTAACTCTATTTGGAAAAAATCCCTATCCATCATTTCCATTTTTCTCACCCCTTCCTCCCCACAAAGGTATGTCTTTGGGATGGCTGTAAAGTCATGTGGACAGCAGTTATGTACATTCTGGCTTTTCAAAAGGCTTTGTAGGCAAAAGATCTCAATTTAGTTTAGGGAACCAGTGATATTGGCATCATTAGACTGAAAAGTATTTTCTTTTCAAAAACCATGTATGTTCTTACTCTGCTTGTTTGCTTTCTTAAAAGATGAAGATTCATGATTAAAGGGGGAAAAAAACCCTTCTGTGACTGTAACAGAATCTATGCTCGGAGAATCTCATTTACACTCTGCAAGCTCAAGATGAGCAAGCTTTCTCCACTTTTGGCCAAGCAAGACTTTTGTGCCACTCCTGCCCTGTTGAAATTAAGTTGAGGCTGATGTCTGTGTGCTCCAAAGAACAGACTGAGCCCAAGCAATTCTTCTGCTACTATAGCCAGGTCATACAAGGACTCCCTGAAACAAAATCTCAGCCTTGGCCATATTGATCAACATAACTGGTCTACTCTGGCCTCCAATCGGGAGGTCTGGAGACACACCATCTATAACGCTGCTGATGCTTTTGAGAAAGCACGCAGGATCACTCTTGAGGAAAAAAGACAATGCAGAAAGAATTGTGCCTTGCAGAATACACCACCTAAGGAGTCTTTCTGCTGTGTCTTTTGCAACCAGACATGCCTATCTCATATTGGCCTTTTTAGCCACCAACGCGCTTGTAACAAACGTGGGTAGAGCCCTTCCCAAATCTTCGTTCGCGAAGCCCAGCCATGAATGAATGAATAGCCAGGTCACCAAGATAATGCCCAGATAGCAATGACACCGTCTATTCATGTCTATGTACCAGCTCAGCAACTCCAGCTGTGAGAATATATGAAGAGATGTGAAGCCTTGAACATACTCTGGCTACAACCACCCTTCAGGAGCAGCTGAGACTCCCTCACAGGCTGCTATTCTACCTAGGAAAGAGCCCATATGAGTTTCTTTCCTTTGGACTATCCAGATAGGAGCACAGGAGACAAGAGGTTAGGCAGGGTAGACAGTTGATTAATTAGCACACATACATGAAAACAGAATTTTGTCACAGCCTGAATGTATTATTTATCAAATAGCGTATTTCCCAGGAGCTTAAACTTTAAAGAAACCACAAGGAAAACAGAGTTCTGGATGTTTCCTTTTGACAGACTGTATTTCACATTTTGGGCAATAATCTTGGCCCCTCTGTAGTTCTTTCAGCCAAAGTGTTCAGACCATTATGCCAAAAATCACACTTGAAACTCGAAATTTAAGCAGCTGAATCAGTGTCCTGCTTTTCTCAGTTTCTATTCAGAGTTGGATCGTTATTAATGTAACAAGAGATGAAGATACAAATATTTGCAATGTATTTCATGTAATGAGTGAGCAAGGAACTTTTACAAAGGGAAAAAGACATGGGGGAACAAATCCACGTGGATTATGTAAGTGTTTATCCTTCACAAAGGCTGTTACAGAAATTTAGGTTGTTTCTTATTAAAGCTTCTTCCAAGTACAAGTCATTAACAAGACCACTGCTAAAAGGTATGAATACTTACCCATTATGTTGACTGAGAAAAGTTACTCTCAGCAAAATGGTTGAATCTCTTTTCAGGCTGCCTGTACACACAGGCATACTGAGCTGTCAGCTGCTTTATGGGGAAATAATTCTAGAAGAACAAGAGCACTTGACAATGTCACCAATGCATAAAAGTAAGCAGTTTTTCTTTTGGTAGGAAACACAGAAGTCATTGCTTCATTTGTATGTTAAATTTATACTGTGCCAGTTCTGAAAGTTTTTTTTTATTTCTTTTAAGAATGCTTTCAGTTGAGAAGACCTATAACATTTTTCTCCAATCTTTGAAGTGTCTTCAGCCAATCACAAACTCTTCTCCCGAAAATAAGGCTGATTTGCAGATTTGCACGTAACAAATGAGGAAACCAGTCTCTGAAATTAAGACTAACTGTATGACAAGTTGTGACTTCAGGCTGTAATTCCCTCTGCTGGAGCTGGGAAAAGCTCATGAGAAACAGCACCACCAGCAAGCGAAGAATTCCCTCCAGGCAGGACTATACAAGCAGTTGGCACAACTGAAAGCAAAGGTGCAATGCTGTGGACAAGAAAGAATCACATCTGCAGCATCACAGTTGCATTCTAGTCAAGTAAGTGGGTGGCATAACATTGTGTCTTTGGGGGAAAAAAGTGCACATGTTCCCATGATTGAGGACTGCAGCACAATACATATGGGCACGAAAGGTGAATGTTACAGACGACTGAACTGGTGTTTTTGAGTTGCCGTTGCATTTCTTCCATGATCACATCTTTTTATGTGAGACATTTCTTAAAAATTTAAAATGACATGGGAAACAGAGTAAAAGAACTGCAACAAAGAATTTCCAAATTTTGCTGAATTATCAGCAAAATGGGACATCTGGCCAAATACCAGCAGCAGCCCATCCCCTGAAATGACATAATTTGGCAGCAACTCTTAAGTCTGCAGTAGTGTGTTCCTCCATTTCAGGCCTTAGTACATAGTTCCTAGGGAACACTTCATCCAGTTCTCTCTACTTTTAACCTCATGAAGTATATTAAACCCTCTTAGAAATAGGTAAAAGAACCAAAGGCAAGGAAATTTCTTTTATATTTTATATGAAGTAGGAAAGGAATTCAATGTTGTCTTGTATGAGGTCTCTACAAATACTTTTGGAGACCAGAATTTCTGCTTCTGCTAGAAGAACCAGCTATGTGCAGAATAAACCACAGTAAGAACTAGGACTTGTGTTGAAAAGCAAGAACAGTCCTACTCATTCTTCCTTTTTTTCTGAACTGAATTGCACAGAGAAAACACCATCACCACGCTGGAAACACTTCAAAAAGGAACAGAGAGATTTATGTATGTTAATCTGGGACAGGGTTTTCCCCCAGCAGATGCAGCAACCTTCCCATTCATTTTGTACAATACCATACATTCGTGGTACTGACTGGTAGTCCTGTGAAAACTCCTGTCAACACTCCTTGTGCTTCTCCATATGCTAAAACTGTTCTTGCTCTAAGTTCAATCTTCCTTAAACAATGCAGCAGCTAAAAGAAAGCTTTAGCATATGAGAATTGAAGTGTCCTAAGTATGGAATTTTGTTTATACAAAAAAAAAGTAAATTACAAAGTGTTATGAAGAAAATTTATTTGGTCAATGAAAGGAAACCCAAACAAAACACCAAATTTTTGACAAAACCCACCAAAAACAAGAGTGAAGACAAATGCACGACTGTTAATAACCCTTTCCCCTCTCCTGTCTCACTGAAGTTTTTCAGACTAATCACACCAGTAATAAGTCTTGGAGACTGGGGGCTTTTTAACATCAGTGTTCAATTTAACTTCATCTTGTCACAACCAAAGTGAAAGAGGTACAACTGACATGGAAATGCTGCTTGGAAAATACATAGTAACTACTAGTAAAAGCAAAGATATTTCAAACTGCATTGCAGACTTGCTTTGTTGCAGCTGGCTGCTGCAGAGGGCACAGCAACTGCTGGTGTGCATTATGAACTACACATGCCTCAGAGGTACTCTGGATACACTGGGAATAAACTGAAGCCAGAATTTTAGTTGTGACCTTCCTCTGCTGCCAGAAAGACAGATGAATATGTCACTATTAAATGAGCAGAAGGTTCTTTGGCCCTGGCATGGAAACGCTGTGAGACAAACTACAGCTCCTCAGCACACAATGAGATGTAGCAGCAGTGCTTCACCAAGAGTTCTTGGAAGTATTCACGGTACCATTTTTTAAGGAGTCATTGGTTTTGAGGGGCCAGTTCTGCCTCTCTTACACAGACCACTTGTGTGCCTCACTCCACCTTGTTAGCTACTAGTGGAGCAAACACAACTGACCAAAAGTAGAGAGCGACAGAAATGGAACCAAACAGCCTGTGCAGATGGATGAGTACACACAGAGGCACATCTACCTGCTTGTGTTTAAGTCTTGTGCATGTCGTGTGCAGGCGGGCATTGGAAAGCTGCACGTAAAACAGACATAGCCTGCAGGGCTACCTGTCTTTCATACCTCCATATACATTGTTCAGATGCAGTCTATCAAAATAATAAGCCTTCTGTAAAGTTTCAAACCTGTCAGATGCTTTTTATTAGAACAGCAAAAATCACTGCATGCACTGTCCCCTATAATGTTGTGTCCTCTTAAGTTTCTCTTCTGCTAAACAGACCTCTAACAGACAGGACCATATCAGGCTTCTGTCCCACCCTTCCACCCCCTTCATTAAAACATTTTTCCATATAATGTTGCTTTGGAGTCAAACTTCTGTCAGACAAGTATCAGTCTGGAAGAAAAACTTCCTGCGTTATTATAAACCTCTGAAAAAGAATTCAAACGTCTGGGCTACAGTAACTTGATAAGTTGTATCTTGGCCAGTGGGCTCCTGGTTCTCAAAAAAAATCCAAGATTAGCAGACATAACACTTCAAGCTGTGCTATGTGAAACAGGATCCAAATGCTACTATGTTAAGACTAAAAAATGGGATCACTCAAGTTCCTAAACAGTAAGAGCAGACAATTCCTATGGTCTTTTTCTTATTTGCATCATTTTAAGTTTTCCCAGTTCACTGAGTATAGATATCGTTGTTTCTTGCAAGCATGGTCAAGGCAGGCAGGTATCAAACAAGTAAACACATGACTTAAGACAGGTTTGATATTCCCATCCCTCCTATTACTACTTGACAACTGTATGTGGGTTGAACAGACAGTGAGTATTGCTGACAGTGTAAAAGAAACAAAGGCCAAAGACACACATGCTGTCCTTGCCAGATTCTGCCCCAAAGCCCACCCAAACCCAAAATTGGCAGTTTGTTCTTTCAGCAGCACAACCTGACTGAGGCACAGTTGTGTGCCATGTCAGAGCACAAGTCCAGGTACTCACAGCTTAAGGGGAATAATGGGCCAGTATTTGGGCTGCTTTTTGTCACAGTTCCTATCAAAGATAAGCTGCATGGCAGCCTCCATTGCCTGGATTTTGGCAGCATCAGCACCATACAGTTTTTTCATTTCTGCCATTCGCCTCTCCCCAGGCCTTTCCGTCGGCGGCTCCACAGAACGCTCCGTCCTCCTGTGAAGGTCTTGATCAGCCTCCACGTACGGGTCCTCAGCTTCCAGCTGCTGCTGCCTCCCTAGACAAACAAACCATAAGAGATGTACATTACTGAGCTATCAACCAATCATGCTTCAGTTTAGATTTTAAAAATATGACATATTCATATTTTTGCTGGGTCTTAAAAGGCCAAAATTCACACATTCCAGGGTGCAGCTGTGCTCGTTTTGCATAAAGACACATTCCTACTAAATATCATAATAAAGGCAGGCTGGAAGAAGTGGGAAGAAAGGAAGAAGACCCTGGAATTGAATCCTAAAATTGTAGCAAACTTCTGTATTAGTACTAGTAAGCAAAAATTAGCATTGCTTCATTTCTTCCCAACATACACATGCCCTGAAAAAAGAAAAAAACCCAAACAACCAAAAACCAAAACACAATCCCTCTCCCTCTACCAAAAAACCACAGAAACAACTCAACCAAAAAAATCCCAACCCACTCCCCCAACCAAAAAAACCCCAAACAAACAGGAGAGTTGCTTCCAAAGTAATGACTTAGCAGCTGAGAAAGGAAATAATGCACAGGACAATGCAACTTTAGCCGAATCATAGCCAAGAGAAAATGTAATCAGTTACTACTCTATGAAAATTAACAAATCTGTCTGTCATGTCTGCCGTTAAGTGCATTCAATGACACACAGCTGTATGCACTGTGTTTAGTAAACTATCCAACCTCATCCACTTCTCAAGGCTTTCGAAGTTCACAGCTGGCAGCCTTACTCTGTTGCTTTGAAGACAAAGGAAACACCACCAACATAAATCCTTGCCTCAGGTCTTTTAAAGAGGATTTAAAACAACTGACAGAGGCAAAACATTTGGACCAATCTGTCAACAAAAATTCTCTTTGGTAAGCCCAACTGAGAACTTGATTTTGCATGTCCAAACTTACCTTCACTTCCTGGGTGCTGCTTTGATGAAACAAATAATGCTCTGTGCAGTTAAAACAGTGTAGTTCTATACAAAACTCCCCTCTTATCGGGACATTTCTACAAGATGTAGAAAATCACCTGGCAGCTGAACTCCTTTGCCTACCAGTAACAAAGGACTGTCCTCAAAACTGCATAAGTGACACAGTTCACCACTAATGACAGCAGTTGGGTTTTTTAAATATCAAAAAGGAGAGTGCCCACAGGTCAGAATGCATTAGACACACACAGGACATGCTTCTCAGTGTTTGCTGCCATGTACCTCTTCCCTCTTTCCCCTTAAGGCAAAGATTTAGCTTCCACAACGCACATGACATCTGCAAACCCCAACCCAAAGTTAAGTATCCTGACAGATCTGTGTCAAACATCTGCAGTTTATTTTTATACTGGAAAGTACAGTATATATAGCAGCCAACTGCCTGTCAGCCTTCCTAAAGGAATTATCTCCTATACCTCATTCACGTAAAATAGATATTTTAAAGAATATAATCAGAAACTTCAATCTTGGGATCTGTTTGTCTGACAGGGACATAGAAAGCTTTTGTCCTGTCATCTGAAACACCATTCACAGTTTTGTGCTGGTCGACAAAGGACAGAAGGCTTTGAGGAGCTATTAGCAATCTGTTCCAGAAAGTCGTTTCTGTGACTTTGCTTTAAGGGCACACCCTGAACTGGCTGCACTGCCAGAATTCACATGGAAACATACATTAGAGTCCATATGTGCTTTTGGAAGAGTCAGATTTATTTGGTGTCAGGCCATTTTAACCAGAAGGTCTGAATTAAAGGAGGAGCTAACACTGCCTACAGAGAGCTCAGCACTCTGAGGACAAGGCATAGCACCCAGGCGGTGACTACACAGGTCACTTGTGTCCCATTGAAACCGACTTCCTGGGACACCAATGTTTCTCCACAGCAAAGCTCTGGCAAGGCAATGAACTGAACTCGTATTTGTTAACTCTCTTGGGCCACAAAGATAATTCCTCGTACTTCTGTATTGCCCATGGAAATTCTTTATTCTTTAGTTCCACAGCTGCATGCTAGAGACAGCTGCTTCCTCGCTTGCTTGCCATAGAATGCTCTTTGATAGCTCATTGCACACACTAATGCTTTATTATTAAGAAAAATCAATTTCTCTGGAGATAGATAATGAATTCTTCTGTTTGGTAATTAAATAGGTTTGTAGCAGAAGCTTTATGATGGATGAGTGGATTACAGTTTAGGGCACATCAATCTCCATTTTGTAGCACTGAGCAGTTCATAAATCTGCAGATCCTACTAGTAACAATCAAAATAATAATACCAATTTAAATTCCGTTCTCAAAATTACCTGTTGGACATCTGGAGCACATGTTTTACTTTACACTAATCAGATGTACTGCCTTTAACTTTCTAACCTGACTTCTGCTATTCCACAGCTACTGGTTAAAAAAAGTCCCAGAGTGATTGCATTACACTCGCAGACACATAAATCAGGTCTACAGAGTCCAGGCAGAGGCTTGGGACAGAAACTGGCTACAGGGACCCATAGTTTTTTGCACCAAAGGCTGAATTTGAGCATAGAACATGACAGCTGTTGCTGGTAATACTACTGCAGCTGTGTGGAACATGTTGCAGTTTCAAATCCGCTATTTGAGGAGAGACACTACTGCAACAAAATCCAGTCACAGAAAGAATCATAGAATGGCTTGGGTTGGAAGGAACCTTAAAGATCACATAGTTCCATATAGTTCCTGCCATAGGAAGGGACACTTGTCATTAGACTAGGTTGCTAACAGCCTCATCCAACCTGGCCTTGAGCACTTCCAGGGATGGGGCATCCACAACTTCTCCGGGCAACCCGTCCCAGTGTCTGACCACCTCACAGTTGGCAGCACTATTTGCACTCAAAGACAATCAAGGAAAGAAGTAATGAAACCAAATGCTGCTTTTCCAAAAGCAGTATTTTCAGTCAAACACAGATATAAGGAATAGATAACAGCAGAGAAAGCATTGTCCTGTTGAGATGAACACTAAACTTTCTTTGGTGGGGCAGGGGCTGGGAAGTAGAACTTCTCTAATTTGCAGCAGTCTGGGTTCTTTCCATTACCTTAGAGTTTATTTTAAAAACAATACAAAGCAGTGCAACTTGAGCTAAATATGCAATTACCTCTTCATCGAAAAGATGACAACAGGCATCTGACAATGGAAAAAACCAAACACAATTATAAACTGTCTACAGCCCTGAGCCCACTGAGGCAACCAGAATTTCTCTGAAGCAAGGACCAAATACTCATCCATGAAGTAGGTAGCAAGGTTTATTCAAACACTAATTCTCAGCCTGCAGCAGTGAAGTCCCCAGCTCATCCTCAGATCCGTTTCACATTCCACATTCACAAGTCATTGTGCTGCCAAGTTATAGACATGAAACAAGTAATTTTTACACAGTTCTAAGTAGTTCCTCCTTCCAGTTCACACAGACTAAAATAAACATGCTTTCTTTTACAGCATTCAGCTTCAACTACTGGCAAGCTTCCCCCAATCATGGAACACTATTTTGCAAATGGTCACAAGGCAGGCAAGCAGCTGCAGTGGTAATTGGTTCCTGCACAAAGGAAAAGCACTGCTGACGTTTTCCCAGTTGGTCAGTTCCATTTCTTTTCAAA
This sequence comes from Lepidothrix coronata, assembly GCF_001604755.1. Classification (NCBI taxonomy): domain Eukaryota; kingdom Metazoa; phylum Chordata; class Aves; order Passeriformes; family Pipridae; genus Lepidothrix; species Lepidothrix coronata. Next base: position 3,980,394 of record NW_016690215.1, read on the forward strand.
GATGCTCTTTCTCTCTCTTGAAGCTCTTTTCAAAATTAACTTATTCCTACCAAGTCCAGCTCTGCTGGGAAGTCATCATTACCTGGTCAAAACCAGTTGGGACACTTTTTTCCAAACACAGTAAATATAATTTTTTAACCGTGAAGGAAAAAAGTCGAGATCTATCGTGGTTTAGCCCCAGCCAGCCACCAAGCCCCACACAGCCTCATTCCTCCACCAGCGGGATCAGAGGGAGAATTAGATGGGTAAAAGCTGGAAAACTCATGGGTAGAGATAAAGAGAGTTTAATAGGGAAAGCAAAAGCCATGCACACAACCAAAGCTAACCCAAGGAATTAATTCACTGTTTCCCATGTTTGGGCAGATGTTCAGCCACCTCCAGGAGAGCAGGGCACCATCATGTGTGACAGTGACTTGGGAAGACAAACACCATCACTCCAAACATCCCCTCCTTTCTCCTTCTTCCCCCCAGGTTTATATAATGAGTATGATGTCATATGGTCTGGAATATTCCGCTGGTCAGTTCAGGTCACCTGTCCTGGCTGTGTTTTCTCCCAACCTCCCATGCACCCCCAACTTCCTTGCCAGTGTGGCAGCACAGAAAGCAGAAGAGGCCTGGTCTCTGTGTAAGCCCTGCTCAGCAATAACAAGAACATCTCTATATTATCAGCCCTGTGTTTAGCACAAATCCAAAACACAGCCCCATACCAGCCATTGTGAAGAAAGTTAACTCTACCCCAGCCAAAAACAAGCATATCTACTAACCCATACTGCATTCTCAGTGATTCCAGGCCTTCTGAAAGAAAGTTTTGGGTTACTGTTTCCCCTCCACCACTTTTCCCACCTTTTATGGAAGACTTTCAATCTGGCGTGTACGAGCTGAAAATCAAAGTGAACAAATACAGACAACTACCTCTATCCCCAGGGTCTGCCAGAAGCAGGATGAACAGTAACTAGTATATTAACTATTAGCTGCATTTGGGCCTTCATATGCACACAAATGACCTTATATACTTTCAGCAAGACAATGACCTAAGCCCTTCAAGACATAAGCTATTTTCCCCACAAGCCCTTAGCAACTCAGATGTCTTATTTCTCCTTTTTTATAAAAATGCAAATGTCACACACTTGCCGTAAGTTTGATCCGCTTCATTTTTCTTTCTTTGTAATATCCTTTGAGAAGCTTAAGCAGTAATAAAAAAAATTTCCTCTCCGGAATTTATCCTTTTCTTATTAAAAGAAAAAAACCAAACCAAAACAAGGAAAAAACAACCTCAAAAACAAAATCCAAATAAATTCCCTGATTCAGAAAAATGTCTCCATGGAGAGACTTTGCAACATTAAAAGGACACAGAAGTAGGGAGGGTAATTATCTATGTCGGATTTTTAATGAAAGATTCGTACCCAGCATTGTGCGGTTTCTCGTACCATTTTTAGCTTTCAATATTTATACATCCAACCCCTAGCTGACTGTAGCCAGTGACCATATGCAATCTGAACACGTTTCTTCTACAGCCAGCCTTCCCCACAGGTCCCTCAGTTCTCACACCCTGCAGTCTGCCACGTGCTGCCCCACACAATGGTAGCTACAGTAAGAGACTTGCTCCTCCTAAGTGTCTTATGCCTTTACTGACTTTCAGTTTCTTGCTTAGTTGGCTCATAATTCTTCAAGGAAATACTGCACTTTACTCAGTCCCGATGTGTTTTTTCTTCTCCATGATTTCAGACTGACCTATACCCCCTTCACACATCTGTTTGCTTACTTCAAGCGATGAATTATTTTCTGTTACTGCTGCGTGTGCACTTTCTGAGCTTTTCATCTTAAATGCTACCTGAGTTGATCTTGAGCAGCCCACACTAACAGAGTTAAAAACACTACCCATTTCTACTGATTAAAAACTCCTAGTTCTCTCTTAGAATGCCACTTCCCACGAGCCTATCTGCTGTGTTAAGTGTTCTGCCCACACAGGATTCTCGCAAAATGCCAGCTCCTTCATCTTCCTAGAAAAGCTAAATACCTTTACCACAAAACTACATAAGAGTTTTCCAGAGGTGATAGAATCAGACCCTTTTATTGTGCCCATACTTACAGGAAGCAGGGATAGCATGGGGAAAACCAAAATCTTTGCCTAAAGGAATTCCAACAAAACAAGGATTTAAATCTGAGGACTTGTAAACAGGATATTCAAGGAGTTTAATTTCTGCAGAGCTCTACAGAGCTCTGGATTTCCAGAGGGTTGACATCTCAAGTACTACTCTTTATCAAGTGAAAAGATTTGCAGGACAAGAGTTTCCAGCAGTGGGAGCCTGCGACATACAAACAACTGTGACTCACCCCCACATCTGTAAAGATAAAATATTCTTGGTTGCTGAAAACAGCATGGTGTTGCTTACTGGAGGGTTACCTTGGAATACTAAGTAACTTACAGAAACTGTGGAAACATATTGAAAAAAGAAAATGATGATTTTATAGCAGAATGAACAGCCTCATTCTAGGTATAAGTTGGCTTGGGGAAAACAGATTTCCATTTAAACTTATTCTTCAATTTAAAACTTTGTGCTCGCAAAAAAACTGATGAAAGGATTCCCCATGACACCATGTAAATTTACCATTTTTAACAGAAGTCTGATCTCCAAAGACAGCTAGGCCATATCTTGCTATGGCAGCAGTCTCATCTACACAGAAAAATCAAATGCTGTAGCTGGCTCAAAAACACTGATTTGGAATAAAAATTACTTCCAGTGCGAGTAATTGCCTGTAATGTTAAGTTTTCAACAGAGTCACAACCACCACAAAGATGCTGAAGGTATTAAAGCCCCAAGTATCTACACTGACAAAATTTCCATCTGCTAGTTGAGGAGGAAATAAGTTAAAAGAAACTGAATATTTCACCACATGTATCTACAAGCAATGCAATATGCTCAAGAAAAAAGAAAATTTTCTGTTACAGGCTTTGAAGTAAGAGCAGATGTGATTCCTTGGCAAGCTTGTGGCAGTTTGAAACCATGGTTCCGTGGACATTTTCCTTTCCTCAGCTACAAAACCAGCTTATGCAATTTCTGCTCCTCTCCTTCTCCCTTAACTGCATGCTCCAGCTCCCAGGCCCCTCAAGGATGACGTTACAACTGTGTAAGGGGCCACACAATGAACCCTAAAAAAACCCCACCAACCCAACCCCCCAAACAAACAAACAATCAAACCCAAACAAAAACCAACTAACCAACCAAACAAACAAAAAAAACCCAGAAAACCCCAAACCCAATTCCAACAAGTTATATTTTGTTCTGGTACAGTTCAGTGTCCTGGCAACACCAGAGCAGGATCGAATGTCTAAGAAGAAAAATTGCTTAACCTGGCTTTGGCACTGAGATTGAAGCACAGCCCAACTGAAACCTATTGGTAAGAGCAGGAAATAGTCTCAGGTGAGAGACTGCACTCCCTCAGACAGACTCAGTTGCAATAGGCTGCCTAAGCAGACAGCAAACAGATTTTACAAATCTGAAGTACTCCGATACCTCTTCTTTCACTGTAACCCAACTTTTCTACACATTTTGAAGAGGACATCTCTGTAGAAACAGGACAAAGTTACTTACCAAGAGAGCAAGTGAAGAAAATTACCTTTGAAATAAAAATGAACAGAAAGGAAGGAAGGAAGGAAGTTTAGAACCAAGGTGTTCCATTTTCAGGTTTGCTGCTGGGTGGTATGTATCATTCTCAAGTTAATTAAGCACATGCCGCACTGTAATTAATCCATCTTACCTGAATGTTTTAAAGAATTAATTACCTCATATTATTTTGTTATTTGGGTTAAGTAACTGGCAGAAAGTTTTACAGCTAACAGGAGAATAAAGAGGCCGATTTTTGTTTTAGAAATAGGATTAAAAACTGAGAAGGATTGTTGTGTGGTCTCCAAAACAAACTGCCAACAATCCTACATGGAAACAATATAAGCCCTCATGTCCATGTTTACACTCGCACTAGGCTACAATGGTTACTGCCCAGCTAAACATCAAATCACCTTTCTTTTATTTTCTTCTCTTACCTTCACAATGAAACCCTTAAAAAGGGATATTCTTATCCCAACCAGAAAATGAACTGAAACAATTAAACCCTATGAACATGAAGCTAGTCCAGTGGATCCTCAAGTGAAAGCCTGCTCTAGAAATTTGAATGCTCTTAATGTAATTCCTAATCAGGCATTCCCAAATCTTCGTTCGGGAAGCCTAGCCAAGATAATGAATCAGACATTCGCTCATCTAGGATAGAAAACACACGGGTGAGCCCAGCGTAATCAGAGTCTGTATCACACCAGAGGCACCAAGGTGTTCAGACTGCACTGGTGCCATCTGACAGAATTAAACTGCTGGGAAGTTGCTGACCGATCACTGCTTAGAAATTAGTACAGGATCAGGCACTGGCAGATGCCTCTAGTAAGGATCAAGTCTACAGCAATAAGACTAAATACAGACCAGCTGACTCTGCACTCCCATCCCCCAAAACAACTCCAATCTGTCACTGATGGCAACAATGCTGATGCCAGACAAAGACAACACTGCTAGAGTAAACAGAAGGATTACTTAAATCTATATATAACTATATCTACACATACATGTATGGCACAGTCAGAGGAGCTGGAACAAGGAAATGTTCAAATTTAAAAGTGCTTCTTTAAAAGCAAACCAGAATGCTGAAGAAACATGAGTTTCACAATAATTTTTTATGGGTACCTTGAATAGAAATTAAGCATATGCACTTGGAAGAACGTGTTTCACGATGCACAGAGCGCTAGACAGCTAAATTATACTGAGTTTGGTGTTCTCAGGAAAATGAAAAGGAAGCAGCCTGTGTTAGTCTTCTAAATGAAACTCACACATTTGAACTTCACACTGAAATTTCTTTCTTGACTACAGCCACAGACTACAGTGCTGAAGTGAAGTTTGGTTTATTGTCTGATATGACGAAGCTATGTTATCAAAAACATTTGAAAAACATTTTTTTGGAGAGCAACCTGTAGCCACGTTGCTGATTTTTCGGAAGGAAGTATACTCAGACTACGAACTGACCTTTCAGTTAACTGGCACATCCATAATTTAATATTACCACAGACACACAGAATTAAATAACAAGGTCTGATCCAGAGAAAATTAATTTCAGCAAGTAAATACGCATTTTCTCCATGCTGCCAGTAAACTGTGTGTGCTGCATTTGGAAAGAGATATCTGGAAAGAGGGTCAAACTAAAGGAATTAGTTAAGCATATCACAACTCGTGAAAGAAAGGGCTGAGGGGCAGCTTTGGAAACTATGACCTTTTCCATTTCTCATTGCTCATTTCAGCACTCTAGTAAATTAAATGAAATATACTTAAATACATGAGGGTAACTGCTATGCCCAGTGTTAAAAACACAACCAAAAACCTTGGGAAAATATGCCAGAGGAAATCTGCAGATGTCCGTCTATTTTACCTTCTGCAAATGGAAAATGTTTGACTTCAGAAGAAATTCCAGGGTTGGGTGCTGGAGCAGAAGTCAGCACTGTCTGCTTTCAAAGAGGCAGCTGGCATCTCGCCCTTTAGAAAGTTAAGTTGTACTTCTTAGCACTCAGGAGTTCCATCTCTCCTGTCACTTCAGTGGGATAATTCACACACAAAGCAAGTATTTCAGTGACTTGATGAAGAGAAGACTTTATACAAGGAGAGCCATCAGACTAAAAGCCCATCTAGCCTGACAGCCTGTTCAGGACAGAGGTCAGTACCTAAGGCCAATAGAAGAACACAAAAGCAGGGAATGCAACTCCCTACGAACCACCAGCATTACCTAGGGAGAAACTGAGAGATCAGAAAAAGGCAGATACTTCTTCCTGCACTCCTCCAAAGCCAGCCAGCTGCTCTGTGATCTACCACCTCAACACTTCCTCCATCAACATGTCACACGATGCAGTCTTCAAAGTCTGGACTCTTCAACATTTTTCAGCCTCCTTCCCATCATACCAGCGGCCAAAAATCCCAATGAAATGACAACTGATGAATTTTAAAGCGAGTTCTCCAACCCTCTGCTCGGCAACCACATCAGAAATTGCAGAGCTCCTAGAAATGAAGGTGCTCTGCAAGGCTTGTGCGAAATGAAAGAACAGCAGCATCGGTTTGTTAGTATTTGAACAACCATAAAATGCTGAGGCCCAGCATGTTCTTTGGAGACCTACATTCCTTGGCAAAGTTCCTCCAATTTCTGTGAATACAGAGCTGACTTTCAGAGCAACAAGCACTTCAGCAACTACAAATGAAATTAAACCTAAGAGAGTCTTACCCAGTTAATGTGAACAATAACACTCAATAGTGTAACACCCGTGTTATTTATTTCAGTACAAATATTCATTTAAGATTTAGCCTTCACTTTACATTACCCCCATGATTTCAGTGTACCAGAGCAGTGTTATGACAACTTAAGACACATGTCCTTCAAAAATATCAGGGGGAAATTCCAATATCCACATAAACAGCTTTGGGTACTTTGGAGGCCAGCACTAACTGTAACACTGATGAACTGAGTACTTCATAGGGCCACAGCACAACTGTTTCGTGGTATGTTGCCATGTCAACCTTCTCTATTTTCCTGAGTGACAGGGAAGTGCTATTATTCCTGTATCACACCTCCAAATAAAAAGAAAACGGACACAAATTCGTAGAGCAGGAGGTGCTTTAGATTCCTTGGAACAGGCTTCACAGTAGATCACAAGGTGCCATAGGGGCTCAACTCAGGCCCTGAAAAGACAAGAGGGACAATGTTCCCCCAAACCTTTGGGTTAGGATGCATCATCCTTTGGATATAAATGACTAGCTTCCTTCTTCCTGGAAGGCATGGTTGGAAGAGAAAGATTATTACTTTGGATATTAGTTTCTAAAATTCCACATATGTTGAAAGCTTTGTGGATCTAGCCCCAGGTAGCACATCCAAGGCCATGATGGAAGCCTGTACAGGTCACTCAAGTCTCAGATGGATGGCGTAACAGCCTCTGCCTGTCTCTCTCATTTGATTTTGAGCATGAGAATTGAGTTTTGAAAAGACCCAGGCAGATGGAAGTCTCCAAACTCTCAGTTTCTGCCATCACAGCACCCACTCTTCCCTAATGATGAGGGATGTGAATTCCATGTGGATGCTTCTGATAAAACTAAGGCACAGTAAGAGAAGCTGAAAACCAAACAGTGCCTCTGAAGTTTTGGAATTAACAACACTTCATTAAAATCAGCAGGTGTAAATTATATGTCTCCAAGCAAATCTGTACAAGAGGTTTGCTTTATAACAGAGAGACCGAAAATGTGTAACGCTTGAGGTATTTTGCTGCCATGCTCTGCTGTAGCTTCTGAGTAGATTTCATAGATAATGAGCACAGAAAGCAGACATCATCATTACATCCATTTCTACCTTGGTCTCTGACATTTGCTTTTCTCAATTACTCCAGTACTGAACACCCTGAAACTTCAAACACTCTTTCTACAGCAACAGTTCCCCCAGGTAGATACCCAAATAGGTTGTATTAATTCATAGCCCACACTGTCACTGTCCACTTATGAGGTTGAAAGTATCACATTAAAGGCAGATGAATTCAGATTTATCAGCAGAAAACTGAGACAGAGCTCTCTCCTAAGTAAAATCATTTAGAGATCCAGAAATTCTGCATGTGGCACCCAGATGGAACCAGTAATTGAGAAATTTAAGGAAAAAGGAAAAGTGCATAAACTGTGAAGATAGACTGCCCTAGTCAAGCGATCAGCACAGAGATGCTTTTATGCCACTTTTCTCTAGAGCTGTGTCTGTCAGCATGGTCTCACCTGCTCTTTTCCACAGCAGCTGCAGCTGCTTTCACAGGCTCCCCTGCAGGGACAAAGAACGAAGGGGAGACTAGAGGAGCCACTCAGAGCAGCTGCAGATGCTAATGGAATAAGCAAGCAGGCAGACCTGCCTTCAAAAAATTACCAGGACCAGTTCCGAGTGTAAGTAGTGTCTGCATCTTCCCACACTAAACTGTTCCCATATGAAGCAATCCTCCAAAACAGCATTCTGAAAGCTATTTTTGCTTTTACAGTAAGACTGGGGACAGATTCATTCTTCCACACGTGGCCTCTCAGTCCTGGGGCCCACCTGTTGGTTCTTTGCCAAAACTTTGCAGGGGCCAGGTATGTCACAGCAATACCCTCAAACCCTGGAAACCCCACGGACACAAAACAGGCACTGACACTCTGCTTATCTCATCTAAAACTGAATTACCACATGAATTTTCTTTGTAAACAGAAAGTTCCAATAGCTAATGCATCAGAGCAAGCTACTGACCTGTTTCCAGGAGATCCTTCTGTGACCAGCAACTATGAAGAAACAGTTATCAAAAGCAGCTCTAGCACACGGATGGTGAGGGACACGGCAGCTGAGAGGAACAATGACCTGTCTCTGTTCTGCACATCTTATTCCCATATCTTCAAGACAAGTCCAGCCAGAAGGAATTTCACCACAGCACTGATTTAGCAAGAACAGCAACAATTCAAGTTTACCAGACTTCTCTTATTGCCTCATGAAAAACTTCGGGATAATAGCCCTCTGGGAGACAGGGTAGCTCCAATCCTGTATTTTTTCAGCAAAGATGTCAACAAGAAGCGTTCTGGGCACAGGAATAACATGTTAAAGTCTGTAAAGAACAATTCTCTCAGATCATATTGTTCATCCTTCTACCACTTAAGGCTTTTGCTTACTTCCTGCTGAGGTACTCAAAATCCCTTATAAAGATGAATAAATTGAACCTCTCGAGAAGTCACCTAACATATGTACCACCTCACTATAATAACAGGAACACAGCAGACAGACAAAGGGTGACAATTTCAGACACAAATTCCTGAAGTGTAATACTTTCATATTAGTACAGCATTCTTCATTTCCTTTAAATGTAAGAGGAAGTAAAGGCATTTGACGTCTTGGCATTCCTCTTAAAGCAATGTCTACACTACAGTTATACTGAACCACATGAGCTTATTTTCCCGCACTCCTAGGATTAACCTGCTGTAACTCAAATACCAGTACTCCACAGCATGCTTAGGGAGAACTGAGACCAATACAGCCATTGGCAGATATGGAAGTGGCATTCCAGGCCCAAGCTCCACCCAATGGTCCACACTGCACACGAGAGATTAGTCCACAGCATCCCCAAATGCCACCTACTAGGAGCTGAAACGTGCGGCATCCCTTAGCAGCAAAACAAGAAGCCTGGCCTTGTACTGGTCGCCAACACTGTCAGTCTCAGCCTGAGGCACATAAAGATAAGAAAGACTTTACATATAATTTCCAGGTATATATATATAAACTGCCACACAACTCTCCAGAGCACACAGCAGAGGATATCCAGTTGTCACTGCACTTGGTCCAGTGACACCAAAAGTGCAGTTTCCTCAAGCTTTATAGTGTCTCTTTTCCATTGCTTTCTGCAGCAGCAAGTATACCTGTACAGCATAACGTCCACTTGTTGCAAAATGTGTTGGCTTGATAGGAAAGACACAGGGTCACACAGCAATTATACATTCTCCTAAGCTCAAATGCTGTCCCTAGCATAAGATCCAAGGACAATTTCTTGACTATCATATATTTTAAGAATGGCTGCGTTCCCAAATTGATACTCTTAGTACAAAGAAAACACTGTCTATCATGAAATGGATATAAAACTGTGCCCAACTGTTGCTCTCCAACTGCAATTCAGATCCTTTAATTTTGCAAGTACTGATAGGTTTTTAAAATTAAAGCAGTGAAAATTGTGGCACTTCTCCTTGTTTCTCTAGTAAGGAGGCACTTTCTCAGCTCTTGGCTGCCAGTACCAAATAACACAGCCTCTACATTGGACGCAGTGTGTGCACTTGACAAGATTCTGCTGCTACACAGTAAAAGGTTCAATCATCAAGATCAGAGTGTGGTACAAAAGGAGTTGACTTTCACATTTCTTCTTCAGCTCGCATAAAAACACGTTTTAAAAGCATCTCAAGCACCCACACACATTGCAGAGAGCACTCTTATTTCACAGGCATTTCTCAGAAGCTTCAGCAACTCAGCTTCTAAAGATTGTGGTGAAAGTTCATGCCAAACAAAGCTTTTTGGCAGTCAAAAAGTTTGTCAGCCAAGGCTGATAAAGCCAAGGAAGTTGATCAGATATTTGTAAGTTCACCATCCATAATGCTTGGACAGCTTAAGGCAGGGAGGAAGAAACAGAAATGCTGGAGACCAGGAATTTGTAGTTCAAGAATTTGAGCTACAGTCTGATGGAGAAAAAGACAAAACAGGACAAAAATATTTACCAAAAGCAAAGGAAAGAAGGAAAACATACTTGCAAACTCCCTGAATCAAAGTCTTTTTTCCAAAGCTGCATGCAGGCCTTAAACAAAACCAAAAGCTTCACGGATCTGGTACAATTCAAACAAATTTCAAAACACAGAAAATTCCATTACTCCCTCTTCACAAAAGAGGCAGTGGTAACTATGATCTTTCAGAGAAAAAGAAACTTGAGGGAAAAAACCCTACAAATTGCAGTTTTGAAAGAAACATCTTCATCCACCATTTCCTTTCATTTTTTAAAGAAAAGTTTTCCATTTAGCATGAAAATTTTAAGTTGAGACAACGATATTTTTGGGAGAAGCTGGAGGGTATGTGTGGGCAATACAAAAAGAAGCTTTAATGGAAAATACTATTCAGAGCATTAACAAATGACAGACTATTATCCTTCAGTAATGAACTGACATGATGGTACTTTCCCTTCCTTTTCTTTGTTTTTAAATAAAGGACACTGTCTCATTTCCTGTTAACTACTACAGAATGGTTCTCAATGTACTCGCAATGCTGTACTCACCCAATTACGGTGTTTTCTCTTTTATGTAAAAGGGAACAAAGAAAAACTACATAAGGACAAACTACATGTTTCAAAAGCTAAATTTAAAAGTGTAATAAATATGTGCAATTAGACATTTTACAGAATTGTTAGGCTTGTGAATCTTCCTTTCTTGGTTTCTGCCCTTTCAATTCTTGCAAATATAAAAGGCAACTTACTGCATTCTGTCCTTTACATCCTGGATGCTTGGAGAATTTGGTACCCTACCTAGGTTTGACAGGTATGGTAACCCAGGATAACAACTTCATGCTCTCCGACAGCCAGAGGGAAGACTCTTAAACGCAACTAAAAATACCCCCAAGGAGCATAGTCTATTAGGATCCCCAGTTACATGAAGAACCAGAACAACAGACTAGCCCGACAAGAAAATCCTCTAAAAAGGGAAAATCACTATTATGATTCTGTATAATTATGATTCTGTATGAAGACGCAACTGACAATTGTCTGTAAGGGATTTTAACTAAATGCACCATATATCTAGATAAGTTTGTAGTGCATTAGTATGTCTGTGTTCATATAGCCTCAGCAAAACTATGTTCGCAATTACTTCTGGGCATTCCAGGAACATGTAACTTGACTGCAACACATGACATGAATATAAAAACTAGTAAGAATTTGACATGAATTCAAGGCAAAAAAGAAGAGATTGTTTTAAAAGAGGTTGCTTGTGAACTATATCACTGCAGAAGTGTTAAATCATGCAGCAAGTTTGCCAAAGCCCTTACTTTGCAAGTCAGCCAATCACTGCAAATGCCCACTGTGAAAACAAAACAACTGCTTACCGCAGTAAGGAATCTGCTTGTTCTTCAAGTCTGCGGCAGTTACTAAAAAATGAAATGCACCTGAAGTTTTCTTCTTTGGCTAGTCTGACACAATCGCTTTCTTATCTCTGAAACTTTTCTCTTTGCAGTTAGCATTAAGGCTTGTGTGTCACTATCTTTCATAGAACCAGAGAATCATACAATCACTAAGGTTGGAAAACACCTCCAAGATCTTCGAGTCATCTCATTGCCACCTACATCTCAGGCTTATTTAAGTTTTTTACAGTTAAAGTTTGCAAGATCTTATCCTCTGATGTCTGTGATCACATTCACTTCCAGCAGGCCCTAGATCAGGCATTGTTAAGTGAAGAGTCTGACATCAGCTAGTATTCATTTTAGTCTATTTGATTATTCTTCTACATGCTGATGACATGTGGATCATGTGTGGGAACCAACTATATCTTACTTGGAAAATCTGGACTCTCACTATGCGTGCCCAAAACACCTGCATTAATGCTGCGTAGTATTTCCTAATTTTGCAGGGCTTGAAAAACACCAGACTAACAGAACTTATCCTTCACAAAGATTAGTATCCCCTTCCTTATGTGCCAAATTCCATTTTCTATTTGTCCCATTGCTGCTTCTTTCCCATGTAAGTTGCAGATAAACATGTATCAAACTCTTGCAAACTCTTCTTTTAATGGAAGAGCAAGCTGGGTGTCTTTTCTCAAGTGAATATCAAGGTGCAGGGGTCAAAGGCTCTGAATTCCACCTGGAGCCCTTTATTTATGCCAGAGGAAGAAAACATGAGGCACAGCCTTCCCCTTAATGTTCCCTAACAGCTGGCTTACACTTCCACTGATCATCAAGATCTCTGTTGGTATTCCACTTTGACATATCCAAACATTTCCATTCTCTTCAAAGAATATGTAAAACTCTTATCTCACCATCACAAATGCCTCTTTCAGACATGGAGGCCTAAATTTCAGGCACTACTGAGGTTTATAGTGCCCAAGTTTCTCTACAAATCTGCTCCTCAGGTAGAGGAGGCAGCCCAGGACATGCAGTTTGGGATTAAAAGGAAAAGGCATTAAGGAGGAAATACTGAAATAACCATGGATTTCTTTTGTGGATGCATTATCTCCACCTTCTCAAGCATCAATACAGAACGACAACTGTTCTTCTGCACAATATGAAAGCTATAACATGATAGCATCATTATGGATCACAGCTTAATGAACTTCTACATTTAATCTTGTTCATAAACAGCAACCAGGAAAATTAGTAAAACTACCTCTTAAAGTACAGTAGTATTGCCTTCAACTCCACACAAGCTCACTTCCACACCATCAGGGAAACGATGACTTTCCCCTGCTCCTTGGTGCTTATGTTTTTCTTTGAGAAACTTCAACAGAATAAAAAATTTATTCTATTTTCCTTTTCCCTTACGATGCACAAAAAAATTATTTCTGAGCAAGATCATAATGTATTTTTAATTACTCACAAAATTAGCATTTAGATAGCACCATTCACCTAAGACTTCTGTGGCACTTCTAAATTGCAATTAAATCAAGTACTTGTTTACTTTTTCCTGCTTTGAGGAATTATAGACAATTACTTAGTACTATCCTCATTTTGTCAGGGAAGCTACTAAAGAAACTGAGGCATGCAGTAGCTAAAGACCAGAGCCCACTTAAATTTGCATGAAGATCTGCAACAGTGACACTGAAGTGAATGGAGTTACACTTATGCAGAACTAGGTTGCTTAGTAGCACCCAGCAGAGACCTAATCCTTCCAAACGGCTCCAAGTACCACTGCGGTGGAAGGAAAAGCAGTAAAATCTGTATTCTGAGTCACAAACCTCTTCCCAATTCACCTGCTCATCACAAAGAACTAAATTGTATTTTTAGCAAGAGCAGCCAGCAAGGGGTCAGGAAGAGATTAAATAGCTATACCAAGGTCATACAGGATATTTGGAGCAGAGAACATCTCTGAGCCCAGATCTCCCAATTCCCGGTATACCACTTTAATCACTCTCATACCTTTAAACACCACTAACCATAACAATCAAAATAAATCCAAAGAAAATGTTCTGCATTTCCAGAAGCAGCCCAGCATCTTAAAGCATCATGTACCTCATCAAAGGAACATTTCAACAGAGAACACCAAGCTGATTCTGCAAAAGCATGATGAGAAAGGGATTCATGTCAGGCACTACAACGGAGCTCCTTAACTCACCTTCCTCTGCTAACTATATCAACTGTGCATCATACTGATGAGAAGCATGAAGTTAGGCTGAATTGTTTCAGCTCACTGGGTACCTTCTAATCAAAGAACTTAAAATAAAACCATTTCTGTCTTTCCCTCCCAATCACTGCCTTTATTATACCTTTTTAGAACATTTTCTCTTTCAGAGAAAGCTCAAAGCTCTATTAAGCATTCATTCTGGGCATTTACTACCGGAATCACATGTGAAGAGTTATTTTCATCGTTCTGCTTTCTTAAAAGTGCATGATAAATTTGCCTGCAACATCTGTATATGAGTAAAGTGTCAATGAAGTACAGCATAATCCTTTATTTCTTTTAAGGATTTCACAGAAACAAGATGACCAATACCTCTGAGGATTAAGACCTCAGAAAAATCTTAAGTCTTTGTCTTACAATCCCTCCTAAAGGACCTGGGTCCAGATCAAGATGCGAAACAAAGAGAAACTTGTGGTACAGTACAGAATGAAGAGGATGCAGGGGGGGAAGAAAAGGGTCATGAAATTTTACTGTCAGGTTAGCCAAAGAATAACAAACAAAATGGCTGCTCCACATTATAAAATACACCGAGGCTTACTCTAGGGTTCAGTGATGTAATAAAGCATTTCCTGTGGGTTCCCCTCTCAGAAATACAGCATGCTAACTAGATTTAACCATAAAAATACTGTTTTTTTTCTTCAGCGCTGAAGATTAATACTGTCTTCTGAACAAATGCGTTATTCTCTTCTTCACAGTCACAATTTTCTCTCTCTCTCCCTCACCAAAAAACTTTCAAGCATTTTCACAGATTTATTTCTAATAAATGGTACTGAAGTGCAGCCATCAGTTTTGCCTGCTTCATTCTGCTTGGCTTCCTCACTTGCAGTGCCTATTTCTGAGAATTCTTGCAAAACCTGTAAAAATTGAAGCCATCCAGCACTCGGTGTTATGGCCATCAAATACCAGAAAACACAGAACAAGTATGGACTTACGCAGCTCTTCCCGGTGCCTCTCTGTCTCTGCAAAAAACTGGCGAAGCTCCTCTGTGATCTCCATGTTACTCAAGTCATATTCTATCTCCCCTTCAGACTCGGAGCCTTCTTCCATTTCGGAGTCCCTTTCAGCATCCTCCTCCATTTCAGAGACTTCTTCAGCATCCTCCCTCCCTCGGTGGGCACCTGCGCACTGCTGAGCTCCCCCACCATACAGAGCTCCGCCATGTGGTCGACAGCGGGAAGAATAGTTTCGGGTATGTGGGAGATCATTCCCATCCCAGTCTGAGTAGTGGCTACTTGGAGAGGCTGCAGGAGGATGCCACGGTAGGTGATAAAAGGACTCCATGGCTTTCCTGTAGGCTTTCTGGTGCCTCCGCATCCAGCGCATGGCTAAGTTATAGTGCTTCCAGTATCTCGCGTACACCTTCTGAGAATACCACGGCTCGGTGTCTTCCTGTGGCCAAAACATGGGGGAGAGGGAAAGACAAAAAAAAAATGAACTCCCCCTTTTATTTTTTTAATAAAGAGCCACAAACAAAGAGGGAGAGAAAAACGATAATTAAGGGAGAAACACTGTAAATGCAAGCACAATTCTGCCTTTTAATCACTAGTAATCCTTTACCTATGATAAAACATGCACACTTGAAAAACGACAACACAGTGCATGTGCATTACTTCCTGCACTTCATTACTCCTACAAAAGATTGTTTTTGCATCAACACAACTACCAGTGAAGAACTAGCAATAGAGGAATTGTAGTATCCAGAAGGTATTTTCCAAGTGTTCGTGCTACTACAGTGGGAATCAGTTCTTTTTAGGGAATGTGCTGTGTGGATATATTCCACAATTCCTTAGCCACTTGCGTGAGTTGTAAGAACTGAATCATTCCAAGGTGTAGGTATTACAACCCACACCTGATTTCCAAATCCGCAGACAGAAAACACAAGAGATTAAAATTCCTCCATATTAAACAAAGGCATTCATTTTATCCAGTAACATATTTCCTGCCTCTGCCTGCCAAAGTTTCTCAGAAAAGGTCAAATGGCAATTCAGACAAGTTCATATATCCATCATGGCCTCGATCAAAAACAAGACTGTATTTGGCCAAATGCAAGCTGCCAGCAAATCTCCCTTTTGTGCTCATCAGCAATCAAAACATGAAAAGAGTTAATAAAGTGTCACTGATAAAGTATAGAGAAAAACAGCTCTATAGAATGAAGCATACTGTAACACACCTTCTCCTATCTTCCAGTAAATCTTAGTTTTCCTGAAAAATAAATAGTTTTACGCTGTTCAGATTTCACCTCACCAGCAACTACAAAGCCCCACAGTTCCTCTAGCCTTAAGCTCCCTTCATACAAGCCATTTCATCTCTCTTCTCATCCTGCTCTCAAAAAGTGTAATAATAAAGGATCTTAAAAGAAGACCATAAAGTAAACTAAACAGCAAATCTTTTTTTTCCTTCCCCCCACGTCTTAATTTCCATAGAAAATCTTTGATCTGGGCTAAAATGGAAAGCCTGTACTTCAAATTGGAAAATTTTAATTAAGTCATATTTTGGCAGACACTCAAAACTATGGCAAGATTAACTGAGGTTTTCAGAGATGAATGTGATATTTACAGTCCTTTCTTAAGTTTTTTTTTTTTTAAAGGACGTACAAGACAAAAATCTTTAAGTCTGTTCTCTTGATTGGCACCATTCTATAGTCTTAAAAGAATGATTCTTTGGGAAAAAAATCCCAGAGCAAAACAGAAAAAACAAACCCAAGAAATACTTTCCATTTAATGCTAACACTATCAAGAGAGGTTAACTTAGTTTACTTACATTTGTTTTCACTTTCTGCTTCTCAGGTAATAATGCAAATACTAGTGAGTTTGGAATAATAATTGTAACTCCCATGCTGCCACATTTCTGCAAAATTGAGTCCATTATCCCAAAAGAGATCTATAAATGCTCTCTCTTTGTAAGGTCATTGCTAAGTGCTCTCAGAAACAAAATACCTTCAGCTAACAGACTACATAGAGAAAACCCACCACAACAAACTTACGTTTCTTAAGATATTTCTGATCAAAAACTACAACCTATTTGTGAAGGGCTATGGAGCTCAGATACATGATTTAAAAGTGCATACAACTTATCTTTCCTGAAAAGTAAGAATCCATGGAGTTGAAACTTCATTGTTAGTCTCCTCTTGGTCTAACATTACACAGCTACCGGACCATGAAGTTTAGATTATTTATTCCCAAAATGAGTGGGTACAAGAAAAGCATCTGCCTTCCATATGGAATTTCTTCATTCTTAATCATCCAACTATCTAAAAGCTAGGATGAACTATGTTTTAATTACTGTTTCCCTTTGCTTAAGAATGTCACACTGACTCCTCATCCTTCAGCAGACAGATGAGAATGTCCTGTTATCAAATCTAATGCATTCACAGGTTACTTTTAAAACATTTTGTCTATTTTTTACCTTAAATATTAAAGTACTTTAAAATCCAGTTTTGAAACACCACAAAGCTTGACAAAAGCAGGTATCTCCTACATTCTGTGTATCTCCAAAGAAGACAGTGCATTCTTTTAAAGCTCAAAAATTTTCTCCAGTTCTTTTACAATGTTTCTAAAAAGGGCATTGATGACCTTACTGCAAGCTCTGGAATCCAGCTGGTTGATTTGTCTAGCTGACTAGTTCCAGTTGTTAATTTAGGGGAAAGAAAGACAAAAAGCCAGTTCATGTAGGCAGAACTGTGATCCTGGTGCTTGTCCAACTACTTTTTGTGGGTTTTTTTTGTTGGAAGCGACCCTTGAAAATCCCTCTTACATCTGAATTTTAAAAATACATCTGTTAAAAAAGAAATTACAGAAATGTTTCACATTGGGGTGGAAAAGGGAAAGGAACACTTTTAGTCTAACTCAGTTCTGTGTCTGTGCTTTTTCAGCTGTGGAATAAATGGAAATAAGAGATTTCCTCAAGGAAACAAAAGCTATAAATCTAAGGCTAATGATCAGAGTCCTCTGTTATTTTCCTGTTACGTCTCTGGAGTCTTCCCAGGAGTAGACAAATCACTCATTGTTGTAATCTGAATTCTATTTTCAAAGCAATTTAACTACTATCACATCTAATTTTTACAAGTCTGCATTCACAGTTCAATAAGTGTTTGTATGCATTTTGTATTTAAATGTGACTAAGCTATCACACAGAAACCCATAAAGACCTCTTACCATCTCTTGTAGAGTTTGTTCTGGTGACGATCAAGTTGAACTAGAAAAGAAAACAGTAGCTTTTTAATTCGTAATATATGTATTAAGATTGCCACAGGCACTGAATATAGTTTGTTATATTTGAGCACTATGGCCTACAACTATTAAACATACCTTCTCTGTTGTGGCTAGTTGAAGTCTCTCATTTATATATTTTGATTAACATCAGTAAAAATCCCATTTCTTAAAATTACCCATTACAGTAAGGAAGGTAAAAGGGAGCCTTCCACACAATGCAGCCTAAAATGCTGTGACTGATCACTTTTCCCATTATCTTTTTCTTTTCTATTTTTCTCCCACACTTCATGCTTCTACAACCTTTATTTTCCAAATTAATACCAAACAAAAATTATACACTTGAAGGAAACACACCGTTCTCCCTTTTTCGCGGTGTCTGCGCAGGGGCTTGTATAAAAGAAGCAATTGCCATTAAATGTTTCAATCCATCTTGACCACACTCAAGCAATAGATTTCTGCTTAAGCCTGTGGTGCACTTAAAAACTTCATACACTCCCTTATTTCACTTTTTTCTTTTTCAGCCTCTGATCCTGCCTCCCATAAAGAAAACACAAGTCAATTCAGGTTGCAGCCACATTTTTTAAATGGGAGGAAAAGGCTAAAAGGAGAGGGGCAACCAGAGGAAGGGGGAAAAAAAAAGAAGGAAAAAGGGAGGAAAGAGGGAGAACATAACATCTACAATCACCAGGCGGGATTTTTAATTACCAACATTTTCACTGTGATTTACCAGTAGGAATCACTGAGAAATATTCTGTATCCCCTCCCTATTTGGCAATTATTTTATTACATTAAGACATTAGCTGTTTCATCCACATATTTCTCCTGATACTCTCACCCCAACTTGAACTTTGGTAGGTGAGTGCCAGTGAAAGGTAAAAGAAACTCAGTATATTAAAGTACCTATTGCTACGGCTAAGAAATGGTCAAATACTCTTCCCAGAAACACTGGAATACAGCCAAGACAGCACTTAAAACTGCTGTAGATTTATAAAAGCATAAAAGTATGATTTTTCAAAATGCATATGAATGCAGTACATACACCAGTTGCATTCTGCCTCATACGTAACAATACTGATTAAAGAGCAGCTTTTTGCCTCACACAGTCACACTGTGTGAAAGGACAATGGGATGGGCTTTATCCAAACAAAATGCAAATCATGTGGCGACCACAAAGGCAAATTTCTGTCCTTTCCAAAGCCCACATTAAGCTCAAACTCACAAATCCTACCTACCAACCTACCTACAAGAAGCTCTACATACACGAGCAGTGCCATTGCAATTGATGGGACAACTCATGCCAGCAAAGGCTGAAGATCCAGGCACTCTGATTCAGGCAACCAAAGCAGGTGAATTCACTTTATTCTCTCCTGCCTGCTTGGAGGAAGAAGGAAACCTAGCACTGAGGTCACTGCAAAACACTTTGATTACCTATAACACTTGAAATCCACACATGCATAAAAGATCCCTGTGCCATCTCTGTGCATTTCAAACATCTCCTTCTAACAACAATCCTCTTCAAAACTTTTATCTCCACTCTCTCATGACGTACACATATACTTTTTGTCTTTATCTCATACTTAGAAACCTAAGCCCATGTAGCCGATTCTTTCATTTTCCACTTCAGAAAAAGTACGTGCTTAACTTTCATGTTCACTCTAATTCCTACATGACAAAAAATTCTTTGAACTAGCTTCAGCATAAACAGAAATCAGGTTCGAGCTTATTGTAAATACACTTTTTAAAGCAGTAAGTGGTGAAGTCTGATACTCTATTATTAATACACAACATGTACATATGCTTTCTGAAAGGGAAGGAGGGGAAAAACCCTGGTAAAAGTATCCAGCTTTATTAGTTTACCAAATAAGAAAAACCTGTTTTGCCAAATACAGAAACTTTAATTATTTTCCTAAATAATTTATGAAACATTAGACTACAAATATAAAGCAGAGAAAAACAATGCTGCAAGCCTGGACACTAAATTAAAAAATGAGTTTGCTTTATTTTCAGCTGAATTACTCTTCCAAAACAAACTATATAAAAAAACAAATGTGATAGTCTACTTCTATAACTTACACTTTTAAAAATAAAATATTGAAGCAATTGAACATATGAAATTCACCAGCAACTGTAAAATTTAAAATGAGGAGATTTGTTTGCCTATGCCGCTCGTTAATGACGGAAAATTTTTATTACTATTATTTACTTCCTTTTCACATTTGTAAAGTATTTCTCCATTGATAATTAACTAGGGATGTACTCCCTTTCATCAAAACACGCCTGTCCCCTTGCCAGCTTGAGGCAAGTGAGCATCAGTGAAAATAAACAAATCTGATCAAAGCAATGACAGCATTTAATTTCTTTGGAGTCAACAGAAATTGAGACCATGTCTGTCATACCGTGAGACACAACTACGACACACTGGGGTTTTATTAATTAATTATTAATTAATGGCTATAGCTTACCCTTCAGAGATCACCATACATCTAATGGCCAGTCTTCGCGAGCGAAGATTTGGGAAAGGTCATTAACCCTTCGCGCCTGCGCAGTGGATTTTTTAGGTGAGACCCAGCGTGCGCTGAACTGAGCCCACCCTTTAATCCTGAGTTTCATCTGCCAGGGCGGAGCAAGCTTGGACAGTGGCAGTGAGGGTCTCAGGACGTAGGTTTGTTTAGAGTGACCTTCTCTTAGATGGATGGTCTTACAGGGCTGACGAGCTCCATCTGCCCGGAGGAGCTGGGAATCGAACCCGGGTCGCAGCGGTGAGAGTCCTGCACCCTAACCACTAGACCACCATATAACTTAGTAAATAAGTCACACTCTGGGACCACTCCGGGACTAGCAGTGTGCTGGATCCAGCGCTGCCACACGGTGGCCACGCTGGAGGTGACAGTGACAACTCACAGCTCAGTGTGAGATCAGCGAGGGTTCAACTATTCACAACACTGATCAACAAAAGATTAATTAATTAACCTGTTGCATGGTGTTATGTCATTAAATTCAGCAGGTTCCAAAAAACACGTTTACAGAAAGCTTTCCTGAAACCACCAACTATGTTTGAATCAGAAATGCCCCAAACAACAGACAGCTGACCACCCCCTTAGCCCACTGCTGCTTTTGTCCCTGTTGTGAGACGTGTCTTCAGTCAGGCCAGAGCTGTCCCTAACTCAGCATCCAGCTTCTGGTAATGGTTAGGTTAGTTAAGAGATGCACAGTAAAACGTGACACTAGAATATGCATACAGGAATTACTTTTCCAGGTACATTTCTCCTGATTTCAGCAAGTGTGTGCATCCTCTCATAAACATTTATTTAATTTTATACTTCTGATGTTTATTCTTGGTGTAGAATTACCAACAGAAGAGGGAAATGTCTGAAAAGCAGTTTGACATCCTGTGTTTCAGATTAATACTGTGCATTGCTAGTCTGTGACGTTAACTTTAATACTGAAGTGCCCTAGTTACAGCCATGGAGAAATATAAGCCTGTGATTGCTGAGACAGTTGGCAGCAAAAGTTATATCCCTTAAAAAAGAAGGGGCAGAAATTCTCAACACTATACACTGCATTCTTGTTTGGAAATGGCAGTAAATACAAGACTTGTCCAGCACTTACAGCAGAGTTACAGCTGCTTCTCATCCCAACAGGAGTGCTGTGAAGACCCACCTATCACTATGATGTTCACACCAGTCTCCTTACAACAACAGCAATTGCTGTGGATGGAAGGGATACAAATCACACATAAGGCAAAGTAATGTTTTCAAGCTTTAGCTTATTTATTATAGCTCTTTTGGCCAGAGCAGAGGCTAAGACAGTGTAATCATCTGTGGCTACCCAAAAGAGGGTCTTCTCTGAGTTCCAGGACACAAACCAAAAAGCTATTTGGGCCAAAAGTCTGAGGTTAAAAGCAAAGTGCTAAAAGCTGTACGACTATCAGTAGCCCCAGTAAACTTATGTTTCGTGTATGGCCGGTCAGTTTAGCTATAAACAAGGAGAAGAATGAAACTTCACCACTACTGCTTTTGAAAGCATAGTTCATTTCCTGGTGGCACACGTGTCGTGACCAGACTCTGGCCAGTGACTCTAAGGCTCACAGAAGCGATGGGCAGCTCTCGCCTCTGCAAATAGGACTAACAATTATACCCGAGAAGTGGCGAGAACATAGGCCTTGTGCCCGGCTGCCCCGGCCCCAGCGCACAGAGCACGGCTCTCGCCCGAGCTTCCTCACCGCCGCCTCGGGACCGGGGCCGACATGCTGCAGAGAAAAGGAACGGAAAAGCCCCGCGCCCGTACAGGTGCCACAACCACCGCCTGGTGCCACAACCACCGCCTGGTGCCACAACCACCGCATGGTGCTACCACCACCGCATGGTGCCACAGCCGCCGCCGCTCCGCCCCGCCAGGCGCCCGGGCTCCCACACCTCCCCACGGAGCCCTTGGCTCTCTCGCTCCCGCCGCCACCCTCCGCCATCCCCGCACCCACCCGGGCAGCCTGAAGCTCTGGCGGGCGAATGGAACCGAGCAGGGCCGCCTCCAGCGTTCCCTCCCTCTCTCCGTTCCGGCGGGGCCGAGCGCAGCTTCCCCCGCCGCTTCCGCCCGGCCGCTCCCCGGTCCCGCGGCGCCATCTCGTGGTGCGCGAGGAGGCGCCGCCGGGACTCGCAGTCGCCTCTGAGGGGAGAGACGTGCCCCGTGGGGCCGCCTGCCCCTCACGGAGGTGGCGGTGTGAGCTCACAGAATCATACGATCGCAGAATAAATTAGGTTGGGAAAAACCTCTCTCGAGATCATCGAGTCCAACCTATGACCGAACACCGTCATGTCAGCTAGACCAAGTGCCACGTCCAGTCCTTCCTTAAACACCTGCAGGGATGGTGATTTCAATGCCTCCCTGGGCAGTGAATTCCATCAGTCTTTTTGTGAAGAAATTCTTCCTAATGTCCAACCTGAATCTCCCCTGGCACAGTTTAAGACCGTGGCCTCTTGTCCTGTCATAGTTGCCTGGGAGAAGAGGCCAACCCTCACCTGGCTACACCCTCCTTTCAAGCAGTTGTAGAGAGCAATAAGGTCATCCCTGAGCCTCCTTTTCTCCACGCTAAACAACCCCAAACCCCTCAGCTGCTTTTCATAGTATCTGTGCTCCAGACCCTTCACCAGCTTCGTTGCCCTCCTCTGGACAAGCTGTGAGCTCCTGCTCCACCCCCCCCAATCCCTCATTACTGCCTCTAGTCCCAGAGCATGTACAGTGCTCCACAAGCTGAAGTGTTACTCAAAACCTGGATGTGCTGTGGTGGTGGTGGCATGGCACTGTTGTACTTCACCCTTTGGTTATTATTTGTTTCCCTAATTAATTTCTAAATTTTCTGTTCAGGTTCTGTACTGTGCTAGTATTTTAGTGTGAACAACCCCTTGGGGACCTGTCATGGCCAGTGGAACAGCGATTGTGTTTTTCCCTGTGTAGCATTTCATATTATCTATGTTAAATTTGTCTGCTATTAACATAGAATCATAGGATCATAGAATCATACACTGGTTTGAATTGAAAGGGACCTTAAAGATCATCTAGTTCCAAGCCCCCTGCCATGGGCAGGGACACCTTTCACTAGACCATGTTGCTCAGAGCCCCATCCAACCTGGCCTTGAACACTTCTAGGGATGGGGCATCCACAACTTCTCTGAGCAACCTGTTCCAGTGCCTCACCGCACTCACAGTAAAGAATTTTTCTCTATTATCTAATCTAAACCTACCCCATCAGTTTGAAGCCATTCTCCTTTGTTGTGTCACTACATGCTCTTGTAAATAATCTTGCCCCATCTTTCCTATAAGTTCCCTTTAGATACTGGAAGCTGCAATTAGGTCACCCCCAAGCCCGCTCTTTTCCAGGCTGAACAAACTCAGTTCTCTCATAGGTACCATAATGTTATTGTGTGTTTCTTCATGGTCAATAAACCCCTCAGCTCTACTGTACTGAATAGCACAATACTCTCACCAGACCATGCCACCCCATCATTTGTGCTCTTCTGTAGACAACTCATGGATGGGCTGTAAAACATGAGCATGGCCTGTGGTTAGACTCAATGAAGTGATTCTTATGTTACATATATATTAAAATGAAGGCATGAATTATTGCTGAACTGCTGTACTTTGTGTGGGAGAAAGGCATCAAGGCACACTGCACAAAGACTTGGAACACGTGTTGGTTTTATTAACCTTATCAGTCACAAGCAAAGATTTCAAGTAATGCTATGTAGATTTTGCAAATGGAATCATGCTGTTCTTATTCTGTAATATTTAAGTTTGAAAGGCTATTATTTTAGGATAGTCTTACTTATAAAATGCACATTCTCTTCAATCACTGCTTCCTACTTATTCCCTGCTACCTGCCTTACTTATGTATATTTGTGATTGCGCAGTTATTGTCTGGAACGACAAAAAAAAGTTATCTATCTTACAAGATATAAATGAATATTACATTAAATAAACCTCTGATTATATACATTTTTTGAACAGTTAGATTAGAACTTCCTGCCTGCTGAAGACTGATTTCTTTCTCTGTGTTTCACCTGATCACTTTCACTTGATCACTTCTGAATCTTTCGCTCCACAAAATATCTGCTGCTCCAAGGGCTGTGTTTTCCTTGGAAATCCACGTAGATAATTAATGAGTTTAAAGTCTACCTTATCAGAGAAGAAGGAGCAACCTGGCATAAAAATTTGCTTTTAAAGACGACATCCTTATGCAGGCCCACACACAACCCAACAGTAGAGAAGGTCTCACATTAATTTTTGATTAGTAAATACTTTTCTTCTACACCCATGACACATGAAAAATGTAATCTGGGTCTGGAATGGAGTGAATACCCCTGCAATTTATTTCTCAAAGCTAATGCTGGTGAGGGAAGTGTAGCTCCTGTTTATTCCAACATGAGATCTTCTTTTGCAGGTTGAGTGCCAGATGCATGACAGGGGAGCTTTGGTTTGACTGATCAGTTTTATCAATGGTGTCCCATAACGCAGCATGTCCCTTTGGAACTACTTTCTCCCATGACTGTGTTCTCTACAGCTTTCAATGTTGCTCCAATAGGCTGAAAATAAGGACATTATTTGCTTGCAAATGTTTCCTGGCAAGAGAGTGAAATGTTAGACTAGACCAGCTATTAGAGTAAGGAAATTTCTTTATGAGAAGCAGCATATGAAGTTGTCAAGTCTGGACATCTTAGAAAGCATTTGTCAGCCACTCTGGTTCACTAATTAGCCAATTAATTCAATTAACTTATTCTTTAAGAAGCAATGAGTTTAATGACTGGAGTTTTGTAAAAAAATGTAGAAAATTTAAATTTGCAATGCACTTTACTGCTTATATGAGCCGAAAACAGCATTCTGGGCATCAGATCCGAAGGGGTGGAAGCTTCCAGAACAGGGGTGCAATGATAGGAAGTTGGAAAGTAGGCAGTAACCTATTTTTCTTGTACTGTTGTTCAGAAAGTATGCATCTGCTACACACAAATGTACTTTTGCTAAACTTTAAAGTTATGAGAATTTGTATGTAGACCATTACTTTGTGAAGATTGTGTTATTGAAATGGTTCTCTACTGAGTTAAATATAATCCAAAATATAATCCAAGAAAAGTCACCTTTAGAACTGTGGTCTAATTATTGACTGGCCAAAGTGTTGCAGTTATTGACTCTGCTTGTCCTTTATTAAGACAAAATCATATTATGCATTATTTGTAGCAGATTTCCAACCATGGTGCAAATTGCATGTTTGGATTAAAACAGATCCTATTTCAGTCTAGCTCTTGTATAATTTGAATCTACAATTCATAAAATTTACAGGAGAAGATTGATATCCCTTTCGGGGCAGGGAGTGTGGGAGGGAGGGAGTGTGTGCATGTGTTTGTGTGTGTGAAACTACGTGTGAGACTTCTCTTAATCACCTCTAGCTTTCTGAGGGACAGGCTACCAGAGGCAGAGTTGGGGGACAGGTAGAAATATCTTAAAGACGATTTTACTGCCAAAAAAAATAAGAAGTGGAGCTGGAGTTCTACACCAAATGACATTACTCTTATTCAAAGTTAGATGTAGATAGATAGCATGTCTCTTCTGTAGCACCTGTGGCCTCATTGAACATGAATACAAGTTAATGAATTAAAAATCAGCAGCATCTCTGAAAACTTTCATCACCAGGTAAGGGGGTAGCATTTCTTTTGCTGTCTTTATGTGCTTACTTACAGTCTGACAGTGATCTCTACACCTGAGCTAGTCACTCTTCAGATACCATTATAGCCACGGGCAAAGCACAGTAGTGCTTTTTGGGTGCTGTTCATCTGATAGATGTTGGTTATCTACTTTGGGTAGAAATGAATCACACCCCAGAAGTGCTTTTTTCTTCCACTGATTTTCGAGGAAGCCTGAGGCAATTCTCACAAGGTGCTTTTATTGCAGTTCTGTATGTTTAGCCAGATAAATCCCATCGCGAAAAACAGTAAAAGTGCAAGAAGTTGCTGAGGGAAAATAGATTATAAGAGATAAAAGCCCACGGACGTCAATAGATGGCAGCATTGTAAGTGGTAATGCAGAACCTTCCGCCTAAAACAGCAGTGCAGAGGGAGTCTAAACTGGTTGCTCTGAAGGAGTAAAAGAGCTGCCAAATAGCTCTGACTCGTGTACCTCTGGCTTGCTAAAATATACTGTCTCCTCTCACCTTTCAGATGGCACAAATTCTCCCTTTCTCTTGAAAGCAAACAAAAGGATCTTGAACCATGCAGATTTCCAGAGTCCGAAAAGCAAAAGAAAACTGAACATTCAGCTAATTCTTAAATTTCCATTCCTGGACACTTGACACTGAAACATGTGGCATAGAAGTTTATGATGATTTAGATTAGAATGTTATGTGGTAATTGCGTGTAGTATACACACACAATAAAACATTATAATGATACATTTTCATCTTGTCTTTGAATTTCATTCTGTTGGTCTTTAGTAATTGGATTTATTTTATGTATCTTTGTTAACATTTAGAGTTTTTAATTAGAAAATACAGATGTTTCTCTTATATAGAAAAAAATTGAATTGTTTCACATTTGTCATCAATTATTTTTAATTGAGAAAACTCATTAGTAACATCAGATGCACTTTAAATGCAGGCAGTCAGTAGGTAACATGTGAAGAGATTATGGTAAGATTGAAGACTGTAAAGACATCAGAATATGTGACCATATGATTCCTTTGCCCAAGGAGAGACTCTGTGCCTTGATCAGATCAGGTAAGGGTTGTGTAGTCAAATGGAAGTAACAACAGCAGTGAGGGATGTGACCATATCTCTTCCTAAATCCTGTGCTTGTTCTGTCTAGGGTGAGTAGCTTCCACCCCATCAGCAGTTCTCCTGGCCTAAATGCTACTGCCTACAAAGTAAGTGTGTGGTTGAGATGAGCTCCTCATATCTGAATGTGGCCCCAAGACAGTGTGTTGAATCAAACTGTATGTGGCTTAAACTGGCCCTCTGCCTGCCTTCATTATTCCCTTTCTCCTTCAGTTTTTGTAACATTACTAACTCTCAAAAGATTCCCAAATACATATGGAATGCGCACATAGACGTACTGAAATACCAACCCCCCTAATTATTAGAATTTAGTCCACAAAACTCATGATATCCAAGTTAATGCCCCAAACTAATATTTAATCCACTCAATTGTATGTTAGTGCTGTAAGAATTTGCAAATTATTTAGGATCAGTAATGACTAAATAACATTCATCATTTTAATAAAGCATTGGTCAGGGGTTTCTTGTTTTTTTTTCCCCCTCTGCTTTGAAAAACAAGGTATATTAGGGATACAACTGGCATCCTAAAAGAATTTATAGGTTTTTATTGGTTTTCTTTGTTCACTATTTATTTCTTCTATTGGTCTTTGAAATATCATGAACTGCCTGAGAGGTATGGGTGTGCAGATTCCAAGAAAATACAGGCATCTATGTGTGGAAAGACTTTGTGGAAATCCTGTGGTTTGGAATCAAGTTTGTTCATCATTGTGTATGTGTTAACTTCTGCATAAACTTAAAAGTCAGGTTTTGATTGACCAGAGGTTAGTTACAGAAGAGCTAAATAACACTTTGAGATCAGTTAAAATCCCTCAGCTACATACCTTGTCAGGGCTTGTAGGTGTTTGGTTTGCTAGCATTGCCCTCCATCTTTCCTCTACTTCTGTCTTTCTTCTATTATTTCTTGTACCTACCTGTTGTGTTCACACCTATTAATGCTGGCTGCTTGTTTGTGAGCCACTTTGAGTTGTTACTGCAGATTGCCTCAGTGATGGTGTTTCCATGATGTTTGGAATTTCCATAATTGTAGATGGCTGTGCTCAGTACAATGGGTGGTAGTAATTCTACACATAGCTGCACCTAGATCCTGAGACTGACAACAGCCTTGCTGACCGATTTCCCTGCTACAGGAGGTCTTTCACGAGGCAAAAGGCTTGCTCCGTGTTATCTATAGTCTCTATTGCTATGAAAGGCTTTAGTCACAGATGCTTTGAACTGAGACTGGAAGTGCACTGAGAAGTAGTGAAGAATATAATTAGGTGTGTACTCACGTTAACCTGTTCCAAATAAGGGGAAGCTGCCTGATGCTGCAAATGCGTTGCTCAGTCTCCACAGGACTGAGAATGACAAGATGCCTGTTATGCCACTACAGAATATTCCGGACACAAGGGCAGTAGATGGCAATGGCTCTTAAGTTAGGTGCAGTCGGATTGCAAAACAGCAAAGTCAGTCTCAGCAGCTTCTTCTATCAGCCAGGGATTGAAATGACCCACTGGCTTTGGGGCCAGCACGGCCCTGAGAGGTACAGCTTAAATGTGAGAGTGACATCTGAACTTCTCGTAAGTCTCCTGCAGCTGAGGAGCTACATGTGACTCTTTAGTATCAGGGTTTCTGAGGTTTTCCAGAGTAGTTCCTTAGGGATCAACATTAGATCTGTGACACCTAAACGTGACAGAGGTATTAACTGACAGGGAGGAGAGGGAAAAAAAAGAGACAGATGTAGTAAAAGACATAGGTTTATGACTTTTAAGTCCTTAATCCACAAGATGGGATCCAAAGCTGAAAGCCATGTCTGTGGTTTTCTGTTCAACTCAGAGAGGCAATTGGGTGCCCCAGAGAGTTACCCGAAAAACCTTTATACCGGTATCTGGATTTATTCTATCAACTTTCCTATCAAGTTTCCAGCTGAAGTGCCTGTCCATCCTGTATAGTCATTGAAGATCTGCATCTCCAGGAGACAAAGTCCTATGTAGCATCTCAGCTAAGCTCTCTGGCTGGCCCCATTGACCTTAGACCAAACATAGATACAAGCTTAGGTACTTCTGCTGTGTATTTAGCGGTAGGTGACAACAAGGTGAAGAAACTGCAGCATGGAGACAACTTTATCTGCAGCTGTTCCCTAAGAAAAAGGACACCATCTCTCTCTTTTAGGTGGCAATGAAAAGTCATGATGAATGTGCCCCTGCTGATTATAGAATAGCTTGCTGTGTACATCACTTCCTTAGAAAATGAAACATCTGGGCTTAATTCCCTTCTAAGCCTCACAGGCTTAATGCTTACCCCCATGAGAACAAACAAACCACTTACCTCTAGCTGACCTTGAAAGCCTGACTCCTGTTTATAGGCCAGCATCAACATTTTGTTTTTCATTCCAGCTTTTGTATGTGTCCACAGATATTATTTGGCAAACCATTCTGCTGGCTTAGGCAGAGATACTGCAGTACTCTAGACACAAATATTTTGGCCAGCTTAGAGGAAGAAACCAATTTAGGAGAACAAATAGCATGTTTATTGCAGTAGGAATGACTAATGAAAAAAATAGGTAGATTATTAGGTATTTTGAGCATCTTTAGTTTGTTTTATTTCATTTTTGTAATCATGAGTTGGACCCAGCTCCTCTGTATAATTACCTTCATTATGTTATTTCAGTTAGAATGCTCTCCTAGGTTGTTGTTTGCATTGAAACATTTGCTGTTGCTCTTTCAGAATAGTTTGTTCTTGTGCAGAAGCACCTGAGGACCCACCACAGTGGGGTCTCCCTAGGAATGAGGCTATAAGAAGGGAAACAACTTCCCTCAAGAAAGCTTGTGTGTGGTCTGAGGGAGGTGAGTTGTGTTAATCTTGCCTTCACTATATTCTCAGCTCTCACTCTGACTATTGGTGATCTATGGGAACCTGATTTCTGCTTCTGGGCAGGAGAGCTGAAATCTGAGTCTTGGAAAAGTCAGAAGTATGTGTTTATACGTTGTGTTGTGAAAACACAGAAAGACCTCTGCTATTGAGAAAGGTTGGATCTACTGTTTATGGGGGTGCCGCTGATTTACTTGGAACAATTGTATAGGAACAACAGGGCAGCTTGGAGATATGAGATTTGTTCTACACCACATCTCCAGCAGCTCTATCTAGTTCTAGAGCCAGTGCTGTTGAGTTCAATTATACGTAGACAACACAACCTCAGGAACCTCCTCACATACGACAGGCCAGAAACTGCAGACAAATGTGTATATCCTTCAGACTTCCTTCACCAAAAATTCCCACACTGGAAAAAAGAGGAGACTCTAGCTGCATGCAAGCCCAAAGGAGTGGCCTGCATGCAACATGTAGATACTGTTGAGTTGTGAGACGCAGATTCCCACAAATCCTGAAGGCTTCACGTAATCTTTCTATTCTCAATCTGAATAAAAGTTGCATGAGAACCTCAGGTATGGCTAACATTGATATAGAACAGTGTTGAAAACTCTCAAAATATTTTGGTGAATCTAAATTACATGTCTTTGTGCAGAAACTGGTTGTTTAACATTGAAAGCAAATGTATTTTTTTTTGAGAATTCATTAATTGCTATTTCTGGGTCTCATTGTCTGGGTTGCATTTGGCTGAGACATTCTGGCCTGAAGTCCCAACTGAATTCTGAGAATCCTGATGGATGAAAAAATGTAAACTTTGAACCAAGCTTTTTAAAGAAGTTGGGTACATGTCACACTGCTGGGCTGGCTTCTGTCGATCCTTTGTACTTTTAAGCTTTCTACCACTTGAGTAATTCTGGTATTGTTTCCTCCATCTCTTTGATAAACTTCATCTTTTTCAGAAACAGGTTTTTAATGTCTAGAAGCCTGAACTAGCCAGGAGCAAAAATGACCCCTTGCTGTCTCTCACACACTGTTGCTCACTCTTTCTCAGAGCTCTGACTGTGTGGAAATGCAAGTCGCAACTCTTCTAGGAAATGGTAATTCTTTGTTACCTTTCACAAGAAATCAGAATCAGAATGTCTCCACATATATGCTTACTCCAGTTTTCTCCATCCTCTGGAACTGTCCTTGGGCTTGGAGTGCCCAAAATACTCCTGAAATAATGGTGCAGATGTATGTGATGGTACATACACTAGGTGACCATGGTAGAGGAAGGATCTTGTTAATGCTTCTAAGATGCCGCAGGTGTGGTTATATGAATGAGAAAGTTTGTGGTGAATAGTTGCTGAATGTGTCCATAACAGGTTTTGTGACACGTGCTGGCAGAGAGATGGCATCCCTGCTCAGCTATTAGCTGTGAATGACTATCCTTGAGAATTTCAGTATAAAATAAAAAATGAGGAAATAAAGCAACCAGTGGTGAGGGAAGGCAAACTCTGTACATGAAGTGAAATTTTGGTCTTCACAAATTAAACACAGGGAATTCATAATTTGAACTATTTTCAAATTGTACATAAAGAGATTCCACAAATCATTGCGTAACAACTTACAGCCAGTTACACAGAAGTGATTAATAGGCACAAAGTTTGAAATTCCTGGTTCTTTTATCCCCAAAGAAGCTGAGCATTTAAATGATTACTAACATCATCCTTCATACAATTTTTGCAGATAAGTCAATGAAGGACTAATGACCTGACTATATCTGTCATATTGTAGTGGATTGGGCCAGCATTCAGTAGTGACCATAAAGACTGTAAAAGGCATACAAGTGCATGTATTGCCTTTGCAAATGTTTGATGATAAATTGAGGTGGCATTAATTCCCAAATAATTAATTATGAATTGTTCATCCATTCTCTTAATTAAAAAGTTCTTTGCAAGTTTTATCTGCAGAGTTTGACATCCTATGATTTACAGCTGAAGCATTTCCCTGTTAAAAGAAAGCTTGCTATTTCCAGAGAGACTCTTATAGAATGAATAATGAAGTGCTTTTTATTAAATGACTGTGAAAATCAAAATCTCACTACCAGTATTTCATGGAGGGTTTATCTTACAAGGAAGGAGATGCACATGAGATTGAACCAGTGTGACAAGAAATCTTCAGCAGTAGAGATGATAATCTGCCTCTACAAAATGAGAAACATGCTGGTGTGATAAATAATACTTGCTTTCAAAAGCAAATGCAATATTTCCCCATTCAATTTCCCAGGCTTGTATAAACACACAATCTTACCAGAAAAACCAGCTATTGGTTCACTTCTGTTATTTCTTGTTATAGTTACTGTCTGCTGTGCCCGGAGACACTGGACAAGCTGTGATACACACTATACAGACACCAGATACGCAAGCCAGCTATGAATATGAACATAACCCTATTGTGGAAGAGGGGAGAGAGATTGCTATTTGTACTATAAGTAGTTGGAAGGTGTTCAAATGCTACTGTAATGGATACAATATGACATAAGTGGATAGACCCAGACGTGGTTCCAGGGTTTATTCCTGAGAACATAATTCCACTCAACACATCAGCATTGTGATACACTTGGGAAAAAAAAAAAGTGCTTGTGCGATTGCATTGTTATTTTACAGGTTTATGGGGGCATTGTGAAACTCCTTAGTCAAGATTTTTTTATTTTTATTTATAATACTATTCCTAGGAACAGGAATTCCTAGGAATACTATTCCTACAAACAGCAAAAATCCTTCTCAGAATCCTTCTGGATTAGTTTGTACAGAATTATAAAGGCTTATTTTATTACTATTGGTTTAATGGAGCTAGGTGTTCAGAAAATACTTTTGGGAACTAATGCAACAGTATTTCTAGGTTTTATCTTTTTCCAGAACAGCCATGACCTATTATTACTGTGAACAATATGGAGGCCAAGCTGTCCGCAGCTAAGATAGTGATAGTTACCACAGAATCTCAGCAGTACTGCATTACTCTTCAGGTAAGGTAACACCTTTGCAGCTGCAGTTACTCTGAGCTTATGCCATTGATCTCAGTGGAAACACTCTCATTGCTTCTGAAGGTATATGGATGAGCCAGCATTGAGGATTGGTCAGGGGAAAGCAAGAGGAGCAGGATGTTTACTTGCAAGTGTGAGCATTACAAAAAGAAAATGCAGCAATATGACAGCATATTTGTAGGAGACAGGAACTGTTGGTGCTGTGTGCCAAGGTCTGAGTTATTTGAGTATGAGGTGACCCTCAGAACAGTTTGTCCTACCACATACAGTTGCTTGATGGACATAAATAATTTTTGATACACCAGTCTAGTTCCAACCTGTGGGTTGTTAACAGAATACAGCCTGCACTACATACTTTCATTACCTTTGTATCCAGGGGTTTCAGGGGTTGTGTAGCCTAAGGGTACCTCTGATCACTCTGTTTACTGGAAGAAAGATTGTAATTTTGACACACTTTCACTCTGTTACAAAAGACCAGCGCAGCTGCAGTGAGGACGGGTTTGTTACGATCATACAACACTCACCATGTAGAGCAGGGGTAATGGTCGTCAATCCAGCCTGGAAGTGCTTTCAAAGCACTTTTTCTTGCTCTGAAAGGGATCATTGTTTCTGGAAACAGTGGGATGTGAAAGTGGCCAAGGGAAAGTCATGTCTTCTTGTGTGAGGCAGTTCCAATTGAGACAGTGCTTCTGCTAGAACATCTCCTGTGGTTAGGATACGGAGATCACAAAGGTGAGTTTCAAAAGCAGAAGACTTTTAGGGTGCTGCTCAGACTTCCCTGTAGGCATGTTCTTCTTATAGTCTTTATTGCAGCACACCTTTCTAGGTGCAAAAGTGCTGTACATGTTATGCTAACATCTTCGCAGAATTCTTATCCAAGAATAATGCAGGTAAAACAAGAAAAACTTCACGAAGAGCTTTGTATCACAAGGATCTAAGAGATTAATTTCTTTTGCTTTCACTCCTTTCCTCTCATCTCATTACTATTCTCATTGCTCTAGATTTTACAGAAATCTGTAATTTTGTATTTTTCATTTTGAAGTAGGGCACTCTGCCTTTGCTTGGCATCTAAATACTATTCAAAATTAATTGTGTTACATTGTCTGGGCATTGCTCATAAGGCATTACATTTTTCAAACTCTCAAGACACATAGCCTTCAAATTTTTTAGTTTAGAATTTTGGCTCATTATATCTTCCTACAATAGATTTAACTGAGATCACAATGTCTTCATTATCTTGTAATGACTGGAGAGGTCTTTCCTTAGCACATTAATACAAGTTATAGTATTTGACACATTTATGAGGATTATCAACTAATGAGATACAGTTTTCATGTGTATGCAACTGGGCCACATTCCATCAACTTCATTAAACAAGAAAAATAGAAGAAGCACAAATCCAACAGGGTCGTGCTGGTGCACAGCCAGAAGTTTTTCTGTCAACATTTTCTCCCTCTTCCACTTCAGGAATTTTGATGACAGAGCTTGGAAAATAATAATATAAAGTATATTAAATCATGAAACATTTAAAAATCATTGAGAATACCACTTCTATTTAAAACATTCGAGTCAGGCGAGAGTGGGGTGGTGGGGGGCAGTACAAGTGTATGGTGGTGGTGGCAGAGGTGCACAGTTCTCTTGGGGGATGTTTGTGTAGCTGGTAGGGTACACCAGAAATGGAAGCAGGAAGGGATAAATCCCAGTGATATCTGGAAAAGAGTGATTTTTTGAGTGGTCTGGGTAGATGTAGAGGGAGCTGGCTAACAAGTGAGAAGATATTGAGACCTGGGTGAGGGAAAGTGCCGGGAGCTTCTGCAGGAAGCTGCAGTACTGACTGGAATGCAGAGAGTTGGGATGGACAAGGTTGGCATAACTTGCACTGTAAGGATTTGTTTGGAAAAAAAGAGCTGATAGTTGCTACATTTTGAAGGGCTGGGAGCAAGCCTGCAGTTTGGAGTGGAAGAAGCATAAGGCTGAATAAAAGTAATTATATTTATAAAGGAGGTGGAGGCAGGAGGGTAGACAAGCTAATGCAAAAAAAGAGGAATGGACCCTAATGTAAATGTTACATAACTTTGGAAATATGGTTGTCACCTATTTAATGCTCTTGCTATAGCTATAGAATTAATGGCATTCTAGTTTCATCAAATCTTTTTGGATACACATTTTGACAACAACTGAATTTCAGTGGTTTAATTTCCTTAAACTGACCATCTCACTAATATCTTTTTGTGCTTTTTGAAAACACCCAGTCCTTATGTAGGCTATTATAGGTCAAAGACAAAGCATCTGTCAACTCACATTGACAAGAGAAAATTTTCAGCTCTGATGGTCATTTACATAAATCGTTATATCACCCTGCAACAAGAATGGTCATAAAATATTCCATTTGTTCACAGCTGTTTCTTTGACCATTAACAGCAGAGCTTTCATGATCATGCTCCAAAACATAACAAATAAGCTGCACTGGAAACTACAAGAAATAATGACATCAGAGAAGGACAGCTGTATAAAAAATCTTTCTTTTCTAAAGCCTTATTACATTTCACCTGTTGTTCAAGTGCTTGAAAACTGTGTGATAAATAGCTAATGTTTAAATACCCTCAACCCAAGCCTTTTCTGGGAAGTGCATCAGTGTGTGCCAAACTTGGGGACTCTCATAAATAGATTAAAACCCCAAGGTGATTCTGCACCTAACTAGCTGGAGGGAAAATTCTCACAAAATATCTGTGGGAACAGCTTCCATTCTGGGTAAAGAGAAAAAGACATTGATGCAGTTATCATTTGATTTTCTCTGGATTCTGCCTTCTGCTTTCTAAAGAGCTGTCTGCAACAGAGATGTTACTGGGGCAGAACAAAGCAAACACTGGGAATTTCTGTCACAGAAATTTTTGTGGGTGGTTTTGGGTTTTGTTGTTGTTGTTGTATTCTTTTTATTTTCCCCTTTTTTTTCTTTTTCCCTCCCCAGTAAAGGCATTCAGACTAAAGTTGCATGAGTCCTTTTCATGGATTGAAAAAACCCGTAGCAATCAGATTAAATGATTACAGCTCCTGGCAAGAACATTCTGGGTTTTTTTTATATATTTCCATCAGGTATAATCAGGCATTGCAGCAAACGCTTGCAAGATAATCTGCTGCAGAGCAGAAAGACAAAGCAGAAATCATCCCCATCAGAATATTGTGTGACACAACCTGTTTTACTGGCATTACCTATAGTGGTTGCTTCAGCTTATTTAGAAGTGGGAATCTGAGCTACATTAGATATTAAATGTTGGAACATCTGGGTTATTTCCAAATGTTACAGTGCAGAGTAATTGCTCTGACTATGCTGTGTCAAAGTCTGGTTCTTACTTTTGTTTATAGTGAGTGATTATTTAAAAAAAAAAATCTCTATTTGCTCCAGGTAAACACAGCATTCGTTCTGAACAGCTCCCATTTTCCACTCAAGCAGGCGATTTCCTTAATAAATATTTGATTTACTTTGGCAAACATCAACATTTAAAAGGCAATCCCTCTACATCTATAAAAAGCACAGCAACTCAGGGCTTGTTTTTCTCCTATGTTCCCTCCTGGACCTATCCTACTTTTTTCTCTATTCTTGCCTTGCTTCTCTTAGTAATAACTTCTGTAACTTCTCTCTCCTCAGAAAATAGGACTTATCTACAGATGTTTCTTTCTGCTCTTTAAAGAGGGAGCAGAGGCCATAGTCAGCACAATATACAGCATCCTCCTGAGCAAACTGCCTTGACTGCAAACTGTCCCCTGCAGCACGGAGACATTTCAGAACAGGGACTGATGAAAACAGCACAGCTTAGCGCTTCCTTGGAAGTGGGAACATTGAAAACAGGCGGATGAGGGTCTGGGAGGAAATAAAGTAATGTTCCCAAATGCATAAGTCCCCAGTCTTTTGTATCTTGTGTTGTCATTTTAGCTATCAGAAAGGTGTAGAATACTGAGGAGCTGACTTCTTACTAATACTGGTTAATATCAGAAAATCAGAATCGGACCATTATTACTTTATCACATTAGATAAATCATTTTACTCTGGACCATTTTTTTTGCTATGCTTTGTGGTGATAATTACAGTAAGAAGAAGGTGATGGGAAAGTTTACCTGAAGCATTTTTCTCCATTTCTTTTTTTTGTCCTTCATTTTATTTGTCACCTTTCCACAAACACTAACTATTACATGATGAATTTTAAACAGCCAAAGAAAGGCTTATTTATCATGGGAAATTTCAGTGGAATAGTATTTATCTGGCAGGAAAACATAGATCTGTTTAATATACACTCAACCAAGGGTCTTGTCTGGATGTGGAAGAGCAGTAGGAGACACTGAAAGTTCGAAAATCAAAAAAGATCCTCTGAAGGTTACAGAGCACAATTCTTTGAAAGCTGAGGAGTGTTTTCTCTCCAGATCTGCAATACAACTCTAAGGTAGTATTAACCCTAATAAAATATTTCTAAAATGCAATTTGAGAGAGAATGTGGAGCTGTGTTTACCCACTATGCATTTTTTTTAATAGCATTTCACTTCTCCCGTGAGTACTGAAGTAAGTTATTCTCTCTCTTTCTTGGTGTTGGATTTCATTTTGTCTACTCTCTAAAGAGGGAATTCAATTTTATCTTAATAAAATTTTGACTTGAGGACTTCATATGGAGTCCAAAATACTTAGTATTTTCAAGGGCTGTTCTGAAATCCAAGTCAACCAAATGAAATAAATTAAATAATCTCATGACACGTTCAGCTGACATTTTTTCTGGTTTGGATTTAATTTCTTCTAAAAGCTCTGACCATACACCCAGAACTCAGCACTGCAATAAATACCAGTATCCTGCCCTCTCAAGAAGTGGCTTGGGGCAGCTATTCATCAGTTCTTGCTGTCTTTCTTCAGGAGCAGAAATGAGTACAACTGCTATAACTGGAGTAACAGAGCTGTATCTACATCAACTCATGGAAACTGCCTGGGAGTGCTGCTTGGTGCTGTTGCTGCATGACATGGGACACCCTGCATCCACGCTGATAAGCCATCCTGCTCTCTCATACAAGCTGCCGCATGCCAATGGATTATCCATGATGACTTCTGAACCACGACTGGAAACTTCTGAGTAGTGTTAGTTGAAGTGCTTTTCAACTATACTGGGGATCACTAACAATTTAATGATGTAAATAATGGAGACTAGCAGTGTTAAATCTGAAATTATCTGTTTGATTTACAAGAATAGGCATAGTCTTTCTGATATTCAGCTATCCACAGTTAAACTCATCATCAGTTATATGTTGGATTTATTTGGTCATGCTTTACTTCTAAACTCAGGAGCTTCCTACCTTGCTTCTTTTCCCATATACATGGCTCTTTCTCTAATACACCTTAACCCTAGTTCACCTGTTCTCCTTCTACTTTGACAACTTCCTTAGCAATTGGTGAAATAAGAAAATAATCCTTTTCCCACATCCCTTAAAGTATTGTCATTACCCACGGATATAGTTGAACTCTGCTCTTCATTCACCAACAGTTGCCTAGTCCTCAGTATATGAGAATGCTGCAAAACTTGTATTTTCTCTTTCTTTTCTGGTGCTAGTAAAGGGGAGGCTGAAAAAGGCAGAGACATATCTTTTATTTAGGTTAACATTTTTTAATGCTGATTAGACTCATCCACAGTCCAAGACAAGCTCCCTTTTAGGACTTTAAAAAATAATGGCACTCAATGGCCCAGCCCATCATCATTAAACACACTTTTCATAGAGGGTCGTGAACTCTATACTGGCCTCATTAAAGCTGTGAAAATTCCATCAGTGCTTATGTTTCTGTGTAATGATTTAATTGAATTTGCTTATTGCTGGAGCTGTCATTATGCCAGTGATTTTCCCTAAACTGACTCCCTAAACTCACAGAATTTTTGCTCAAGCCTAAGTAGTCCAAAATTGGTTTTATCAGTGTGTAGTCTGGTGGCAACATACGAGGTCTGAATAAGCAAGCACTTGTTTGGAGGCCTGGGGAATTTTCTTAGTTTTGTCTTTTTACTTAGGATTTAATTTTCCACTCTGCTTTTTTTATTCTTTTCTTGGAACAGAATACACAATGGACTTTCCAACCTGTAACATTAGCCTTAGGAAACTCCCAACATGTAAACAGAAGAAGCTTGGACTCATTAGTATGTACTAGATAAAGCTGGACTTAATTTTGAAAAAAAAGCCATGTGACAAGAAGCTGAGTGATACTGAAGTGTTAAGCTCTAATCTAATGTTGCTCTGGGAAGGCACAAACCTATTCTAGACACAATAACTTCTACATTAACACGAGATTGTGGCTGAGAATTTAAATGCTGCAAAGCCAGAGGAATTCCCACAACAATCAAATTTCTGTGGTATTGAAGATTGATATTAGTCTAGGCAAGGTTTTTGTGTGATAAACCTATTAAAAACTTTGATGAGGAAGGACAGCCATGATGTGGAGGAATTGGAGGACTTGGTGGTGACTTTTGAGGAAGCAGAGATCACAGGCACAAGATACTGACACTGGGGTGTACATCTCTTGGAACAAGGTGTGTACCAATGAGGGTGTTGTCCCCAGCAATGGGGTGATTCATGGCTCAGCTGGCCATGGCTGAAGAGGACAATCAGTGAACCTACAGCCAGAATACAACTCAAAAT
Source organism: Lepidothrix coronata (assembly GCF_001604755.1). Lineage (NCBI taxonomy): Eukaryota > Metazoa > Chordata > Aves > Passeriformes > Pipridae > Lepidothrix > Lepidothrix coronata. The sequence goes on from NW_016690215.1 coordinate 4,020,416, forward strand.
GTTTTGTATCTTGGTGTATGAGCCATGCATTTTAACTGACTCTGTAATGACCAGTTCTTTACCTTACCTCAGCTCAGCTATTGCATACTGTTTTGGACATCAGTGATGCCATATAAATGATGCAGGAAAAAATAGCAAATGCCAATCATCTTACATTTATGACTTAATGTTTAGATATAATTTTTACTATTTACCACATTTGTAATTTGAATGGCATGTTTTTATAAGTTACAGCCTTCTCTCTGCAGATAATTTGCCAGTTTTTGAGGGCAAAGCAACTTGTGCTACTAAGCAGGTGCACAGCCAAATTTTGTCATTTCAATTTTTCTTTGTGACCTCTGGTTATTGTCCATGATACAGGGAATTTTATTTATGGTGCCTAGAAGACATTGAGTCCACAAATGATTATGGCCAGATCTGTGGTATGTCTATGCTTGACAACCAGACATATATGCCATGAGGGCATTTGGGGTTTTTTTACTTGCTAATGAGGCTGGGGCCAAGCAAGTAGCATCCTGGGAGAGAGCATAACCTGTGGCCAAAGACCATAAAATCCTAGAAAACAACTTTGATATTGACACAGATGTTTTGATATTTTTTCTGAAAAAAAAAAAAAGCTTCACAAGGGAAGAAAGTTCTATTTCATGGTGTAGTAGGTTGACCCTGGCTAACGTCTCTCTCTCACTCCCCTCTGCAACTGGACAGAGGACAGAAAATATAACCAAAGGTTCATGAGTCGAGATAAGGACTGGGAGAGATCACTCACCAATCACTGTCAGGGGCAAAACAGACTCAAAATGGAGATATTAATTAAATTTATTACTAACAGAATCAGAGCAGAAGAATGAGAAGTAAAATAAATCTTAAAAACACCTTCCCCCACCCCTCTCTCCTTCTAAGTTCTCCTCCCACCCAGTGGTGCAGGGAGATGAGAAATGGGGGTTACAGTCAGTTGTTGTTTCTGCTGCTGCTCAGGGAGAGGAGACCTTCCCCTGCTCCCATGGGGTCTCTCCCACAGGAGACAGTCCTTGATGGACCTCTCCAACCTGAGTCCATCCCACGGGCAATGGTTCTTCACAAACTGCTGGAATGTGGGTCTTTTTTCCATGAGGTCCTTCAGGCACAGGCTGCTCCAGCGTGGGTCTCCCACAGGACCAAAAGTCCTACGAGGAAAAACTGCTCCAGTGTGGACTCCTCTCCCCAAAGGTCTGCAAGTCCCTGGCTGGACTCTGCTCCCTCATAGGCCTCCCATGGGGTCACAGCCTCCTTTGGGCATCCCCCTGCTCAGGTTGGGTCTCCTCCACAGGCTGCAGGTGGGTCTCTGCACCCTGGTGGTCCTCCATGGGCTGCAGGGGACAGCTGACTCACCATGGTCTGCACCACAGGCTGCAGGGGAACCTCGGCTCTGGTGCCTGGAGCACCTACTGCCCCTCCTTCTCCACTGACCTTGGTGTCTACATTGTTGTTCACATGTTCTCTGTTCTTCTCTTGCTGCTGCTTTCTTCTGCCCAACAACTTTTTCCTCCTTCTTAAATATGTTATCACAGAGACATTACTACCATTCCTGGTTGGCTCAGTCTTGGCAGTGGCAGGTCTGTCCTGGAGCCAGCTGGCATTGGCTCTGCAGGACATGGGGGAAGCTTCTGGCAGAAGCCACCCCTGTAGCCCCCCTGATACAAAAACCTGGCCGCACAAACCCCATACACAGGGGAAGATAGAAATATGAAGAAGATAAGCTCTAGAAAAGATGCAGTGAGTGAATATAAGAGGACTGACACAGGACAGAGAATATAATGTCACATTTCACATAATTTACTCTTCAAGAAAAGGGCTGTAGGTCTCATAGTCTTTTCTTTCTGTCATGCTGCCAACAACCTGAAAAATGTTTGTGACTTCATCAAATGGGCACAATATTGCTAAAGCTTACTTAATAGTGTTAGGTGCTAGTTCATGTTCTGTACTTGCTTGTGATGATATAAACTTGGAACATCCACTGATTCCAGCTAAATTGTTTTATATTTGCCTATACTAACAGACTACAATTCACCTTGATATTTACGGGCTATTCTTTGGCAGAGCAGCTTAGCTTTAGTGTAACTTGCTGTAACTATGAATGAAATTTATTTGTACATTTTACACATTTTTAATGTACAATGCCAGTATGTTGCACTGAATCAGAAAGCAGTACTGGGAAATCCAAGTCACAAAATGAAACAAATTCAATGAAAACTAGAAAGACAAGATTGCAGATGCTGCAAGAATTATGGTTGTTCTACATTAATGTTACTTTTATTCATGCTTAAAAATTGAAGCAGAGGAAGTAGAGGTTCAGTTTAACTGATTGCTTTATATCATTCCATCTTTTGATGAGATTTTCACTGCAGCATTATATTTTGTCAAACCCCATAATTATATTTATTGATCCCATTCTGGAGGACAAGATCAAGGTTTCTGGCAGTGGCAGATGCTGTAACAAATGTGACACAGAAAGTCTGAAAGAAACTTTGAATTATAATTTTTCTGAATAAGATCTCATTTTATATATATTATTTATATAGAATATATAAATATTTATAATGAATGCAATTGTTTGTAACATGTATGACATAATGTTTCATCTACATATTATAAGTTATATAGATATATAGAATGTGTATATTCATATTTTATGGCATATATATATGGATGTAGACACATATATGTTATAGGATGTATCAAAACAAAGTATCGCTGTGTTGCCAGCAGTGCATCAGCTCCTAACTTGCAGCGGGTGGCTGTAATATAGTCTACTTCACTCACCTAATGAATTGCTCAGGAAAATGAGCTGTGCTGCTGTGGTGAGTGCATGAAGATGGGCTCTGCTAGATGACCTCTAGGGAGGCAACAAATGGAACATCTCTGGGCAGAGGGCAATGGGCTCAGTTCCCCATTGACTCTGTTTTTGGGGCTGCTCATCTTGAGCCAGGGCTCCACTCCCCAGGACAGCACAAGGTCGAAGATCAACCAGTCACACACTGGTGATGTTGTGTCCACAGGAGAGGGCTTGTCATTTTGAATGCATGCAGACACAAACATTTAATGCAAAACTTTCAGAGAAACACCTCTGGGAGTGTACCTTCTCCTCTTCTTCACACAATTGTCTATTCAGCTACACACTAGTACTCCTAAGGAAACTTTCAGGATTATTTCTTCATTGTTAAGGGTCTTCCAGGCTGCAGGGGGAAGTTGGCATCTTCTTTAGTGCTTTGAATCACTCTTCAGGAGCCTTCTTTCAGGCCTAGCTCTTTCCACAGGCTAAGTAGCCCTAAGCTGGGTACTCAGAGTTATCTTATTAATGATGCCTGCTGTGGCCAGGAATCCAGTTTTGAGATGTTCAGAACTCGTGTTCAGCAACTAAAGCAGGCAGTCTGAATAGATGCCATTGTGCCAGAGGACTGCAGGGACAGCAAGTGCCAAATTTAAGATTATATTCTACAAACAGGAAGCTTATTGCTGCTTCCTAACTCAGCAAGCCAATTGAAAGTCAATCCCTTGAGCACAAAGTGAACCAGTTCTACTTATTTCTAATTTTGAGTCCAAGCACAGAAGGGAAGTAATTTGTTTTGGACTTGGATTTGGAGATGGGGAAACTGACATGCTGCATCGAGATGTTTACCTTACATATTTGTCATTTTATTTATGAAAAGTCATGGAATCTGAGGAACCAGTTACTGAATTGCTTGCAAAGCTTGCTTTAAATTTTTTACGTATTTTATCTAAGTACCAAAGTATGGGTTTCAGCATGTTCCTTTTCCCATTTTCATTGTTTTGATTTATTCTGTAGAAACTTCTCTTTGCCTGTGCTGTAAAATTGTGCATTTGGAAATGGTTTATTTGCATGCTTTCAATATTAACCTTTTGCTTTCCGTTTTGCATGCTTATGACTGTCATTGCTGTTGTGAAGATAAACTGCCTTCTTTAAAAGGATCCATTCTCCCGTGCTTGACACTTTTGGGAAGGAGGATGTGGACAAGAAAGGAAAGTAAACTGGAGTACACAATTATAAACCTACTTTTACTCCTTTTCCCTTGTTCAGAAGATTGAGTTAGTTTTAGCCAGACATTGGAGAATCCTTGGGAAAAATCACATGCTTTTGAATAAAACTGGCGTTAGCTGATGTTGTAGTTTAGCCCCAGCCAGCAACTGAGCCCCCCGCAGCCGCTTGCTCACTCCCCCACCAGTGTGATCAGGGAGAGAATTGGATGGGTAAAAGCTGGAAAACTTGTGTATTGAGATAAAGACAGTTTAACAGGGAAAGCAAAAGCCATGCACACAAGCAAAGCAAACCAAGGAATTGATTCCCTGCTTCCCATGGTTGGGCAGGTGTTCAGCCATCTCCAGGACAGCAGGAGCCCATCACGTGTAACAGTAACTTGGGAAGACAAACACCATCACTCCAAACACCCCCCCTTCCTCCACCTACTTTATATACTGAGCATGATGTCATATGGTCTGGCATATCCCTTTGGTCAGTTTGGGTCACCTGTCCTGTCTATACCTCCTCCCAGCTTCCCATGCACCTCCAACTTCCTTGCCATCACAGCAGTATGAAAGCAAACAAGGCTTTGGCTCTCTGTAAGCGCTGCTCAGCAATAACATCTCTATATTATTAACACTGTGCTCAACAAAAATCCAAAACAGAGCCCCATACCAGCCACTGTAAAGAAAATCACCTCAGTCAAAACCAGCTCAGCTGGCCTTCTCAGCAGTCTTTCTCAGCACTGTAAAGAATCTTCTGTGAAACGAGGGGAGTGTTGCAATCTGAGCTCAGCACTGAATCCAGTTCTGCACTGTAACATCCAGTATGGAGGTGACAGCTCCAGACTTCCTTAACCCCTTTTTCCCCTGCCTTTCAGTAAGAGCACTGCAATCCTTTCCTTCCTATTCGAAACTGTATAAGCCTTTCAGGTCCCAAAATCATTGTTTTGCTTCCCATGTACAAAATCATGTCTTTATTTTTATGCATATGGTGTAGCTGGGATGATCTGCCCTCTCTCTTTGGAGATAATACAGACACAAGCTCGCAAAGGTGGGCTGGCAGGAGAGTTGTCCAAAAATATCAGACACTTTAAAGAGAAAAGTGAGAATACATTCACAGTGGCTTCTAGACAGTTAAGTTTTTATTTAAAAATAAATTAAAAATTGAAAGAATAATTATACTGGTAAAAGCCATTTTTTGCTGGTGCAGATAATTCTCCATTTATGTGGGCATATTGTCATTGGAACGTGCTATGAGAAGGCAGGTGCTATCCAGGAGTAACTTTACCAATTTGAGTTGAGGGTTTGGTGAATGGGACTCACAAGTGGATTTGCATACCTGAATGGAGGGATGGTTAGGGTAGAAAAACTCAAAAGGGCAAACTAAGCCTCTGACATAATCAAGAAAATATTTCCAAATGGAAAAGCACTCTAATTTTTTTAAGGCTTCACTGTAAAATCAAACCTTAGCAACTGTCTCATTTAACTTTCTAGAGATTTGCAGTTCTTTTAAAAGCAATGTGGACATGAACTGTTGCAGAGGAGTTTGGGGTAAGATACGTTCCACTGTGGAATCAGTAGATGGACATTGTACTGTTTTTTGTGCTTTCTGTGCAATAATTAGAAGGTAAGAGAAGGACTGTCTTGTGGTTACTCTGCTGGTCTGCTGCCTTTCTAATTTACTGTTGCAGGAACACAAAATTACTTGTCCGGTGTGCCACTCAGTGTATAGCAAGAGGCTCGAAAGGACTTCTATTGAAAAAGCAATTACCTCTCCAGCAGCAAAAAAGACATGTAGATGTCATGGCCTTTTTTCAAGAAAAGCTGCTTAATGACAGAGGGCATGTACATAAAAAAGTAATAAGTCTATTTTACAGCCTTGTTGTGTATTGGACTTCTCACATTTCAGAATTCTTACTCCCAAGGAGCTTTTGAGTGTGTGTGGGCGTATGTGTGTGGGTGTGTGTGAGAATCAAAGGAACACGGTGTCCTTTGCTTTAATAGTTTATTTTATGTTATTGCTTTGTGTTTTGCAGTCCCTCTAGCCAATCTGCATTTATGAACTGAAGAGAATAGGAGCCAGGGGCCTAATATTACAGTAAATTAGGTCCTGAATTTCTATTTGAGTAATTTAGTTTTGAATTTAGTCTTTTTTCTAACTAGTTAATGTACAGAGATATCATATTGAGAGTTAGAAGACTTGCCTCCTTACTCAGCAACAAGAAGATAGTAGTCAAGGATGAAGAAGAATGCTTCTCTTTTAAACTCTGCTCCAGGCTTTTCAGATGTTTCTCAGACCTTTCTACGGCCTGCTTTGGACTTTCAGTTACTAGGACTGCCAGGATTTTTAATTCTGAGTAGAGCAGGAACAGAATGATTTCTATCTGTATGGAGGAAAAAATGAAAAAACAGTGGCTACACTTTTCAGGTTCATTTGGAGCACGAGACTGTTTATGTTACCAGTCTCAAAAAATATTGTTATTCTTTCATAATTTTATTTTCTACCATTGCTAAAAGCAAACTGGTTCAGCAGAGAGGAAATTCATAGAGTTTAGCTTTTCCCATTTCACAGTTTATAAGACACTTGCACATGTAAACAGGAGGCTTAGTGGTATGAGATTTTCAGCAATTACAGTAACGTGTTTCTGCTGGGGTGATCAATGAGCTTGGTTAAAAAGGTAGTGTGGTCCCATGGAACTGACAGAGGTTTCCAGGTGCACTCTCAGGAACGCAGTCCCAAACTGAGAACCAATGCTTGGGTGAGAGCAGTGCTCTTGCCTCAAGTCAGTGCAGGTGTCCCGCCCAGCAAATCCCTAGGAGCTGTCCCAGGAAATTGCCCTGAAACTCCAGAGAATGGCTTGAGCACTTGAATGCCTGGGCTTCTGCTTCTTTCCAATTGGCTTACTTTAGTGATGATCCATTCCAGTGGCTGGGGCATCAGGGAGGTGAAACAATGCCACTGTTTTTCGCTGTGGAGGCTCCACACACAGTGCTCAGGACACTGACACCTATGTTCACAGTGCCTTTATAGCTCCCACAGGCTTGAATGCACCTTAGATCCAAAAAATTAGTTGCTCATTCACTAAGTGTCATTGGCATTGTTTCATTTTCTAGTTGTTTCAGCTGAGGCAAGCCAACTTGTCTGCAGATGTCAGCATCCTGAGACCAGCCTCGCATTTTGCAGGCAGATTATCTAGGGTCATGCCTGTGTTACTGATTTCAGAAACACTTTCAATATGCTGGCTCCAGGTGGATCCTCAGGCCTCATACCGCATGCCATAGTGTCAGGTTGTCCCTCCTCACTGAAACAGGTTGTCCCTCCTCACTGAAACCTTTTAATCCTTCTGTAGATGTATGGCGGGGCCTCTGGTGGTCTAGTGGTTAGGGTGCAGGACTCTCACCGCTGCGACCCGGGTTCGATTCCCAGCCCCCTGGGCAGATGGAGCTCGTCAGCCCTGTGAGGCAATCCATCTAAGAGAAGGTCACTCTAAACAAACCTACATCCTGAGGACCTCACTGCCACTGTCCAAGCTTGCTCGGCCCCGGCAGACGAACCTCAGGATTAAAGGGTGGGCTCAGTTCAGCGCACGCTGTGTCTCACCTAAAAAAAATCCACTGCGCAGGCTCCAAGGGTTAATGACCTTTCCCAAATCTTCGCTCGCGAAGACTGGCCATTAGATGTATGGTGATCTCTGAAGGGTAAGCTATAGCCTAAACAGCCAAAATATGTGAATGCAAACGAATGAGAATGAGGAAAAAGTCCAAACAAAATCTTTCTCCCACCATTCATGGAGGCAAGATAAAGACTGTCTCGAGACAATGTCCATTCTGAGGACATGTCCATGCTTTAGCATGGCATTCATGCTTCCTATCTCAGCCGATGGCTGCCAATGGGGACTGTTGGAGGGCAGACTTTTCTAGCAGGAAGATTGAGTGGAACTATCCAGGCTGTGATAGATGTGGGCCTGGACCCTAGTGATGAGGGTCAGCCCTCAGTGATGACCAGGAGTTTGGAGTGTCAACCTTAACCAGACAGTTGACCAAGAGTTGAGGCCCATGACATGTGCATCATCCACGGAGGCTTAACAGCAAGAGTGCTGTGAGGCAAATGACGAATAGTTGTTGAATTACTCAAGGCTGCCTATTTTCCTTCCAGACAAAAACATAGGGACAGAAACAAAGTATTTGAATCTTGAATCTCACATTGGGAGCTAGTCTATGAATGACTGCCTTGCACTTTTTTTTAAAATTTTTATGTAATTTAAATGTTTGTGGATTAGTTCATTACAATTCTTTAAACAAGACTCTTGAAGACAAAGTCAGGTTTTATCCAGTGACCTACAAAAAGTAATTACCGTCTTTCCAAACATTCATTAAAAATTAACGATAAGAGTAGTCCAGTAACAAAACTATTCTACTAAAAAGTAAATTTTTGAAAAATGCGCACCACAGATACACTACTGCTCAGGAGCAAAACGAGCCACCACTAAGAAATGTAAATTACAGTACACAGTGCAGTCCCTTCTGTAAGCCTGCTTCTAGTTTCTACTGCAGTACAGAAAGGTCCCAGCAGCTCCCTCCCTGCTCCTCAGCAAGCCTTTGACACCTGGAAATGTGGTCCCTAGATGTACAAAATCCCTTGGATCCCATTACCTGGGGGGCTGTTCTCTCCTGGCTGCACAGTGATCCCTGGCAAGGGGCACATCTCCCAAGCCTGGGCTGAACTATGTTTCTCAGCAGCAAAGGATTCATACCTTTCTGTAAATCAAAAGCCAGATATCAAAGCTTTTGTTTATGCTGGAGTGAGTAAGCCCCAGCAGCACAGCAGGGCATGTCTACATGCATGGAGAGCTTTGCCTCTGACCCCTGGGCATAGACTCTGGCCACTGCATGTAGAGGACCACTGCCAACCCTCCTCCAGTGACCCAGCAGCCTACTGAAGAATCTTCCAGCCCTCCATGAACTTGGGACTAAGGAAAAGGTAGCTTGTTTTCCTGCATGGCCCCACAGGGGAGGGAGGCAGCGGTGCTGGAAAGCAGCAGCTTTGCTACCAGCATGAGCCCTGGCTCCCTCTGCATGGAGCGGGTTTCCTCTGGCCCCTGGTGCAGCCCCGCAGATGCTGTGGCACGCTACCGGCACCCCTGCTTGGAGAGGAGAGCAGTCCAAGGCCATCTGTTCTTTCTCTGTGCTATTAAGGGATCAGCTGCTGGCTGTGTCAGCTGTGTCTGCTCTAATAAATTAAGCAGTGCCAGGGCACATCACTGGACTTGATTATTTATATTGTTAAATTATTGAAATGCCCCTTGGCTTGCTTTTGGCCAAGTAGTGCTCTCCCAGATGATTTTCAAGCAGAGTCCAGAAGATAGCCTAGGCCAGGGACCGTTCCCAAGTGTGGTGTAGCTGCAACCACCCTATTTTATAGGGTAAGAGAGTTTAATAGTATGGATACAGGCTGTTCCATGCCACTTGGTCTCAGTGTAAGGGAGCAGCTTCAGGCAATCTGCATTCAGCAATCTAAGCATAGCTTTTGGGTCCAAATGTTCTTTGTACCATTAGAGCAGCATGAACTTAAAAATCCAGTCCTGAAGAAGAAATCCATCTCATATAAACTACTGTGGGTGGCTTTTTTCTCGTTTTTGTTAGCTCCTGAAATATCTGGCCTATTTACTTTGTTCAAATAATTTTTTTTTCTCCAGATGCTCGTATTATTATGCTGTTTTTAAGAGTCACATGGAGGCATTAGCTTTTGCTCCTAATGTTTTAGGGGACCTCTTCTAGGATGAAAAAGCAAGCACTAAATTTACAAAAAGAGTTTAAGCATTTTCTTCCATCTTAGTAAAAAATCCATATATAATAGCTCTCTGAACATCCTGTTTAAAGCAACTTATGTATTCATACACCTATATATGTATTATATATATATGTACATACACACATAACATACTTGATAACTTACTTTTCCTTAGAGACAAAAAACATCTTATGGGCTCAATATTCCAATGAGGATCTTAATGTGCTTACAAATAGTCACAGCTTTAAGTTTTTCTTGGATTTCATTCTGATTTTTATTTCTCTATTAATTTCTTTTTCAAAGGATTACGTATTTCCCTGCATCACAGACATTTTTTATAAACAATGAATTTAATTTATTCTCTGTTGAATCAACCCAAATGTTCAAGTTTTGCTTTCTTGGCTACTGTTTCAAGTCCAAAATTATCTGTGAAAACTGATAAAATTTAACACCCACTGTTTCTTGGGCAAACTTAATATCTTTCTGTATTCTGATCCAGAAACTACAAAGTAAGAGCAAACATTTCTGCCTGTATCCTTACTCCCAGCTGGAGCCACAGAAGCATTTTGGGCCTGTGAAAATTTTGATAGGAGTTTCATCCTTATTTGGTCATACATTTAGAAAACTTTCAACAACAGAGGAGCCTTCATATTCTCAAGCCACAGTACAGCATGCTCTTGATATTCCCAAAGCTTCATATCAAAAAGCCCAATGAAATCATTAAAAGACAAGCATGAGCTCAGTTTCAGTTTGCTACATTCCCACAGGAGAAACAAGGGTCTAAATAACAATGCTGTGATGAAAGAGGCCCGTGCTTAATTTTTCCTGGGTTCATTTGAGAACTGAAAGTCTTTTAAATCTACACCTTGCTCTATGAGTTCACTAGCAGGTAACAGAAAGTGTTTTCAACAGCCTTCTGATTTTACCAGGAAGAAATACTGCTTTTCAGGGACGGAACTAAACATCAAATTTAACTTTAGATATTTACCTAATTTTTTATGAGATCATATATCTTACTTTCATTATGAGACTGATGTTTAGAACCTTCAGAAACTACTCTCAGCCCTGTGGACTTGGATCTCATCTTGTAGTGCTTCTGCTCTTGGCCATAGCAGTAGTGGAGTGCCACAGGAAGCAAAGAGGAGAACTTCTGACGGCGATGTTGAGCTTGAGGTACCATACAGCTTGCAAGAGAAAAGCAAAGATGTAAATCTCCTTGATAGTGCACTGGAGAGTGAAAAATATATAACAAGACAAGGAAAAGTTTAAGATCTTTGATTCTATGATGCTATGTATTTGAACAAACAGTCAGTTGCAGAATGAAGAGCTTGGAGCGGGGAAACAAAAACAAACACAGATTTTGGCTTCAGATTTTGAGTCATGCTGTGGAAAACAACATTATGCCTCTGATGAAGAAGGAGAAGAGAGAAAACAGAAACAGACACAGAAGGCAGAGCAGAGGATTAGGAAGGAGTCATGCTCAAAAGAAAATGATGAAGTTAGATCACAGAGTAAATTCCAAATCATAGTATCATAGAGTATGCTGAGTTGGAAGGGACCCATCAGGATCATCAAGTCCAAGTCCTGATCCTGTGCAGGACAGCCAAGAATCACGTTGGATAATATCAGGGATTTAGCTGATTTAAAGTCTTTAGAAATCCATATAATACACTCACTTATTCTCACAAATGAAAACAGAGTAAATGGGTTTATAATTTAACAAAGGATCTGTCTCAAGTTCTCCAGACTCTTCATAGGTTTCCTGTGACTAATCCACTTCATTTGGGCTTAGTGAAAATCATTGTTTACCAAAAAAAAAAATAAAAAAAAAAAAAATTCAATCTTTAAGCACTGAGAAAGGAAACTTTTAATATTATATTTAAAGTGCCTGTTATTGCATAATTTTGTCTTCACTAATAAGTCAGGGTATAGCCCTGTCTGATAGCAGATATAAATCCATGACATCCATTTATCTTATAAGAAAAACATAAGAGACTAAAGAAAAGTATCACTGAGGTTTATTTGAAGTGATTAAAGGACAAAGGAAGTTAGACTGATAGATTAAAAGCAGAAAAGTAGATTTTAGTGGCACTGCATAGTGGGGCACTATGTCTTTTGCTCCCAATCCAGTCCAATCCAATTCAATCCCACCAAAGTTAATCCACCCCAGTGAATATGTTGTGGCCTTGGGTAGGCAAGGTCTAAAAAATGTTTTTTCAAGCACCATTTTAGTGATTAAGTCTCTGACCTCCATTCTCCTGCTGTGTATAAGGTCAGGATTGAGCTGACAGTGGCCATGTGGCACCTGCTCCTGAGCTCCAAGGTGTGGGTACCTGCTCCAGGCACTTTCTGACTCCTAGCTGCAGCTCAGACAAAGCCAGTGTGAGCATGGTCCTTACAGGGAACACGAGCAATGATAAGGATCGAGTCTTGATCTAACAGCCTTGGGGCCATGGAAGGGCTTAAATGCAATGTATTAAATAGAATTAGTGGGACAGTTGCCATTTCTCCCCTTCCTCTCCACCAGGTTTTGTTAAAATGACTAGCCAAAATCAGAGTAGAGTGAATTGTGAACAGAGGGATGCTCTGAAAACTCCTTCAGCAGAGGTACTCTCCACCACATGATAGGGAAATGACAAAAAGATTGTACAGCCCTCCTCTGAATTGTAGTTACAGCCAGAGTTGGCTAAAGACATTCAGCTCTGCATGGAAAGCTCAGTATCTGCAAAGAGGGCTCTGAGTAGGTAAAGGGAAGAAAAAAGAGGGAATAGGACAGGTTTAGATAACTCTGAGTACATGAAACAAGTGTATGGATGACTTAGGCTGAAGAGAGCCATAGAGAGTTTGGGAGGCTTGGAGAAAGAATGGGAATTTAGAGAGCAGAGTTGGGGACAGGAGTCTGAAGTTTCTTTCCTCCTCCTCCTATTTCCCCCTGGGATATGGGGCTTCCACTTCCCCTGAGACCTGTCAGGCAGCAGAATATATCCTCTACCTCATGTGGGGACCTGCTGCCTCTTCAGCCCCGTTTCAGGCATCTCACACTGCTTACCTGACTGCACACCTTGGTGTCCTGGGGAGGGAAAGGATGCAATCAGTCAGAGATCCTGGAGGAGAGGCTAGGGAACCAGGGCTTTCTGCTTCTTCTGCTGCAGGAAAAGGTCACCTTCTCTCCACCCTCACCCCTCCTGGTGGACCAGGTGGCAGTGTCTTACCTTCAACAACTCATTTCTGTGCCAGTGGCTGCCAATTTGCCTTTAACTGGAGCAGAGTGCACCAGGGCAAAGGGAGTCATCATCAACTCTAGCAAGATCTGCCTTTTGAGGTGTAGGTGTGGGGTTTTTTGTTAGTTTTATTTTTTGTTTGTTTCTTCTCCTATCAGCAAGAGTTTGACTGCAGTTCGATGCTTAGGTGTTGAGAAATTTATTTCCATCTTAGAATAATATAAATAGTTTCAAGATTCAGAGGAACACAGAATAGGCGCAAAATAAAACTTTGTGATGTTTTGTGGATCGACAGAAATAACTTACTGGGGTGCTTTGGGGACTTGGAGTCACTTTACTGTCCAAAGTAAAATCAAAGATCATGCTGGTATTATCAGAGAACAGAAAATGTATTGCTTTTCTCACTGCTTTACCCTTACTTTAAAACTTTACAGCTTCTCTCTTTTAGATTTGCAAGATAACAGAGCCAGTGACTCTTGGAGACAATGAACTAACCCAGTTAGCCTTACATCAAGCCAATATAAAGCATCCAATGGTATTTCCACGCCCTACAACATGGGTTTAGAAGTCTTTGAGTTTGATTTGACAGATGGCTCAAAAATAATATCATTCTTCTGTGTAAAAAATCTGCCCACCTTAATGTTGTTTTGATTCTTTTGAAATTCTTTGTTCAGCTTTGTTACTAACTTTAGATAATATGGCCATTTCCAGTTGCCTTTAACAGCTTTCATAACTCCAACTTAAAAGAGCATCATAGTTTGGTCATTTTTCCTGAGTCCACTTTGATTTCTGTTATGACAAAGCACCTCCTGGTAGACAGATACATAATTAATGGTAATATGAGGCAGCTATTTCTCCTTTGATCTTTCTAGGCTTCTGCAGAAAGCATTGTCAACCTTTTTATTTCCTTTTCTTTTTTTTTCTATTTGGTTATGCTTCTGGGCTTACAGAAATAACAATATTTAAATAGATCTTTAAAAAGATTGAAACCCTCTTTCATTCAAGATCTAAAATCCAGATTGTTATTTACACCAGAAATGAAGTAAAGGACCAAGATGTCATTGTGCTTGATGCTTTAAAGACATGCATAAAATAGTCCTTGCTCAAAAGAGCCTTATGATCCAAGTATAGAAGAAGAGGCACTAGACAAAAAATTACCGAGGCAGCATAAGGAACTAATAAAATACGATTGGTCATCCCAGTAAGTAGGGCTTGCACACCTATATACAGAAAAGAACCTTTGTATTCTCTGGGATTTTGTGCTTAGAAAATCTTACAACAATGGTATGAAAAAATTCTCAACTACGGTTCCAGAACAAATATGCATAAACTGAAGAGTATTTGCAAACATTTCAAGTATCTCTATTTTTTTATTATAATCCCTTCAAGCTGGGAGGCTGTATCACTAAGAGGATAGAATTCTGACACGCTCAGTTTTCATTTGCACTGCGACTTTTTTTGTTCATCCTGTACTTTTGATAAGACATGCAAGCTCCCAGCTTCCTAATCAAGTTTGGCAGTGGATAGTTAGGAGCTGAAATCTTTAACTGAATCTGGCGTTTGATGGATGGACTGGTGATTTCGCAGTACAGTGTGGTAGTCGCTGTACATGATGTGGTTAAAGCCCTTTCTATTTTCTGACTAGAAGAAAGTTTTTCAAAACAGTGACTTTGTTTGTTTCTCACTTAGTACTCATAGTACAATCTGTAAAACAGTAGAAACATGATCTAGCAAAACTCTGAGGTAAAACAATGCAAGACATAACCTGCACTCATGACTTTTGATCATTCGCATTTTTGCAGAGTGAACTACGTCTGAAAATCAGTGTTTGCTACATATCCCACTGGTAATACAAGTTTGAATTACAGTGATCTAGTCCTGTATTCAGGGAAACAAAAGTAGAGTTCAGCTACTTTTCAGAGAAAGATGCCAGGCAACTTTCTTCAAGGCAAATCACCAAACCCAACATTACAGTCAGTCAAATCAGTTGATTGATGCTTTCCTGCTTTGTGTAGTTTTGATATTCATCATCATCATGGCTAGGCTTCACGAACGAAGATTTGGGAAGGGCTCTACCCACGTTTGTTGCAGGCATGTTGGTGGCTAAAAAGGCCAATACGGGATAGGCCTGACCGGTTGCAGGTTTTGATATTGCTCCCTTAGGAATTATATCATCTGCCCTCCTGGGCCATTTGGCTGGTGCTGTCTGTCTCAGGTACTTGCAGACCAAATGTATCTGATGTGGCCTAGGTCCTTTTGGAATACACTGAAGTATAAATCCACAACAGCTGCAAAGAGGAATGGCAAAAGGAAAGCTAAAAACTAGCAAACACGACTCCTTTAGAGAAGTACCCAAGAACCAAGAATAAAATGCTCTAAAGAGCAGAGATTATGATAGTTTAGTGGCTTAGTCTAGAAAGAAAATTTGGAATAAACATAGAAGGATTTGCTATATGGTTTCTACTGACTGGAGGGAAAGAAATGATAATGTGTTTATATGGGATTAGTGGCAAATTTAGAGCGATATCTTTAATTAAACTTGCAACTGTTTGGGCATGACTAAAAGAAAGAGATGTGATCCTAGTATTTTTCAAGTATCCATTGTGATTTTTATTAGCATAGCTATAAGATTGATATCTCCCAAGATTAAAAATCCTGAGTAAATTACCCAAGCCCATGAAACTGGCTTGCAGATAATGATATCTTAGCTATATTTCTTGATATTTTTATCACCAGCAACTGTTCAGGAACACAGTCAATAATTTTTTTTTTTTTAGTTTCTCAATAAACAAAAGAATTTGATTTTTTTCTGAATAAGAGCTGTATCCTGAAGCAATAAGATGGCTGTAATGTCAGATATTGAAAAACTCAAGATTGAATCTGGTAAGTCCCTTGAATTGGGAGACTGACATGTTTCAGAATAAGATGTGCTGATTAAAGTGCTGGGATGCAAGCAGATAAAATTATAGCATTTTTCCCAACACTCTTGTAGAAGATCTTATCTACACAGGGAAGGTGACAGAGTGTTTTCCAGCTGAATGTTTCAAACAGGAAAGGGAAGACATCATTCTCCAGACAGTGATGATGTCTTTGTTCCTCTTAACAAAGTCCCTCACAAATGTAGGCCTTATTCTGCCAGAGGTCCACGAGGTTACAACGAGAAGCAGACCAGTGATAGAAGAAATGAACAACCTGAGTTTGTCTTAGTGGCATGCTGTCTGATATATCACATAATATGGTGATTTATTAATGTTACAGCATACACCAAAACAATGCAAAGTAGACTGTTTGATCTCAAAAGACAAGATTCTGTTGATTATCAGTATTCTCTTGGAAACAGAGATTCTGAAAGCCAGGCCAATCTGTTCATGAAATGGCAGAGATTAGTCTAATTATATTCTAGTTTCTGAACTTGTTTTCTGTGGTGACTTCATGTGCTCTGTCTGCTTGATGATGGCATACGGCAGTTCTAGGTCTAGCTACAAAACAGCATGGTGTAATTCATGTGGCTTATTGGCCTGGCTTATATTAAGATCAGTTTTCTCATTGACTAGAAAGCGCAGATGCTGCAGATAGTTTACTGAACAGGTGAATCTTCACAATAGTTTCATTTCCATCAGATGATGCTGAAAGCATCTTGCTTTTTTACTTTCTTACTGCATTTCTGTTTTGAACACTCTTCTCTTGAGATTAATATATGTGAAGAGGACTTCAAAGAACATGAAAAGAGAGCATCTATGATAGCCAATCCTGGAGTCAACAACTAAAAAGAAAATGAGGCTCTCATATGGAGTGGACCCAGCTGACAGAGCAGATTGAACTTTTTATATATTTTTTTTAAATTATAGCAGGCAGCTGCAATATTTTTGTTGAACACAACTTTTCACAATGTAGTAGTTATGGAACTATACATATCTAGTGATTTCCAGAAAGAAGAGAAATTGAAAACCAGGCAGACTGCATGCTTTTGATTTCAATTTGAATGCTTCTCTTTTTCTGGTTATGACCAGAGACTACAAAGGAAAGACCTCACTGATATTTTTGGAAGTCTAAAACAGAAACAAACCTCTTCTCAGTGCCTTTGGTTTGCATGGTGCTTTTGAACACCTGTCAGGAACAGCCAGGTGTGAGTTACTTGACACCACAGATCTGAATACTCCACTGAAGGAGGCATCAGGAAAAACAGGGAGGCGCTAATAATTTATGAATCAGGAGTAAGGAGCAGTACCCAGAGTGGCTAGGAAAATATAATTACCCAGTACCTTGCTGGAGAGCTTTTATTATAGGTCAAGGCCATGGAGAATTTCAGTTTGATTGAACTTCTGAAAACCTGTATCGTTCTGCATCAGAGCAAGTCAGTCCTTGGAGCTTTATTATAGGGAAAGGCTTTCTCTTAGAGGAAAAACCTCTAAGAGAGCCAACAGCCCAGTGATTTGGCTCCTTATTTAGGATGTACCAGTTCAATCAAAATAAGGCTGAGGATATGCTGAGGTGTGATGTCCATGGCAATCACTTAAGATGTATGTGACTGGCTGCTCCCAAGGCTGGTGTCTTTGAAAGGGTTTATTGGGAACTTACTGTAGAAAAATCCTTCTGAGGAAATCTCTGTGTTGACAGTATTCTGCACAAAGATGTAACTTTGCTCACCACTCCCCAAAGAAGCCTAATTTTTCCCAAATGGTTCCTTTCTTCTGGTAGAATCCTATCGACATGGGAAAAAGTATTCTTGAGTGGGTATAGAGCATGAAGTCTGCCCTGCTGAACTGAACCAGATAAGATGCATGAAAGGACATGACATGCACATGTTCTCTGCATCTTTCAGTAGCTGGTGTCTGCAGCAGTGATTTATCTAGTAATGAGCTAGATAAAGAAAGAGAGTGTTTCTTTGCTCATTACTTTGAAGCAATTGAAACTAATTTTGCTAATAAATTAAATATGTTTAAGCATTAGAAGCCTAGAAGGGAGGCAAGAACAGAGAATGACAAGTACTTGTGAAAGGCTTGTGAAAAAACATGAGGATTTTCCCGGTGGAAGTTGATATAAACACCGTAGTAGTTCAGGAAAACTATTCTGAGGGAAAAGCTATGGTTTTAAGGCTACAGTCTCCTTTTTCTGTGCCAGCTATTCTACAGGAACTATATTTTTTACTTCTCATTGTGTTATGTGGGCTTAGCATCCCAGTCCTTAGTTTCATACTCACTGATTACTATTCCTACAGGCTTTTTAAATTCATGTCTTCCTTTCCCCATGGCAAGTCAGTCCAGGTCAAGATGAGGTGGTGCAAGAGGCAACATCCCCTTATGCCTTTCTCTAAAAACTATTATGAGTGAAGAATTTTTCCCCTCTCTTCCTGCTTTTCCCACCAACTCTCTGACCCAGTTCATAAAGTGATCCATGCCTACTTGGTCAGACATAGCTATGGGTCATGCTGCAGAGAGTGTAGTGTTTCATTACAGTGACATTTGTCCCAAAGGTCTGCAAAACTGTCTTAGTCTCCTTAATCCCCTGTCTTGGGATATCTGGCCCCGCTCAACAGCATTGTCTCTCCTTTTTTCTGTAATTCTTTTTGCCTGTTCATCAATAGTTATAATCTCAGTCAATGATTTCTCATCATTAAATCCTGAAGGACACTACAACTCTGCCTTTTTCTCATTATCTTTGTTTTGTACCATTTTGTTCTATTCCTCTACCACCTTCATTTTCTTTCTCTTCTACTCCTGTGAGTTTCCTCTCTCCAAATGCTGCCTGACTTATCAGTACAGTGTCTGCAGCCAACAATACTATTTGGATATCCTTTGTTCTTTACAGACACCTCCGCTCTGATCTCCAGACTAGTGTCCTTGTTGCCTTCTTCCCTGTTGTGCTTGGCAGACTACAGCAAAACTCCAGCTGGGAGCCAGATTTAAGTTTAACACCACGCTTATTCGTTATTCTTTCACTCTGGCTGTAACTCCAACATAGTACTTGCTATTGCTATTTTTTTGCAGCTACCGCGAACCTGAGAGATAGGAGTGGGGTGTTTCCACACAGTAATCCTATTAAATAGTGAAGTTTTATATGCCCAGCATGTTTTTGTTGAACAGCCTCTCTCTCATATCTTTCCTGTCTGATCAGGAATGCTTCAGATCTCCTCCGTGCTTAATGTCTGCTGCGTGCTCACCCTGGGAATGGGGCTGCCAGAGGGCACAGCAGAGAGTGATGTCCAGGTGTCTCTCTGAAACTGAATTAAATTAAAATACAAAGGATGTGTATGGAAAGGGCATATAAATCATTCAGAGCCTTATCAAAGCCTGCACCCCCCTTGCAGCTAATTAGAGCATTTAAAAAAAGATAGGTCTAATGAAGCAAGATCTTGATTAAACCTAATCACACCTTTGCTCCTTGGTAGATGTGATGTATAGACATTATGAAATTTCCTTAATTGTATTTGGATTCAGATGTGTCTTGTTTCCCTCTCTCCTTAGCTTGCTGCTACATGAGCTCCAAACCCAGAAAACTCATTTGTGTATGGGATACGTCCAGTGAGGGCATTCTGAAGCTAAGAAACAGGTAAAGGAACATGTGCTCTCTCAAATACATAAATACACATATGCATACATATATGTATGTATAACTGTATATACAAATGTCCATAACTGTGATATCAATATATATAACGAGTCTGTAGGGACTGAGTGAAGGGCAGGAAAACAGATGCCAGCATTATTTTCAGACAGGTGAAGTTGGTGGCAATCAGTGATAGATGTTAATTCTTTTGTTTGTGTTTATGGAATGTGTAGGTAACTGCTGCCTGTTGCTCCCAGATATTCAGAAAAAAGGCCCACATATTTTTTTTTGCGCAGAAATGACAAGTGAGTAAGAGGTCAGAAAGGTTGATAAGGAGGTATAAAAATCTTAAGTGACTTGTAGCTGTTGAAACACAGGTCCTTAGTTAGAATGTTAAATGAAAAAAACTTGCTGGGAGCTATAATAAAAGCCTTGCTTTTTCATGATCTGAAAGAGGAGCTTTCTGAAACTGTGAATTTTAGCATAGGTGGCCATGAATGGTTGATTTGAAATGATGCCAATATAAAGAATAAACTCATATTGATACTAGAATTATTGTTAGCAACACTGAAAGTAACAATAATAATAACATTATTATAGTACTAAAACATGTGACAAGTGCTTTGTGTGTATGTTGCAGCATTTGATGCAGGAATGCAATATAATTATTAAAATACCAACATGACTTTTTAAACTGATGTGACCAAAAAGGTGAATGTTCACTTGATACAGGAGGTAAAGTTAATTATTTTAATGATTACTAACAAATAAGGACACTTTGAGACCTGTTTGTAAAATATTGACAACAGTAAGCAATGTTAACCCCCAACTCTATTTGTTTATTGCTACCATAGGTGCAATGAATGTTGTATAACAGAAATGATAAAGCCCTCTTTAAAATGATCTACCTGTAAAAATGTAGTTAGGAGATGCTGAAGAAATAAAACTTGCCTTATAATGTTAAAAAGTTTGCTTTTGGTAAAAATATATATTTTGGACGAAGTCTATGGTATTTCTAATTGCACTTTGATTAATTTTTTATGTACATTGATATAATCCAGTCACATTTCTCTTTTTCATTTTAAT
Organism: Lepidothrix coronata; assembly: GCF_001604755.1. Taxonomy (NCBI): domain Eukaryota; kingdom Metazoa; phylum Chordata; class Aves; order Passeriformes; family Pipridae; genus Lepidothrix; species Lepidothrix coronata. Next base: position 4,041,077 of record NW_016690215.1, read on the forward strand.
TAACAAAAACAGGACAGTGCTATCACTTTGCCAATTCTTCATGGCCTTGAAGTTTAAAACTGAGAGCAAATACAAAAGGAGATTCCATATGAATGTGCTCCTAATGAGACTTAGTCAAAACAACTGTTGCTATTGATTTGACACACCTTGCTAGAATGCACGCAGGTTTCTAATGAGGTAAAGAAACAATTTGGTGCTTTCTTGACATAGCTGCAGTCAGATTAACCATCTTCCCTGTATACAGTAACTCTCTGTTAACTCTTAAGTAAAAGTGAATGTTGTGTCACAATAACAAGTACAGATTTATTGAGAAAGAGCAAAGTACATTCTTCAAATGTCTGTATGCTTTAAAGAAGGCCTATGAGAAGAAGGATGATCTATTCTTCACGTTATCATGTTCTCCATTACAAGGAAAGAGAATTCTTTAAAATGGAAAATGAAAGTCAATTATAATGTAAAGGATAAAATGTTTTATAAAATATATTTTAAAAAATGCAACAATAAGAAAAACAGTCAATTTTATCATCTAAATAATGCTTATTTTGTCCCAGTGTATGGTATAAACCTCCTTTATACTTAAACTGACATAATATAATGTTATGTGTATTTCTGGCATACAATAAGTATAAATTTCTTTCAGTAGAGTACTGGAACATATATTTTAAAACCCAAGTGTCCTTTAAAGAGTCGTAAGTACAGTAAATGCAATATTTCATCTCTTTCTTCTATATTCATTTACTTAAAGTCAGGAGTCCAGAGGATTTTTGTCTCTGGCAAGTGGAGCAGACATTGTTTTACCCACACCTGGATATATCAAGTTTAAAAAACAGCTACTGGAAAGGTAAAACTTTAAAGATTTAAATTCACGTTAATACCAGGAAGAGGAAAGAAGTATGAGTTTGTTTGTTGCTTTGGAGCACGTGGAAAGTCTCTGGAGATGACTGAGATCAATTTCTGCAGGGAAAGGGTAATTTTTCACCATTTCTAACATTCCTCCCCTCCCCTCTTTCTTGAAATCCCTTTTTGATTTCCCATTATAAAGCATAAAGGCTTTACTTCTCATGATAGCAGACCAACCTGCGCTCAGTGTGCAGGCTCGGAGAGAAGGACTCAGAGGAGGGACTTGAAATTCCCAGGGTTTTAGTAATTAATTTGCTATTAGCAGGCAAAATTGATGCGTTTATTTTACAAAGAAAAATGTTTTTCTTGCTGCGTGCCATAAGTAGACCACTGCTGGAACAACACACTCCTCTTAGGTGCATAAAATATTTGTCTGATCCTAATTTCAAGATTGTGATATTGTTTCTTGAGATACAGGTAGCACTTAGGCCTCAGTATCCCATTAAAAACTGTAAAACTTGCAGCTTTAAGCACATCGATTTCTCTGCATCTTAAACCACAACCTCCTGACAGAAAGGTGTCTGCTTCTACAGATTTGGAAACAAGCCTATCTAATTTTTCTAACTACTTGTAAGTCTATAAATGTTTCTGTTTTAATATGCTGCCTTAGGCCTTAAGGTTCATGTTCTGTTTATAGGCTTATTTTTCTAATTGCTGAAGAGCAGAAGCTTTCTGTGGTTCACTCAGAGTCGGTAAATGCTTTCAGAATAGGTTTTTGTAATGAGTAATGCTTTTAGTACTGCACTTCAGACAGCAGGCGCATTGATGATATAATTGCCTAACTCGTATTGTTAATTTTTTTTCTTTTTTGGTAGCATAAATTTTCATAAAGTTTAAATAGATGCAGTGGAAAATCAGGCGAAAAAAAACCCAAAACACAAAATGTTTTCTTTGGATTATGTGAAAAGTAAAATGCTTGAGAGCCTTTAGAGCGGTTTGCAATAGTGGACTTTCTGTGTAAAGACCCATGTTAAGCATTCTGTATTTGTTTTGTAAATGAATTTTGTTTAGATATGGGTAAAAAATAATTTTTCAACTGTCTTATCTTTTTGGAAGGAAAGAAAACACTTGTCAACATTTAATTTGGCATGAGTTTTGGACTAATTTGTAATAAGGTAGCAGTACACTTCTGGTAAAATCAGACACATCTAGAATTAATAAGCTTAAAAAGAAGAAAATGGCCTCAGAGAAGGAAATTTCCCCATCTTTGAAGACAATAAAACTAAAAGTTCCTACTAAATACATTTTTAGGGTAATTGCTTGCTGGAAAGTCTTTACTTTGCATGCTGACAAGACCTTTATCCCTAGGACGAGTAGAGATATGTCTGAACACAAGGAGTACTGCACCCAGCTGTGGACTCCTCAGCTTAGGCAAGACATGAACCTGTGTAATGGCCCCGAAGATGGCTGAGGGCTGAAAAATCTCCAGGGCATCTCTCCTTACAGACGGGCTGAGAGAGCTGGGGCCACCTGTTCAGTCTAGAACAGTCTAGAGAAAACTCCAGTGAGACCTGAGAGCACCTTCCAGTACCTAAAGGGGCTCTATAAAAGAGATGGAGAGGGACTTTTTAGCAGGGCATGTAGTGATAGAACAAGGAGTAATGGCTTTAAACTGAACCAGGGTATGTTTAGATTAGATATTAGGAAGAAATTCATTACTGTGAAGGTGGTGAGGCACTGAAACAGGATGACCAGAGAGGAGGTGGATGACACCATCATTTATTGCAATTCTAAAGCTAGGGACTTATGCTGTTTTGATATTTTTATGAGGGTGAAATATATGTATAAAACTTTCAGGGATAAACGGTACTTGTGTGCGGACAAAAATCTCAAGTCAGAAGTCAGAAGGTGTGTTGAGTTTCCCTTTGATGTAGAAAGTCATTTATATCTTATGTCCACGTAAAACTAAAGTGAAAGAAAGATTCTTAATGGCAGCAGATTCCAGTTACACTTGACTGGTGAACATAAATCTGTAGAAAGTGTACAAAATTAAAAAAAAAAAGTACGTTTATTAACCTTGGAAGTTTTTATGAACATTAGTATACTGTGGCACAGATAAGGGGATGGCATGGATCATGAAGGATCAGTGTTGATAAAAATGGAGTCTGTGTCTCATAACTCAGAATATTCTAGTCAGTGAAATTGAGTTTGAATGCGGGTTTGAATTTATAAATGGTATTCCTCTAGTTTTGTAAATTTACCAAAAATTCAGTATTAGGTATCATCTTTGCCCATAGAATTGGTAAACCCATAATTTCTAAATGTCTTTGGAAGAGCAGGGCGAGGTTATTTACCTTGAAGGCAGAGCTGCCCCCCTCAGTTTGCAGGAGATCGCCAGTCTGAAGGGCAGTCCTGATTTCTTCCTTTAAGCATTTAAAGTTAAGACAAACAAATCCTTCAGTCTACAAGCAAGGCCAAAATAAAAAAGGAAGCCCTGCAGTCTGTTCAATGTATATCCTTCATGACTACTTGTAGGTTTAAATTCTGAGAAACCTGAAACAAAATGCTTCTTCCTTCAGGCTGTTGTAGCCAACAGACTGCCAGGTAGCTGACTCGTACAGTGCTTCTGAATCCTTCACATGCTGAACGCACAGAGCTGCAGAGGAGTGGGAGTTATTATGCAGGATTTGTGGAGCCTTTGATGGGAAATGCACAGTGATTGAATTTAATAGCTTTTTCTGGTTGTGGATTTGTTTTGCGGGGGTTTTTTGGGGAGAGGAAGGGTTGGGTTTTTTGGGGGTTTTTTTTGGCTTGTTTTGTTTTTAATAATAAGTGTACCAGTTACTCTAAGGCAGAATGACCAGTTGGAAACAACATATGGTTTTCTTTATATCAGACACAAGATGCGACTGATTACCTCTGAAGTAAGGGGTACACCATCAGCACTGTTTTGGAACATGAGTGGAAGTCTTCTGTGATAGCAGAAGATAGAGTGCTGTAGATTTTTTTAATCAAAACCCATCTACCATTGTTTTTGAAGCACAAGGATGTTCTTTTCTTGTGAGGAGACAGAAAACTGTCCCTTTGCATAACAGAACTATATTTACCTGTGAAATGCTTGATTGTACCTTTCTGGTATATAATTTCAGCTCGAGCAGAAATTATATACATATACATACATGGATTTGAACTGTAGGTGGGAATATTTTGAAACCAAAGGAAGCTGAAATGAAATATGTTGGTAAACCAGATTTCATTTCCTGTAACCATCTTCTTCTTCCCTTTGACCTTTAACGTCATCAACACAATGCGTTCCATGACTTGATATGTGTTTGTGCCTCATTCAATGATTTTTACAGAAAGATTTTCCTCCCTGAATTGGCCACGCTTGTGGTGGACACCACTGACTGAGACTCTCTGGCTCTTGCCTACCCAGGATCTGGCTTTGATTTTTTGTATTTAAAAAAAAAAAAAATCCAGGGGACTTCTCAGACTGATGTGACATTTTCTTCTTAGTACTCTGAAAGTCTCAAGTGGCAGAACAAATTTCCATTCATCACAGACTGCCAGAGAAACCCACGTTTCCATCTTTCTGAGCCATAATAAGCTCAGAAATGCTTTTTCCCCTTTATACCTCATTGTGCAAATGTGACAGCTATGATCAGGTTGCCTGCATTGCTTGGGTCAGCGCCCATGACCAGTGTGCAAGTGCCTGGTGGAGCCATGCACCCCTCTTCTGGGAGTCACCCTACTTCTGTAGACTGCTCCAGTCAGGGAAAGTTTTATCAGGTTTTCAAAACTGTATGCTGCAGGTAGTTCTGATGACTTGAACCTCAATATAAAATGTCTATCATGGGCCAGATTGCATTAATTAATTTTGATTATTTATTAATTATTTTTCTTTAATTAAACTTAATTCATTGCAATATGAACAGCAACCAGGTTTCACAAGGGCTGTAGTGATATTAACCCTTTGCTCTAGCACAGGACAGAGAGTATTTAAATGCGTCCTCTGAAAATGAAAATGTATTGCATACAAGACATGCAGTTTCCAAAGAAGCAATTTTTGGAATTTCCTAGGAGCAGGATATGAGAAGATGTTGAGAAAAAACAGGAATGTAGCATTTTAAATTCCTTGTATTAGTAAGGCAGTGATGTCCCACCTCTGTAAAACAGACTGCACTTCCCTGCTCACCCCCTCTCTTCCTGATCCAACCACTGGCCAAACTGGATGCACTCTCCAACATGCTTCCATATTACTGACAACTGACTTTCTCTTGGGCTCCTTATTCCAACAGTCATCTAGGATGAACTGAAACACAGATTCGAGACACCTGCCTTCTTTTTGCTGGTGTCACAACACTTTTCAGTGCCCATCTCGCTCCTCATCCTTCTCTCATTTCCTCAGTCCCTGTCTCTCCAACTGGAAAGTGCTCAGGAAGCTTCCTGAGGTACTTACATGTGAACTCAAACACCTTGTTCCTGGTGTAGGAGCAAAGAAGAAATCATATTTTTGTTCAGCTAGGCCTCTCTCCTGCAAGGACTACCCTAGGGGACAGGGCTTTTCCCATATGACTCTTTTCCTAAGTCTCTCTCCTATATGGGTTCTCTGTTTCCAACAGAACAGTCCCCATCAGAAAGGGTCTCCTTCTGAGGTGTTCGTCCTCTCACTGTGGGGTCTGTGATTTAGCAAAGATGGGTTTTGGATGTCTTTTCATCTCTCACAGGTCGTTGATTGGTGTTTCTCCTGCATGGGCACTTGTTTTGATTTCACTACAGATCTGTGACCTCTCCTCGTACCTGGCTAGGGGAGCCAGGCATATTACTTTATGGCTGAGACACTTCTTATGTTAAGCTTTTCTTCCATTTCAAATATTTATACAGCATCTCACAGGTGAATTTGTTTATGCTGTCTTGGGCAGCATCTCCACCTCCTCTACAAAGGCTGTTTATGCAAAGTTCCTCCTTGGGGAAGATACCCCGATGCTGAGAAATTTCTGAACTCCCTCTCAGCTTTTACTTTGGTTATAATATGGATTTGATCCCTCTCCTGTGCAATGGCTGTCGTGATCAGGAATGCCTTTGTGAATACTTTTCATGCTAAACTATTTTATCTGATTCCTCCTTGGAGAGAATCTTTGCTGCTCCTCAGAGCTGTATTCACTCTGACAGTCTTCCCAATACCATATTCTGGGGAATTTTAATTTTCAATTGTCTTGGTAGTCTGTGTATATGTGTTTTAATTCCATGAAAATTTCCTCGTCCTTTGTGCTCAGTGTGTGCACCCAGTCAAGGCCCCAGATTTCCATCAAGTGCCAGACAAAGGAACTGCAAAAACATGTGTGTCCTGAAAGCCTTCCTCTAGACCCTGCCCACTCATTCAAACCCACATAGGCTGAACTGATGCACAAAATGCTCCAGAAAAATCAGCAAAACAGTCTCCAAATGAGATAAGAAGAAAACAGAATGTATTTCCACTTTCCAAATGAAGTCTCAGGGAGAAAAAATGGTAATGTTACTGCTAGAAAGTATTTATAATGATTAGGAAAACAGTAGGAAGCTGAGGAAATTTGACTGAGTTTCTGCTTAGGAGGAGAAAGGAGCAATAAATGATCCAGAAGTCCTTCCTCTCCTCATCAGGGTATCACTTTCATGGTCTGCAAATTCTATAGTCAGACTCTGGGAATCTAATCTTCCCAGTCAATTGTCACAACTAATTTATTCCCACAATTTCACTTTTAATCCAATGTCTCAGCAGCCAAACAATGCAACTTGAGCCTAGTTTCCACTGAGTAGCTCCTAAAGGGGTAAAGCCTGGTTTTGGTAATTTGCTGAGAATTGCTGTCGTGGGGGCAGAGCTGATGGGGGACAGATTCCTTTGGGTTTCCAGGAGAAAAGGAGGTTTGGAAAGGGCTGTGGCCATTACCAGCAGTTATTCTGTAGGGCTGTTTATGCAGCCTGATTAGCTGTAAAATTTTGGGCAGTGACTTTTTGAGACTATTAACCTTCAGTATCTGAAGTGTAAACTTGACCTACATGTTTAAGTGCCTTTGATGATCAATGGACGAAACAAGCCAAATTGGGTCAGATTAAAAGTGCGCACTGCAAAATGTCCAAGGTCTGTTGGATGAATTGCACTTGCTTCAATTTTCTCCTGTACAGAGTCCACCTTTGATTAGAAAGTAAAAAGCCCACCCTGGCTGTGAAAAAGCCCATGCCTTTTTATATTTGTAAAGATGCCAGAGATGAATGCTCTGTTCCCTGGACTTTTCGTGTAGCTGTTGCGCATGATTGGTCATCTGACCAACTTCGAATGATCACTCAGGCATTTAAAAGAACAGTTTATGGAAAATGAGATGCTCTGATGAAGAATACCCTTAGGATAGAGAGCTGACATAAACTGAACAAGCAGCCCAGCTCAGTCTCACCAAGCTGTGCCAACCCCATTTAACCCCAGAGGGTTGTTAAACTTGGGATCAGGAGAGCTGTGGTTTGGGATTATTAACCATATCTAATGCAAGGTGAAGTGGGGTGTCAAAAGCAGAAATCCAGTACACAGTAACAAGATTGTGTTAGAGAGACAGAGACAGATCCACTTCATCCCTTCAGCTTTCAACCTTTTTTGTCAAATGTAAACGTTGGGCTGAAGTTTTCTCTTAGTTTTTCAACCCTTTACTCTCTGCCATTGCTCACCCCCACTTCTCATCCCTGTCCTTCTCTTTCACTGGCTCCTTTCCTTGATACAGAAAGGTCACTAAGGGGCTGAACAGATGGAACTCATCTCAGCTCTTCTGGTCTCTTCAGTCCTTCTGTGGTCTACAAACAGGCATTCAATGAAGTATCTTGAGCAACGTGGAACCTGACACAGACCACCCATCAAAGCCAGGTTTCTGTGTACGTTCAGGCAGAGCCCTGCCTACACCACCCTGCCCCTATCCAAACCTGCAATAGGTTGGGTGTCTCCCTGTGATCTGCATGTTCCCTGGCACAGACAGTCTGTGTAGAGTAACCACAGTATCTCATTTGGGGGTATCTCACCCTCCTGTAGTCCCTGCTGCTGGGCACAGGCCTGGGCAGTAATCTCAAGAGTAATTTCTAAAACACCTTCATTTGACGTTGTCCTAGTTAGTGCAGACACCTTTTGTACAGCTTCCAAAATTTGGCAGACAAGGAGAACACAGTACAGACTGCCTTATATGTCATGGGAGACAAACCCATAGGGTGATTTTTCATTTAATCTTTATTCTGTCTTTTGTATTGTCCTCACTGAATCTGATGGAAAACACAGGAATTTTGCACAATTTAAAACCAGGCCATTGTATTTAAGTCTATAGATACACAGGCTGGAATATATGCCTTTACATTCTGAATAAATCTAAAATCTTTTTCATTCAATGAAAATGTTCTTGTCAACATTTTTTTTAATGCAATTTGCCAGAGACTAAGCTACATATAAAAACCATGAAGAAGTTAGAACTACAATATAAAAATATAAGTACTTTCCACAGCAAGACTTTCTTTGTTTTGAAAAAATATTTAGTGCTTTACTGGTGTTTAACAAGCCTAAGTGAAACTCTTTTCATGAAGTAAAGCTCCATGAAGCTCAAGCCAAGCTCTTTCCATTTTGGGAGACTTAGCCTACCAGATGTCAGCTTCAGGCAAATTTCTCCTCATATTTTTCTTGGATTTTTTGCCACATTCTCTATATCCTCTTTAAACAATTTGTCTTTTTTGTAGTCCTCCTGGTCTTTCATAGACTTCAATGTAACAGAACTGAATTTGATCTCATCTCAGTGAACATCCATCTTAAAACATTTTCTGACACTCCTCAAGATATCCTTAAAATCATATTTCATGAATAACACGTACTTGTTACTTCTGTACTTTCATTACTGTACCCTCCCTCCCTATTTTTAGTCCTTTCTGTTCTGTTTCTCTGAATTCCCTCTTGCTTCCTCAACTGCATTGGTTCCCTCTCTGCACTCAGGTGCTTTCTCCCCTTTCCTCTTTTCTTCCTTGCGTTGTTTCATGACTCTTTTCTACTCTTCACTCAGAAACATGCTACCTCTTACTCCATCCATGGCAAAAAGGGTAAAAAGAATGGATTAGCTCCGTTGGTTGAGGATTGATTTCTCATTGCAGAAGGAAAAACAGTGTTTGTTTAGTTTGAAAAGGTAGTGCCAGGTTAAAAACTGCCCCTTGACAGCTGGAGAGGAATTCAGGTGAAGGAAGTATCTAAAATAAATGATGAAGATCCCCAGGTTTAACTAGTGTTAATGTCTGGAGTTATGTGAGATCATATCACCTCAGCTGTCTTTAACTGTCTTATAGAGAGGCTGTATTCTAGAGGAAATGTTTTAAATAGTAACTTCAACAGCATTTCAGCAGATATAAATTCCTTCTTACTGATTGCCTATTGCTCAGTGTTTGAATTTCTCTCAGGCTAGACAGGCAGTTTCATTTTACCTAAGGTAAATCTCTGTGCAGCTCTGGTGCCTGCTAGTGCAGTGCTGTAAAGCCATCCAGAAGATGTTGATGCTTTTCCTCTCTGCACATAGGGTTCATTTCCTTCACCCTCTGTATAAACTTTGCCCAGACCAAATTATAATTCTGTCTTCTTTGGATTCACCATCCATGGTTCCTACAAAAATGATATTTTGAGGCAAAGTTGACTGAAAATGTAACACTCAGAAATTGTCATGGAAATTGTCAAAAACACTATGTGGCTCTTCCCTGCAGGACACAGCCTAAATGCCCATGTTATGTCAGAGCCTTTCAGACAAGTACTTCTTATGCATAACACAGCTTGGTGAAAAGGGCATCAGAATCACTAGAGAAAAGGAAGAAGTTGAACCAAATTCTGTCTGGGTGGAGTTTGAAGGAGCCCCACTGATTTTATATGTTTTGAACAGGGTTTAGCTGAATACTGCTGGCAGAAATGTATTCCTCAGGGTGGCTGAGTAAACGAAGCTGAACTCTTACATCTTTAGCTGAAGGGGCAGTAGGTAATAAACTGGTACTGATGGCAGGGAAAAGAAAATGCTGATGAGCATGGATTATACTTCTGCCTTAAAATTTGAAACTAGGAACTTTGCACTTGCCTTTTCTATTACTTAGAGTTCCCTAAAATTAATCGGCTTTAAAAAAAAATAGCAGTTTATTGTTGCTAGGCATGAAGAGCATCTACAGGGAGCTACTAAAGTAGCACCTGTGTTCCTGGCAAAGTCTGAAGCCGCAAGAAATAAGTTTTCCAGCTCAGCCACTGACTTGTTGAATAAGCATGGGGAAATGGAGCTGAAGAGAGGTTAACTAGGAATAAAATACATTTGTAAAGCACCTGAGAGCTATCTAAATGCTAATAGTAGGTTTCTGCATGGCCTGTGGCTTAGGTGGCTGCCTCTTGCTTTCAGCCTGCCACCACCCTGTGAGTGAGCATCTTGTCTCTGCTCAGGGACCAGCTGAATAGCCTCTTGCCTCCAGATGCTTCTTTTCTGCCTTGAGTATTGAGACTGGAAAAGTAGAAAACTTCTTTTTGAACAAAACTGCCTTTTGGACAGCAGAGTTCATCTCCTGTCACCATCTCATGATGCACATTACCTTACTGGCCCAGTGCGGTGATCCTATTCTCTAGAGGAGTCAGAGAAGCTGTTTTAACCTAAAACTGACCAGAGGAAACAGGCTTCTCAGGATCTGCAAGTGTCTTTATTGTTCCTGGCTCTGTCTGTGAATAGCTGTAACCTCTCTGCTTTCTAGAAGGGCTACTTTAGTTTAGAGGGTTGAAACTGGGAAGTCATATTTCAGTGTGGACCCAGACATGGACTGAGAAATGCTGAGGTCTGTTTTACTTTACCCTGTCCTTGTGTCCCTCTTGAGTATGATCCTGTCCAGATTGGATGAGCTGGTCATCCCCTTGGCTCTCTGGGGCTAGCTGGATGAACCAAAGACACTTGCATTTGTTTCTTTCTTAAACACCCATGGAAAACTCATAGCAAGCCTCAGAGTCAACACTTACATTGTGAACACTGAAGGCCTATCCTTTTTTTTCAGGAAGGAATTTGGAAGAATTTGCATATTTGTCCCACCTGGCATATATCTGACAAGCTCTGGACACATCTTTAGCACACATGTTGGATGTCTGTGCTCTGTAAGCACAGTAAAGCTAAAACTTGCAGTGAACATCAGAGAGCCTCTGGGTGTAAAGTGTGAGCTGTTGGAGCTTAAATCCCCATGTTCCTAAAACACAGGTTCAGTGTGCCTGCATAGACCATCTATAGGGTGGAACAGACATATTCCCAAAGCTTTTGATCTGTTGCATATGCTCTGCAAAGGGCATGTTCATGATTTCCTAGCAAATGTTTGCAGTATCCAGCTGTGAAGGGATACAGGCAGGAAAAAGTCTGTAGGTAGAGACAGCACACTGTGCTAGATGAGCTGTCAGAGCTGAACAGGGTTTCTTGAGCATGAGCCCTTCTTGAAGGTGGCAATAGAAGAAGGGTCTGCAATAGGGGCAACTGCTCTAGATACCATCTGAACAACTATTCTGCTACTTGGTATTTACCAATTAGTTTATTTCTGACAAAGAAATAATTGGCATCCAGAAACTATGTGGGATCTCTATGTGTGCATGTGGTGGGTTCCTGTCTGAAGAAGCTGCAACCAGAGCACAACTGCAGATGTTAGCCTGAACTACTGTTCTTAAGGTATTGCCCTCTGTTAAGGGTGCATTGAACCATATGCTGAAATGTTGCTTGAATCCAGGGATTCAGAATATTAGGAAAGGGAATGTTCCCTTTACTTTTGTGAGAATGAAATACTTATATTGCATAGGAGGACTGGGGACAGATGTTTATAATTTCAAATATTTTCACTCTCATGAATTAAGAATACTTATTTGTAGAAACTACTGGAAGGCATTTAACATGGATGAGAATAGTGTATATTATCCTGAACACAGGGACTCTTGTATTAGGATGCAGATTGCAGCACAAGTAATGTGCATATTTGTCGAAACCCAATATTTAGTTAAAGGAGTGTGAAAATAACTAATTAGACATGTGACTATCTGTTTTAGCTCATGGCCATCACAAATATGGAGAGGACTGATGTTAATTAAGTATCTATATTCTTCTGAGTTTTCTTTTCTTTTTTAAAAGCCTTTCTATATATTTCTTTTTGTGCTTTTGGTGCCAGATATTGTTTACCAGCTCTAGGTAAAAACTCTTTAAAAGTTATGTGTTTACAAAATCACATATTGATATTTCTGTATTCTTATCAGGAGAAGAAGGGTACTGTGTATTTGCTCCATTTTATCATCAGAATCATAAATCAGCATCTGTTATTAAAGCAGAATAGATACACTGACAGTGCTGTGGTGTTTCAGTTTTTAATCAGACTTTACAGTATTCAGCTGTTGGTTTTATTGTTGAGACCTCAGCAAAATAGAAATCCTGATAAAAATTTTTATATAGAGAACTCTAGACTCAAGTCCACTGACACTCATTAGATCCTCTAATGCCTCTAACTGTACAGAGACAGTCAGCAAACACATTGCCTATGATCTCATTTACTTAATTTTCATTGTTAATTACTATTGGTAAGTTGGGTGGGATATATGCGAGAAAAACCAGAATTCATTTATGGTAATTTTATCATCAGCTTTTTGTTCTCTGTGTCTGTCATTTAGAGATATCCTATCACATGGCACACCCTGTTCCATGAAGAAGAGGGAAGGAAGGAATTAGTAAAGTATCATTATGTTTAGATAAGTCTTCTTTATCTTCAGGGGTGCCACTGGTACCTGATTTTCCTGCCAAGGTTAAGGTCCCTCTAACCTTCTTTAAAGGGTGCTGTAACAGTAGGTATCCTTTTATCCACTGATCACTTGGAAACAGTCCTTTCAGGAATCTCTCTATATTAGTATCATTCATTCAGGCTGTTCAAATAATTGCCTATACAAATAAATGGATTATCTAGATTGTGCTTCGTTGCATGCTTGAGTCTCACGTCCTTATAAACAAATCTGCTCTGACAAGAGAAAAGCCAGGAGGCTATTTTTAACACATCTGAGCAATTGACTCTCCACTGTACTTAGAGGTTATATTTATTTATTTACTTTTTGAGCAGTCAGGCTGCACTAAATGGTGAGAACTGGGGAGTGCTTCTCTGTTAATGTATGGATACATATGTGGGTAGTATCCTGGTTTCATCTCAAGATGATGCTTAAATATATTCCTTCCTTCTTTTCCTCTTAAGGTTATGTTGTAAGAGGCCATTTCTCTGTACAAGGGGAATTACCATCACAAGAGTGTTTGAAAGAAGGCTTTAATCTTCCACAGACAAGGAATAAATACCAGTATTGAATAACAGTGCTTATAATTACATATTAGATGATCTATTTCATTCTATTGTGGTGATTGATCTTATTTTGAAAAATTGAAATATTGCTAAAGCCAAGCTGATTATTTCATAGTTTTCAGTCTAATTCTCCCTCATGTAATAATGACACTGAGTTTATCCCATCTTATATTCTATATAAACTGTGGAACTTTAGATCTTCAAGATCTTCTAAAATTAACAGAACAATATTGTTTACTCTCTCCACAGACCTATACTGCTGTTTTTTTGGATAGAAGAGAGAAGCCCAGAATTTAGCCCTAGGTCTAAAACCAGGGTAGTTGCTTTTACCTGGAAGCCTCTGTATGTTTGCAGATGTCATGTACTTGCATGAAAGGTAGAACAAAGCATGGAAAATATATTTATAATACAGGAATTGCAAACTTTATAGGAAATTATAAAAAGAAGTATAGGTAGGAAATGTGTATACACATGTAAGCAGCTGCTCTCCAGCCATATAAATAGCTATTGAAAGAATGTAAACAAAAGTTGGAGTGATATTTATGGCTTTGGTTCACCTGTGTTGAATAAATAAGCCTTTCAACTGGATGGAAATACCATCATTTATACTTATTTTATAAATACCCAGACTTGCACATTCCTCTCCTTTCCTCTCCTTGAAGCTGGTAAGATTGTGAATTTAGCTTGTGGAAAATCTTGATGTTTTCAAGTTTATCTTAATTGACAATCAAACAAAAAATATCATCTATCAGCTTCCCACAGAATGAGAAAAATTATTCAGAACCATGTAATTGTTTTATTCAGATAACATCAAGATATTATAATGTAAAATATGTTTTATAATTGTAACATAATAGAATGGTAGTTTGCATATTTTCTAGAGCTAAGCAAAGCGACTCACACAAAGCAAGCATAATCTTAATCATATTTGAAACAATATGCTCTACCATAAAAAATTAATGGATAATTGAAATTATTGAAATTAATTTAAGTGCTTTTTGCAATCATGTTTTTTAATTGACACGTTCCTTCCTCCATTGATTTTATTCTAGCCAAATTGTCTTGTCTTTTTTTTTTTAATGTAAATTTTGACCATTGCTGTCTCTGAAAAAAAAAACTACCAAAACACCTTGTTCTTGACTAGTGCAATGAATTGCAGTGGAAGTCACAGGAGAAACATTCAGTAATTTTCTTTGTAATATTTTGTCATCGACTGTATGTAAAGAGTAGTTTAAGTCATCCAGTAGCTGAAAAAGTGTTCATGATTAGGATTTTAATTGGGTGTTTTAGTACTTGCAGATGAGAAACTGAAAAGCTTAAAAACTGCCATCCTTGTAGTACCATGGAAGCTCTAGGGTCAAAGTTTCTGATTTCAGTGTCTTTGGACTTCCAGGCTCCCCAGTCTATGGTGGAAAATTCCTGGTCTGCCTGTATCTCCACAGAAATAGCTTCCTGGAATAATGATTTGTCTCAATTGAGAAGAAAAAAATTAAAAGAAAAAGCTTTTTTAATTCTTCTGATTTGTTTCTCCCCAAGATAGCCATTCAGCAGGAAATTTCAAAATTTCTAAGTTTTATTCTTGCAAATAACTTGAGAAGTGAACTGCACAAGTTGACTGTTACTGCGGTCTGAGCTCTAACGTTGCCAAATCTAAAGTTTTCATCGGTTTCTGTTGTGTGCTTTAGGCTGTTCAAAGTAGCAAGGCTACTACCAGTTGGCAGATGAAGTGGTGAACTGCATGATTCATTAATCTAGGAAGTTACAGAAGAGACCCCTCTCGGTGTGAGGGTGGATAGTCTGTAGCTCTGCTGACTGCTTCTTGTCTGACTATGGACAGATTGTTTAAAGCCAGGAAATGTGCAACATCTTTTGTTTCATGAAGAGCACTCAATATCTCATTAAAAGATAATAGAATCACAGAAGCAGAAAATTTGGCTCAGGCAACCAGAGATCCGTAGTAGCTTTTTCTGAGAGCTCCTGGAGGCTGGGCAAGCTCTGACAGATGAACAAACATGATGTCTATCTTCAAACAACAGGCCAGACAGCTTAACTTTGTTGTTGGCAATAAGCAGTAAACAGAACATTATCATGACTTTAGGAAGATCTCTGATGCTGCCATATCATATTCATTTAATAGTATCACAAAGAAACTACGGAAATCTGAATTAGCTGAATTAGCTGAAACTACTGTGAAGGGAAAAGAGAACTGCAGAGCATGACACAGAGAAAGCTGATAGGTCATTCACTGTCACATGGGGGCACTGTGCAGGGTAAGATTTTTCAATGGTGTGGTGCTCTTCAGTATTTTCATTATGAATGAAAGAATAAGAGCCTACCTTGCAGGTACAGAAATGACACAGAAGGATAGAATTTAGAAATCCAAGCTACCTTGAGAAACTAGGGAAAAGTCTCGGAAAATATATGGGGAAGATGAGTGTACAAACTGCCATGCTTCTAAACCTTAAAGAAATTGTTCCATATTTTGGTAGGAACAAATGCAAGGTAGAGCAAGATGCTGGACCAAATAAAGGCAAGACAGGGAAAACTATGTTGGGATCTAGCGATGCACTTACTGAACGTGAGCCAGCAATGCTCTGCAGTTGTGAACAAGATGCACACTACAGTGATATACCTAGCAAAAAAGCATATGGTCTGAGACACTAAAAATTACAGCAATCCTAGAGTTCAGAATATTTAGAAATTAAAATTTTTATAAAGTTTTTGTACAGCATCCAAGATAATAAACCCATCTTATTTTTAGAGCATGTTAGCTCAGCACAATCACGAGTTCCTATGAAACCTGTCATGTCAGCATAGATACTCATGGGCATACACTTCTGCAGGAGGGAGAACTGTAGTGACTTTATAGCTACATAGTTTTTAATCCTGCAGTCAAACATCCATAAAAGAGAATCAAACCTTACTTTCCGTGTAGGGCTATCTCAGCACAATCACCTGACACGTCTGTGGCCTTACCAAGGGCACATGGAGTAGGTCATTGCAAACGTGACCTGCACTGTTGCAGTACAGCTTTCCATAATGTTTCACTGAGGTCTTGGAGGTTACAGTACTCGGAGCATGTTCAGCAGCGTGCTTTGAGAGAAATGCAAACAGTGTGCATACAACCCCAGTGACTATTGGAAGACAAAGGTCACCATTTGTTCCTGAGGTAACCCTGTTGTCTTCAAGGTTCAAGTCTGGTGTGTTCTGGCACAGTGGAAAGGATGGACATAAAAAGGATACTCCAGGGGAGGTTTAGATTGAATATTAGGAAAAAATTCTTCACTGAAAAGAGTGGTCAAGCATTGGAACAAGATGCCCAGGGAAATGGTGGAATCACTGTCCCTTCAAGTGTTAGAAAAACATGTAGATACTGCACTTAGAGACACGGTTTAGTGGTAACTTGGCAGTGCTGGGTTAGCAGTTGGACTCAATGATCTTAGAGGTCTTTTCCAATCTTAATGATTCTATGTTTCTATGACCCTCTGATGATTGTTTCCTCATTCATTGCAGAGCCTCTTTGGGAGCATCAGCAGGTTTTTCCATGGTAATAAAACGATTAAATTCTCTCTCTTTTGATTCTCTATTGTAACATTTTGTGTGTGACAGGCTGTTCAAAATCTTGTCTTTGGTTACTCAAACACAAGGAGTCTGGGGAATAAGAGGATTATTATCAGAAAGATTACACTATACTTACCTCCATTCTTTTTCCTTGAATGTGTTAGACATAATTCTATAAGCACATTTTTTGCACTTATCTTCACAGGAATATGTGAAATATTTTAGATTAATTATATAATAATTATATAAAGAAATAATTTTAAATATGATAGGAAATAATTCAAAAGAAGTGGAAAAATATGTAAACCACTAAGCAAAAGGCATGGAAAAAACCCAAAACTGTTAACCACCCAGCACCCTCTGGTCCATGCAGATTTTATACCCACCAGTTAGAGAAAAAAAAACAGAATAAGACAAATAAACAGAATAAGAGTATCTTAAGCTACTGCTGTTCTTCCAGCATTATTGAGACACCAGGTATTCACCTAATGGAAAAACAGAGGTTCCTGCATTTTATTTTTATTGTAGGTTTGTTGCAGAAGTTTTTATGTATTCTTTAGTTTATAATTCAATGAAGCAACCATACAATTTGAAGTCTTGTGAGGTTCTGACTATTTGAACTCACAGAATATGTCTCTAAAGAGCTTACTAGGTTACTGAGTGAATGCCCACAGAAATTCTCTACCCTGTTAAAAGGATAAATTTACTATTCCAGTTAATCACTCCTTTCTTCCATCATAGTTTATGTATACTGCTTGCTTAAACATCACGACAGATTAATATTTGATAGTAACAGTATTTCACTGTTCCTTTCCATGGTTAGTTTTTATTCTAATTGATCCTTCTCAAACAAAAGTGCAACCAAGACATTTCTGCCTTGTGTGTACATACTACAAATGGAGTTTTTGCTATTTTCTCAACATGAAATTATTTGTTCCATGGGGTTTGTGCTTTAGACCAGTTATATCTGTATACATTGCAGATCATGTTGTCCAACAATTATGAAAGTTGCTAAAAATATTCTATTATGTCTTTATTATCAGTATCTCTTTCATGTTGCTAAAAACTGATTACTTTTGGATGCAGCATAACCAATTTATTTTTTTCTTTAAAAGCTGAGCTTGAAGCCACCAGAAAATGCAATGCAAATATTTCTAAATTTGTAACCAAAAAAGAAAGGCTATACTTTTGCTGAATTGTTGTATGATTTTAAAACCTTATTTAGCATCTGTGTCAAGACATGTAGGCTAAAAGTCAACTATAATTCCCAAAGGAAAGTTGATTTCCCAAGGTTGTCACAAACATTTATATTTATGAAGCAAAAAGTGCAGAGACCAAAGTTTTCCACAGACTGAGAATTAAATCCATACATTTCAAACCTTTTACGTTCTTTTATTGTCATCCCGTTTCACGTTATAAGGAGGATTAAGAATATTTGTTTTGGAAAATTGCCTCTGAGGATTTTATTTCTGTGAAAGCAAAAGCATTGTTGGGGTTGAATCAGCATCCTAAACTGGTTGAAGAGTAGAAGTAATATTACATGAGTCATTCAAGATGAATTGCCGTGGTTTTATATAGGAAATCTAGGTTGCTATTGTTAAGAAACTATACTTGCATCCATCACATTTTTAAAATAATTTCTTACTTTGTGTATTAATGTAGCTATTAATGCTAATGATATTGCAGGTGCTAAGGTGACAGACTATTTATTATCCCTGAAGATAGGAAATCAAAAGTTCAATACGTCAGTTGATAGCAAAGTTGATAACAAAGACACCAATTCCCAATTTGTCTTCATAATTCTGAAGATGGTTTAAGATAACATTTTATTTCTTAGTATTTTGACCTGACCCTTGGTGGATGAAGCCTGTTTGAGTATCACATGATGAACAGTGGATAGAGCATTTTCTAAGAAAGCCTGCATTATTCAACTCCGTTATTATGTTTAATTGTCATTAAGTTTTGTTTTGTTCTCAATTTTATAAACACAGTAGCTCTTAAGTGCTGTAGAAAAATATCCAGAATCTGTGGTTCTGTTCCTGAAACTCAAGGTAAAATTCCATAAAAGCATTGGGCAGGTTCTATGATTTTCCTGTTTACAGAAAGGCTTTTATGTAGAAAAATGCTTAGAGTGTGAAGGCTTAAAATGACTGATCTGTTTGCCACAAACCTTGTACATTCTGTGGAATGAAATAGCAGTTTCTTTTTCTCCTTCCTCTTCAAGGTTAACTTGCTAAGTGTATATATGCATATATTTGCATATGTGGTTTAAAGTCACTCACAGTGTGTCGTAGCAGTATTGACTTGGATATTGGTGTTTCATAGCACATGGGAATGTTTATTCCCCTGAACTCCAGAGACCACATGCCCTACCCATAACTCAAACAGATGGCACTTCTGGACATAGGGTTCTTATGCAAATATGGCAGACATAGGAAAATTATATAAGACCATAATGTTTGTAGTGCCAGTATGAAAAATACCTGTGAGTCCACAAAGTAATGCTAGGAAATAATCAGTATGTGAAAAAGCTAAGGTAGTCAATAAAAATGAATGCAATCTAAGTTAAATGACTTTTCCGGTTCTCTAAATATCAGAGAGATTCAAATTCTTATTAAGGAGATTAAAGGCCTTGTGGGAAATAAACATCACTCTGAAGCCTGGATGCACTCCTTCTCGTCAACCAATGTGATTATTGATAGGAAACTTTCAAAGCCCTCCGATGACAGAGGGTACATGACTGCACTCCAGATCATCTGAAACACATGATGGAAAAAAAATGTGATTGAAAAATAAATTTCCACAATGCATCTGCAGAAATTTTTTTATCTTCCATATTTATTCAATAGAATATGTATATATTTACACATATTTATATTAATAACTCATCCTAAAATGGTTCTTTATTATAGTAGCTTGTAATTAATAACACATTTTTGACCTCTTAAGTTTAAACAACCAATGTGGGGTGGTTCAGCTATAAAAAAATACATATAGTTTATAATTTTGATAAACCAAAATAAATACCTTAAGAACAGAGTTTGCTGCAACATGGTCCATTATCACTACTGTATTAGCAGTCAGTTGATCCATTAATGTTTGAAACAGTGGGTTCACTTCTGCAACTGTACAAAGGTTTCTTTTGCTTGAAAAAACCGTTTGTTTATGGAATTGGTTATTGGATTGTTGCACATATAAAGCTTTTTATCTTCCTCTCTAAATCTAACAGCAGCGCATTTCACTGTATGGTAAACATAATCCTATGCTCTTTGGAGCCTTCCATGCTGTCCAGCTGACTCAGGTGAAATGTGTGAGATGGGAAATGTTAGTGTCATGAAAGATCCTTTACTTGTATTATATACCCTTTAAAACATTACATCTTCTAAAAAGTACCCTACATATACCAAGTCTAAACAGACTGAAAAAAAAAAAAGCTAAGCAGAACCCAATCTTTCTGTGCAGACATTTCAAGTACTCCTGAAACATGCCTTGGGCTAGGGAATGCATTGACAACTCTTCACACTAACTCCCTGAAATCAAGCAGAGCCTCTGAACATGATGGCCTTTGAAATGTCCAAACCAAAATCAAAGCTGGTGCGTTGTTGCTGTCAACCACATGTGGTGAACTGTGCAAATGCTCAGTAAGAGGCTCACACTGCATCCTACCAATTTAAAAGTTAAAGCTCCAGTAGCCAAGGATTTGTGGTGCAAAGCTAAGGGATTTGCCATGATTTGGTGTACTGCAAAGGGAGTTGGTGTGCAGTGTCTCTTAATGTTAAGATGGGAGACTGTTCCAACAAGCATGCAATGAGAACTGTTGAAGAAGGGTTTGCACATCCAGCTGCTACTGCTTTTTTAGGTATTAATTTGTCATGCATAATTTCCTATTATTTCATGTCATGACATATTACATTAAGTTATTTTAGGATATAGGTTATGACTGCAGCTGGCACCATATGTCACATTATATCACATCAAATGGCAGCATAAGGTAAATGCTTGGTTTGAGCTTTTAATTTTTTCCCAAACTGAACAGTTAGGACCATTCAGGTGAATTAAGTGTAGAGGGTAAGAAATGAACAAACCACCTTGTGCCTTTTGAAAAGGTAGAAAACTCAACAGCCTTTGAAGGTCTCATGCCCCCAGGGCTACACCCCAGTGTGTCACTATGTCCCTGTGGAGGCTGTGGCTTTGTCCCAGTATGAGTGCAATTCTGCCTCTCTGCTAGGCTCAAGTCTGGTTTTATTTTCCTGGGAGCCCTCTTGCTTTGGAGAAGAAAAGATAGGTTGTGTTTTGAGCTTTAGAGAGTGTAAACTCAGCATGGTCACTCCCTTTGCCCCACTGCTGGGCACTACAACACATTTGGATGGGTTCAGGGTTTTGTGGCACCCATGTCTGGAGGCTTGAGCTTGCTCAGAAGCCTGGAACATAAGGAGATAGGCAGCCATCCCTCACTGAGTTCCAGTCAGGGAACTGTGAAGGAGTGAACTTGGGCTTATGCTCCTTGATATCAGGGTATTCTATCTGATTTTGTCCAGAGATGACCTACGTGCACAGACACAACGTGGAAAGTCAGTTTGGGACTCCTCATCTGCCCCTTCACAGGTCAGCCTCTCTCTTGCCTGAATACTTTGTTCCTCCTGACTTTTGCATTCATATCTGCCCAGCTGCCTACTGGAAGGGGCTGAATGAGCAAGTATGTCTTCCCTTTTTACTGCTCCTCCTGAGAAATTATGGTCAGATCCAATGCTTAGCAACTAAACTTCCAGTCCTAGCTGAGGGAAAACAAATGGAATATTTCTTGAACCCCCTTTGCCCCTTCCTTTTTGCTCAGAGTATTTTTTTAGACTGCAGCAAGCCTATTGAGGCTCCAGCCCTCAATATTTACTAAAGACCAAAATAGCAATCTGAGAAATGTTACCAGGACTGAAATTGCTGCTTCTTAGCTGTCCTTGTTAAAGTTAGGCGTGCTGACTCCTGCCCTTTTCTCTTCTGTAGCCTTGATGTGTCAGACCAGGCTGAAACAAGAACTGCCAAACCATTGTCTTGGTTGATGAGTTTCTGTCCATGTAAAACAGCTGAAGGAGACACAGTCCCTGTGCAAGTGGTTTACTTTATTAATTCTCTGACAAAACATGCACTGGGTTTCAGCTGCAGTTAAATGGTTCTTGCAAGACTCCTCGACTCATGCACTTTCAAGCATATGGTTCCACATAGGTCTCTGGAAATCAGGCACCAGGTATGTCACTGACTTTGTCATCTATGCTGTTGTGCCATCTGTGTTTTGCTCACAGATGATGATGTGGATCTGACAATGGATCCCCAGATACCAGTAAAAGACCTTTTGTTTCCGAGTGCTCATAGTCACAACTCTCAGCACTGACATTTTAATTCCCATGTATTTAGGGGCTGTGAATAAATGTAGGCTGGAAATCAGAAGCAAGGAGGGTCTGTAACAGCCTTCCTGAAGAAATGATGGGAGCGAGTAAATTACTTTTTAGGTAGGACAGAGCAGGAAAAGGATTGGATGGTGTGGGTGCCTGGGATGTTTGAGGGTTTCATCACTCATGCATTTCCTTTCAGTGCTACATTTTCTGTTTGGAGGAGAAAACAGATTCCCTTCTACTCCCATGTTTTTGAACTGTTAGTGCCTTATGAGCATCCAGTGCAATTTTAAGTTTTTGGGTGCTAGCCTCCTTTCACCTAAGTGTGCTGCTGTTTCATATTTAGATTAATTATTCTGTCCAGTTAAGCTCAGATGCCACTTCCATTTACATTGGCTAAGTCACTCTCAAGAGCTAATGGTCCACTAATGCAGTCCTAAAAGTCCGGAAAGATGAACAAGTTCCCAAGCCATCTTCAGTGAAAGATCAGAGTAGCTCAGCATAATGTAGCATCAAGAACCACAGGAGATGTCTGCAGGCTTAAAAGATAACATGCACAAGCAGAGTAACAGAAAAGACCCATTAAATGGATTGTGACTTTGTAGTGTGATTAAAGTCAGTTGGACAAGGGTAATCCATCTGTGCTGATGCAAGATAAATATTTCTGTGAGTTAATGGCGTATTAAATAACACGCAGCATTTTTGTCTTCTAAGAACACAGGAACATTTCTTTCAGACAAAAGGGCTGTCTAGTCCTGTACTCTGCCTTTGACAGCAACCAACAGTGGCTATGCAGGACAAGGAGAAAGAGGGGCCCTGGTTTTGCCCAGGGATAAAGCGCTAGTTTTATCATAGGAAGTGTGGACATCTCTGATGAGGAAATACCTCTGGGTGATCCAAGGAGAACTGCAGCTGACTTCTAGAAACAAAACAGAGACTTTATTCAAGCTAATGGAAAATGTAGATTTCCATGGGGCTAGGATTTCAAAACAAATTTTCAACCTTTGAATGTTTCAAATCAGATGTGTCTGTTTCTATTAAATCTCTCAGAATCAAAAGCTACTTATTTTTATTCCTCTAGGCTCTGTTCTCCTATTAAGAACATCACCAGTGCCAGTGTGCCATGACTCTAAATGTATACAAAACCAGCCTGTTTTTAAGGCAGTCTGAGATTGGAAGTGCCCTTCAGTTAGTCAATGAACTGATGCTGTATCTCTGAGGCAAATGTTGAAATATAGTTTTGTGTGTATGCAGTTAAACTTGAAGACAGCAAGGGTTCAGTGATGTCTGCTTGTATATGAATGCCCAAGTACTGGGGCACTATATGAACCTTCTTTCAGGAGGAACTGGGGAAACTGGGTCTTTGGTGAGCATTTTTGTGAGGCCAGGAGAAGATGGTGAGACTGTGAGACAATGTCCCAGTCTACTGCAGCAACTAGTATGGAAACAAAGGAATACAGTGATGGAATCTACCAGGCTCAGCTTCCATTGGTTTAATTTTTAACTGGGAGTAGCAGGTCCAGAAATCCTACCAGGTGTTTAAAGGCACAACTTGTGACAAAACTGAAAATGTGTCACTCTTGTGCTCTGCTTTACTGTTTGTTTTTGCCATAGCAGCTGTGCCAAATCTGGTACCTGAGAGTCAATTTGCCTGGAAAAGTCTCCTACCCTTTTTAGGATGCAGACTCTGCAGTCTACAACTTCCTTGTCCGGGGAAGAGGAGAGGCAGGCACTTCTCTATGGTAACCAGTGACAGGACCCAAGGGAATGGCCTGAAGTTGTGTCGGGGGAAGTTTAGGTTGAATATTAGGAAAAGGTTCTTCACCCAGTGGGTGGTTGAGTACTGGAACACACTCTCCAGGGAAGTGGTCACAGCACCAAGAACGACAGAGTTCAAGAAGCATTTGGATGATACTCTCAGTCAGAGAGTGACTCTCCGGTGTGACTCTTGGGGATGGTCCTCTGCAGGGCTAGGGGTTGGACTTGATGATCCTTGTGGGTCTTTTCCAACTGAGAATATTCTGTCATTCTGTGAAAGGCTGAGGTGCTGTTTAATGTAAGCAAAGTTATATTCAATGGCATCATGAACTGCTTTGCATCTGATAATTTTCCTGGTTGAACATTTGGAATGAAGTTGGTGGCTTCAAATTTCTTCTGAAATGGGTGCTTATCTACACCACTGAACTCTAGTGCTAGTTCAGAATAAGGCTTTTGGCCTGATTTTGTGGTGACTGAAACACATGTTTAAGGTTAAAAAATGCATCAGTCTTCACATATCAAAATCCTCTGCAGTAGAGTGGAGATGGGGTGTATTCACAGTGCATGGCAGAGCTTATTTAACGTGTGTAATCATTATGGGCAGGGTGTCTGGCTCTACTGCGCTTACCAAAAGGTAAAGCCGATGGCAAAAGCGTGAGGTACTGGTAAGGACGAAAAATACATGAGCACATCTGAGAGATGATGTATCTTACTCAGTTGACAAATTAAAGGACTCTGTAGCTTTGCAGTACAACACACACTGATATGAAGTAGCAAAAAATGTATGCCTAGTAATGCATATTAGCATCTTCACGCCCAAACCTGTAGGATCAATATTTTAGCAGGCTGAAATATGAACAAAGTTTCTTTTTTAATTACATTGAATAAAAACTTTGTCTTTTATCATCTGTATGCCAAAACCAAATTAGTTGCTCATGTGAAAAGGAGTGATTCAGATGCAACTCCTATTTTTTTGCTGTTTCTCTAGTTAGATTAAAGGCACTTTGGCCTATAAGAGGACAAGGTAGTTCTTTTATCTAGCTGTGAAAAAGGTCTTTGGATATATTTTTTTTTCTTTGGGCATATCAGAACTGTTGGTGATTAATGAGGATCATGCTTTCAGGCAATGTCTTTAATAATGTTGCATATCACAGAGATCTTAAAGTAACTGCTTGCTGAAAGGAAGTGGACAATGGTTCATTACAGGTTGTTACATGAGTATTCTTGGGGAAGGAGGTAGGTAAGGATCTTGCAGCACAAAGGCAGTTGCAGAGCTCTCATTGTCATTTCCAGAGTTTTAATACTTCTTGCAGTGCCTGTCACCATGTCCTGATTGTGGCCAGGAGGGGGCATGGCCAGGACCCAGATGTTATTCTCTGCCATCTCAGGTCAGTGCTGAGGGTGGGGAGAAGGGAGTCTCTTCTGAGGAGGAGGGTTTCTTCAGGTGGAGTGAGGGTGGTGGAGGGAGTGGTTAGGTAACCCTGGTTCTGAGCATTTTGCATGTGAATCAACAACCTCTCTCTTGTACACTGTTGTTATTAATAGTGTTGTTTGTTTTGTTGTCTTATCTCATTGCTGTTTCCAGTAAATTCTTCTTATCTCAATCCGTGATCTTCACCTTTTGTGCCTCCAATTCTCCTCTCCTGAAGGGGAAGGCAGAGAGAGGAGTGAGGAGTGAATGAGCATGGTTTAAATGAGAGCACTAAACCGGAGAATACCTTTCCTAAACCATGACACAGTAACATAAACAAAAAACAAGCTGGGGATACCTCATAAACTGGAACATATAATTTCCTGTTGGCATAGACTTAGAAATTGGTTTCCCACTATTCCTTAAATAAAAAAACAAAAAAAAATACATCTTGAAGAATAGAAAAATGAATGTCTTGTGTTAGAATAAAGAACCTTTTACCTTGTTTTGTCTTCTATGGCTTCCATAAATAAATATTAAATTTTAATACAAATAATAGGCAACGTTGTAGTCTAAATACTTTTTTTGTTTTTTAAATTGGGAATCTGAAATTGAACTGCGTGATATACTCTGAGTAATTTTGAAAGCAGAGAATATTTCTGAATAAAGAGCATCACATTAACCTCACACATTCAGAATTCAAATCCTAGAATTGCCTAAACCCACACTTTGGAGCCTAAGAGAGATGTTGAAGCACTTGCATATCGAGGATATCACCTAAAGTGATAGGCAAGTCAGATGGAGGAGGAAATGCTGTATGGAAATGAATGGCTCTGTTTCTGGGGACCAGCCTTCAGGTTAAATGCATAGCAGCTGCCTCTAGTTTGAAGACGTTTAAGGCACTGACTTTTATACTCTGAAGCATAAGAAGCATATGGTCTCTTATAACCATTGGTTAAAACTTATGGAGAGTCTTGGACTACATTCAACCCCTGGATGGTCAAATACACATACAACTCTGACTTCAGTGGGAATTTCATTCTTGATCCCTAGGAAAGATTTAGACGTGCTATGTAATATGTCTTCTGACATTTTAGGCACTTCTTTCCTGTCAAAATAAGAGGATTCACACATCAGAGAGCATTCCAAGCCCTGGTGTGCCCTGGTGACCACTGCCTGCCAAGAAGTTCATTCGCTGATCACCAGGGAGCAATCCACCTTCACGGAATAGGTAGATTTAATTTTTCAAAATAAAACTTTACGGATTCAGATGTGAGTAGAAATGAAGAGGCATTTATTATTGATGCTTTTTGTTAAATATTAATGGGGAGCTATAATTCTGCCTGGTATTTAAAGTGTAGTATTTAGAGATTTATTTCCCTTTCTCCTCCTGGATTACTAACGCTGATGTACTTTCATAGGCTTTGAATTAGTTCCATGCTAGCATCAATCCCATTTCTTCAGAGAAAGCTTTGGGCTGTGATTCAGCTGGATGTTTGGGTCCTTTTGTGGCATGATGGGTTGCTCTGATGAGAGCTACTGAGCTTCTGGATACTGCAAATATTTCCACCTGGGCTAGGTCAAACTTTTTAAAGATACAGGTCCCCACATCTTGCTTTCCTAAACAAACCTGACAACAATACCAGGTAACAAACTCCCAGTGCAGTAGAGAGTTTCAAATCCTTACATGCAATCGCTTTTTTTTCACACTATCCACTAATTTATATGGCAAGTACAGTCTGCGGAGTCTGGGAGATACTCAGCTATCCAGATGCAGGTGTCTGCTTTAGGGAGAGGTGAACTATTCTTGAGCCCCCAGTTACCTTGATTGATTCAGTCACCGTGGACTGAAACGGGAGCTTAGACACCCAGTTCATATTTAGAAACCACACACTCCAAGCCAAATTTCACCCAAAGTGTTCACACCTTTCAGCACTGGTTTCATTTGCCCACACACAGGTGTAAGGTGCCATTTGAAATGCCTTTGGGGACCCCAACTGGCACCTAGAGGCCACTCCAGAAAAGTGATGGACTCTCAGAGTCCTATTCTATATTACCCAGCCTTTGGTTTTGTGTCACTCAGTATCTGCATTCAGATGCCTGAATTCTGCTGTTAAATCCCATATTAATTACGTTGCTCTAGGAAAATAGCTCCTTGAGAGAGATGCTCTTCTTCAGTCACTCGATACAGAAAATATGTACCCTATATTTGCAAACTTTTCATAATAAATACCTTATTACTGATTTTCTACAGTTTTTCTTCTGAGTTATTTTTAATAATATATTTATATTGAACACATTCCTGCCTTTTGTCTCTGTGTGTGTTTTCCTTTGCTTTATCTACATTGCAACTATTTGTTTTGTAATTAATAACAGGAATATACTTCCAAAATTAGCCATTATCTATCTTTATTTTATTTTTTTTATATAACTATTTATTTTTTAAATGTGTTTGGGTTTTGTGCCAATGTTATTATAGCTGTTTACTTAACATGATGCTTTTCATTCCACTAATAACCACTCTCCTGAAAGATGAGCTAATTTTGCATAACTGAGCATGTAATTACAGACTCTTTTCAAAAATAGTGAAAATCCCTTCACTTTCAATAATATGTTAGATGATGTTGATCACTTACATTTTATGCATAAAATTGAATTGATTTATATGCATTTATTCCAGCAGGGCATCAAAATGGACAGAAAGCTATTGCAGTTATTCAGTGATATAAGGTAACATCACAGTTCATTTCAGTTGTTGTACAGAACTGCTTAAAAGTTTTCTGAATAAGGATAATGTCACTTATCTCAGAAAATTTTCCTGAGGACATGGAGGTAGTTTTTTTTATGGCTGAATTTTTTCTAGTGTCTCATGATCTGAGAGATTTTAATGTATTGCCTCAAGATCTGGGAACTAACCTCCTAGTTACAATTTTCATATACATGATTATCTTCTCCATATCTAAATGATTATTCGGGTGACTGACACAATTTTTATTGATGGGCAAGTATTGGTTGGACTATTTTTGTTGGCATATGAAACAAGACATTGCCACTACGATGGTCAGCTTTGTACATTTCCTGTTGATTCACTCAATCTAAAGGTCATGCAGAAGTTGTGCTTTTTCATGGGACCTGAGAAGACATTTTCAAGAACACCAGAGCTGACAGATTGCCCAGTCCATAGATGTGACACTGCTAACTTCAGTCACAAGAGGTTTAATCCCCAAATACAGAAGGTGGAATATCTGCTTGTGTTTGTGGATTTGCCTCTGCTTACACGAGTGGAGAAGATGCGCTAGAGTCATATTCAGCTTTCTTGCAATGCTAATGACTATGAAAGGCTGAATTTCAAGTCCTTCCTCAAAGTTCATAGAAATTTCCTCAGGAACAACTTCTCCTATATATTGGCTTCAAACTCATTTCCTTTAAAAAGAACTCCAAGTTCAATAGAAGATATCTCATAATTAAAAATATTGCTACTTCTTTAATGATCTAATTAGTTTTACCTGCCAGGGTCAGCTTCATTGATTTCAATTAAAAGGAAAAAGAAAAGACCTGTCAAGTGACCTACTTCTTAATGTATTCAGTAAGATCAAGGTTTGAGCAGCAAAATGTTTTAATGAACACAATCCCTGTTTGCTAAAAGCAAAGCTATTACTGATTTCTTATTGATCTCAAAAAGGAAAGGACAAACTAGGTTAGGGGATATTTAATGTTTTTTTCATTAAAAATCAATGAAAGCAAGACTGACCTGCTTTTTTTCTCTTGTGTTTACACTTGAAACAGATTAGATCATTAGGGGAACAGTAATGGTCTTATTATTTAGACCATTCTTAATTCAAATGGTAGAAGTGGATGAAGTTGCCTAACTATAAATAACAAAATGCTTTTACATAACAGTATCTGGGGAAATGGTGTGCTGGGAGTCAGATTATGGCCTGGGCAGAACGGTATTATTAATTTATGTCATCACTTCATAAGTACCATGTAACATTCAGTTGGACGGGAACATCAGACTTAAGAAGAAAAAAAAGCTTTCAGATCAGACTTCAGTAATAAGTGAAGTCTCCTCTCTTTGAAGAGGGATAATGATGTGTGATGTACATTACAGCTTGTGAACTGGTTGTCTAAAGGGCCATCTTCAAGGCCTGTAAAACAAATAACACATATTGTTTAGCCAGATATTGCACTATGGAATATTATGGTGATGGCTATGACCATACAGTTAAATTACAGTGGCAAAAGGAGTGACCCTCAGTGATGTCTCCCTCTGTGACTGTTACCTCTCACTCTAGCTCTGGTTTGGACCTCTCCAGCTGTCTCTTTCTAAGGCCAAATTTATGTAGGTGTTGGCAGTGTGGCTATGAGCTTGACACTGCCCCTTTGTCTTGGTGTCAGGGATTGCTCCTCAACTTTTTTTTTTGGTTGGCAATAGGAACACAGCCAGTGGAACTTACTTGAAGCCCAGTCCTATAAGCCTTTCTCAGACATACCATGTTCTTGCTGCACTCTGACATCAGTGTCAGTAAAGTGTTTTTCTCTGCAATGACAATTTTTGTGAATAAGGAACTTTTGAGCAAGGTGTATAGACTAGTTAAGAAGATCAGCTCAGCTGTAGCTGTGGTCTGTCTGACCTTTCTGACTTCTTTGAGCTAGAGACTGTTTCAGTAATCTCAGTGCAATAATATATATGAGAGAAAGCATGTTACTCTGTGTCAGTGATTTTCTAGCCTTTAAAGGCATTGTTTTCTATTTTCACCTTGAGCTTTTGTGTAAAAGTCCCCTAGCACAGCACTAAAATAAGTCTTAGCCAGGGGACTTCCCTTGTCCTACACTGAAGGGCTCTGAAGGGCTGAGGAACATGGCTAACTATTCTATTCCTTTCTGAAGTACAGAAATAGGTTTAAATTTTTCCAATTCATGCCTGCAACTTAAAACAAGCTTAAAACAATAATTACTCAAGCCTTCATCTTTAGGTAGACAATCAGTCAGGCTGTCGTGCAGGTGAAACCTAGTCTATTTTTATTGATTCATGCTATCATGTTTTCCACCATTTATATCCACAAGTGTAAAATACCATTTTTAGGCTTTATATGCCCCTTTGTATGACCCTAATGCTTTTAGACATTTTGTTAAATAAGTCCATACCCATTTCAGTTCAACTGCAAAATTCCCAAGTAATATGTTAACAAAAATAATATTCATGTAACTTCTTCAGAACCCTGTTCAGTCAATAATTTGATTACAAATCCTTCATACCCATTTTATTACTAACAACTTGGTAATTATAAAGCTGAGGTGTTTCGGTTGTATATTATTGGATTAGTTTAATAAAGTCAACTTTGGAGAAGCACAACAAAGCAGTTAATGAAAGAGAACTTTCTTGTTCTATAATGATTTTTTACACCAAAATTCAAGCAACAAAACATGGCCTACTGAAGTCTTATTATTACTCTTGTTATTACAAGCTCCATGAACTTCTTATATACATGGCTGCAATGTCAGATACAAAAGAGGCACGGCAGATGTCCTGCTCTGCGTATTTTGCAACATGAGATGTAGTTAAGTTACTTTCCCAGCAGTCTTTTGGGAAATCAGTGGATCTAAAAGCCAGATGGTTAGTATCATTTGTCAGGTATCTTGAGTTTCTGCTTAAATAAATGCAAAAAGCCCCTTCACAAAACAAAGCCTAGCATTTAAAACACCAGGCTGTAGTTTCTTCTGTAAGACAGTTATATGGCATTGGATGCTATGAATATCACGCTGGTGCAACTGTTCTGCTTAACCCGTGATGTATTTGTTTGAAATTGAAGGCTGTTTCCTACATAACGTGCTAGCAATGAAGCTCTCTTACTCCTTGAATGGGAACACTGAAGAACTTGCAAGGAATTTGTAAAAAAGAACAGAACAATCATTTGCAATAATATTTCTCAATGTTTAGTGTCTGTTTGGTGCCCCAAATATGAAGCTACAGGGTCACATACTGTAATGTACTCTTTATGTGAAGAGATAATGCAAATCTTGTATGAGGGAAAGGAAAAGAGGAGAGGAGGGAAGAGGAAAGGAGGGGAGGGGAGGAGAGGGGAGGAGGGGAGTTTATTTTTCAGTCATTTAAACCTGTTTTCAGCTATCTAGCACTGAACTCTAAAGTAATTCACTCATCCCTTCCTCTAACCCTTCATCTGAAAAAACAGAAAGCCAACTCATAACCTTTTAACCTAAGAAAGAACCTATCTGTAAAACTGCCCTCCTGCCTTCTATATAAAGTAGTGTGGTGAGTTTACAAGCTCACATTGCAGCTAGAAATGATACCCTATACAGGAGTAGGGAAAGGAAGGTGAATTGATTTGTCTCAGAAAAGCATGACAATAGCACACTGAACACGCATTCAGAAGACACTTGCATGTCCTTTATAAGAGAAGATGCAAGTGCCTTCACAGTCAGGAAAATCCTTGACACACAAGTCTCCACTCACTTAGCTTGGGAAAATATGAAATTTTATGGGGAATAGTTTAGCAATGCCAGTCACTGAAAATCACAAGTGGAGGTAGGTATGTAGTACCAAAATCAGTTCCATTATTTGTTACAACTTGAGTGCTGTGACTCTGTCAGAGATACACCTCTCTAATGTTCCTGGACTCTGTGTGATAGTTATAGATGAGTAAAGCAATAACAACTTCATACCATCAGTTGCACAAGGCAACACTTCTTTTCTAGACTCTACAAAATCTTGGGTTTTAATGCATGCTGCCAACAATAAGTTTTTCTTTCAGTTACTATGTCTCTACAGACTTTGCACACGGAGGAATTCACTTTATAGGTCATGCAGTCAGTAGAAAACAAGCATGTACCATCCCTTTTAATTCTCCATAGTCAACTGGAACAGAGCAAAATTAATCAACCAATCTTTTGTGTTTTATTGTCAGCAACTGATGCTGTTATTAAAAATACATACACTGGTTTTCAAATCAACAAGTGGGAATTTGTTGCAGTTTGAAGTGTTTATTATAATGCAGAACATCTTTGTTACCTAGCCCTGTGCTTGTCCAGTTTAGGTTTTGATTTGCACTTTGGTTTCTACCTCCCTTTATTGTCTTGTATTTTCTTAGGCAAGATGAAGATCAAGCAGTTTAAGTCTCCATGATTAAATTAATACAGACTCTATCTTTTTCTAATAAACTTACACAAGAACCAGCCTCAAAAACCAGGGCTTTAGTCACAGGGAATTCTGTCTATCTATGTTCAGAGGAATAGTTTTGGATGAAGGCCTTGGAGCACCATGTGCATCAGGGCTTAGACGTGTTTCCCTATTTGGTAAGCACATGAGATTACAGGAAGGATGTAATGTGTAGTCCTTGTTCAGGGACTGCACCGTAGCAGGTGTAGCTGGAAGGCAAATTTTAAGGTAAGCATCCTTTTCTGAGCACCAATGTGGGACTAATCTTTCTTTTTCTTCGTCTTTTTATCCTTTTTTTTATCCTCCAAATTTGTCCTCCTTTTGGACCTTGTTTGCTCCATCTTTGCACCCCCTTCCCATTAGTCTTTCTTGAGATATGAAAAAGCTTCAAATGCTCACAGGGCACAGTGTCCTAATGTGAAGAGGCACTAACTGCATCCTACTGCTTGACTCTGGTACTGAGCAGAGATTTAGTTATGGAGATGTGTTCCTACACTTGTCTGATAGTGAGTGTCTGGGAAGAAGATGGTGCAGGGAGAGGGAAAGGGGCATATCCAATAGAGAGGTGCCAACTTGCTGGAGGCAGTTTAGGAACCAGTTGAAGGGCCAGGGCTGTTTCTAATAGTTCTACTGAAGGGGATGAGATCACCTCCAGCTCAGCTTTGATCACAGCTAAGGGAATTATAGAAGCTACCTCTCTTCTCTTTCCGAGTCAGTCCCTCTGAGTCAGTCCTGGTCGTTTGGCTGGAGTTTATGTTGCTACGGTTTTAGCTCTACTTCTTCACTGGGGAAAGCTTTCATACCTGCTCTGGGTCCAGCATGTGAAGGGCAGGACCTCTCCAGAAGGCAATGAACCCTGGGGACAGGGAGGGGAGCTCAGTGGTTCTATTAATGCTGATAAATAAAGGAGGCAAAGAGCTATTCCTGATGCCAGTGCCATGTGGCATAAACTGCCTTACATTCATATGGCTTGGAGTTTTTCCCTAGTGGAATGAACTGTCTGTAATCATACCTACCCTGGGTTTCCTTTGGGACGCAGGTAGTACACCTGAGATATAATTTGCCTTTTGTGCCTGAGGAGGTGATTGAGTTCAAAATGTCTGAAATATAGTCTGAAGTCTGTGTTGCAGTGTATTGGTGGGATATTTTTTCAGTATGAAACTGAGGATGTGTCTGGCATGGTTTGAGGTATTACATCATGTGGGGTGGAGGTGAAGTGCTTGTTGAGAAAGAGTTGAAGGAGTTTGGAGGAGCCCACACACAGAAGGGCTGTAAGAACTCTGTCTGAGTGATGCCAGAGATAAATGGCCTCTATACCTTCATGCCTCCCCAGACTCTGCTTCCTTCCTTGTTATCTTCTTTCTCCTTCCCACTGCTGCAGAATTCTTGAACACTCAGTCCTTTGCAGTACATATTCACTGGTATTATTCAATTTCTTCTTTAAAAGAATTGGAGCTCCTTCTGAATTTTTTTTCTTTTTTTTTTTTTTTTAATAATAGAGCTCAAAGCCTTTTTCCCAAATCCCTTGCTGGAGAAGATTGCATCAAAACATTTGTCTTTCTTCCTTCAGCATTAAGAGGTTGAGTGTGAATTGATGATAGGAGGATGAGAGGCAGCTGCAGTGAATATTGATCTGACTCACATACTACCCAGCTCATATTAAAGACCTCAAAGTTAAAAGTTTGAATGACCTTTCATCTTTACAGTGTGCTTGTAAAGTGTGATCCCTTCCCTTAGTGAGCACTGGTGAGAATTGCACTCTCTTTTCCCGCCAGCTGTGTACCCTCTATGTAGCTGACATACTTGGGTGACAATGAGAGCCATGAGTTAATCCCAAGGGCAACTAAAACAAGTGAGTGAAACTTGTCAGTTTCAAGAAAAACTGGGTTTTTTTGTTTTGTTTTCATTCACTTTTTGTTACATATTTCTCCAGAATTATGCTTATCAAATCTGCCATGTTCAAATACTCCCAAATCTGGAACAGTGATACCAACCACATATCCATATAAATTTTATAGCACTTAGATCAGTTGATGAGGAAGAGCGAGTGCACTTTTAATTCCAGTACAAGTGGCATTTAGCTATAATAATAAACAGGGAATTACTGAAATCTTACCTTTTTTTTAGGACAAGTATGTTAATCACTTCTCAGTCTGTGACAACTCTATGCACTATTTTAGTAGCATTTCTCATCAAAATTGCTTCAACATTTTAACTAAAATGCATTTCTTTAATCTCCTGGTCTTTTAAATTTGTGAAACAGTCCTTAATGAGTGTTTTTCTGGCTCAGAAGATCCCCATTGGAACGGTTTCAAGGATGCAGACCTGGCAAGCAGGAAGAGAGAAGTCTGGTTACCTCCCAGGTGCTTTAGAGCTGTAGTGTCTTACAGCAGGGGCATGTTCTGAACCTGCCAGAGGGAACTGCTCTTCACACCCATGCCTCCCTTTTCTCTTCCTCTTTGTACTAAGGTAAATTATCTCCATCTATTTTTGTGTTCAATGCTCCCTTACACTGAATTTTTTGCTGTTATAAATAAAGTCCAATGAAGCTACTAGTGCTTGTGGCAGCAGCATTAATGCTTAGACTCTTGACATTGCAGCAAAGCACCTAGTTTCACACTGAATGGAGAGCTACCTGGTCACTCTAAGAACTTCTATTCAAACAGAAGAAATATAGCATTGTTTTTCCTCTGATGTACAGCCACGAGCAAAGGAAGGGATGCACTTCATAACCTGCTGAGCCAGGGCACCCTTTCAGTAATTGAAAATAACAACGTTGTTGGAATATGGACATATTCACATAAAACACGTGGTTGTATTCTCTTTTCTTATTTTCTCTCACTTCCAGTGAGAACTGATATTTGATTGTAGCAGTTTGCCTGAAATACATTTGTTAGCGATGAGTCATCCCGCTAAAAAAGGGCTGCTTGTATTATATTACTCTAGGAATTTTGTTACCCTATACTCATGATTAAGAGATGTAGTGCCAGGCCTTTGGGAGGAAAGTCTGGAGACAAGATGTGAATGTATTTAATAAAGACGAGCTATCAGAAATAGGTTTTTCATCCTGCATAGTACATGAGATTTGTTCTAGAACGTGTAGTGAAGGACACCATCTCCCTGCCTCCTTGGTATTTTTTCCAGTGTATTGCTTTATATTAGTTTCCAAAAGATGGCATTATTTCTCATTCCTTTAGGAAATGACATGTTGGATTTCATTTGGCGTCATCTGTTGAGAGCTGTATCTGATGGCCGACAGATCTCACATTCACAAAAGGCCTCTAGGTTTTATAAGCTGACTATTGTGTTCAGGTTTGGAAGACAGATTACATTTATTATAATTCCAAAGACATCAAGATGAGTCATCTCCTTCTTTTAAATTCCTCCTTGCCTTCCTGCTGTCATGCTGAGGTTTATATTCCTGCCATGTTTTGAAAAGGCTTTAAGGAGACACCTTACTATGGCTGGGCAGTCCAAGTTCTCCACTACCCTGTGCTCTGCTTCCGATGGCAGCCTCTGGTTGTTGTGCAACAGGTTTATTGAAATGTATTCCCTGCAGCTGCTTGTGTATTTCTTTACAAATAACTCTATCTTGTGTCATAGAAACATGATTTTAAAATATTTTTCTTGTTTCCCAGAAAAATTAGACAGAATCAGAGATAGATGTTGTAAAGTACTGACGGAAGTAAAACATCACAGAGCATACCACATTCAAACATTTATGGCTAGTGTAACGAATGGCTTTACAGAGAACACAGAAATGTTTGCTAAATCACTCTGGATACAAAGAAATAAAATAGAAACATTATCTTGAGAATCCTTACCATAAACATATATTGTCTGGAAGAATCATGTGGAACAAACATCACCTCTGACATTTATATTCCTGGTGTGATTTCCAGAGGGGTATTCCAGTTCTTTTGTTTTCCCTCTGATTTCTTTAGTGGCCATTCCTTAGGCTGTCTTGATATAATGGATAATCTCATGATTCTTCAAAAGCAGGAAGTGATGCCTTGCAGCTTGTAAGCACTTTTGCCATATCAGTATTCAAAAGATTTTATCTGCACGGAGTAGTGACGCCTGCTAACCAGATGGTCTGAATCTGCCTGCTATTCAGGGCTCGCCCTCTTCCTTTTAACTTTTCTTTACCTCCTATGTTCTCTCACAGAGCAAAACCTAATTAGAACTTCTGTCTTGACTCCAGGTAGATCACAAACCAGCAGTTTACAGGACCGAGAAATAAAAATACTGCTAGGTTTTGATTATCCATCTATTTTCAGGTTAGCTTAAAGTACTTTACTTAAAAGGAGGAAGGTGGCTTTTTAGGAAAGATTAAGTATCCATGCAGATCTGCAAGTGGGTCTGTTATTTATTGATCTCTACTGAAAAAAGATACTTCACATTGTCAGGGAAAATAGCCAAAAATCATCTGAACATACAAGTCAAGTGACCTCAGAAAGCCATGTAGTCTTAGGGAAAGGGCAGGTAACCATGGTGTCGCATCTGGGAGCAGGAAAGCCTGTGGCAAGAAAGAGGGAAATACATGGGAAATAATCCCTCTGTGACAGACAAATGAGTGAGTGGATTTGTTTTATTAAATCCTACCTCTGCTGCATAAGTCTTGAGAGATTGCAGAAAGTGTTAAAAGAGGAGTGAGAAAATTTCACTGCTTGAGAAAAGACTGAGCTGAAACTATTGGGATGCTCAGGGAGCCAATCTTGCCCAATGGTGACTCCACACAAATGCCTCTCTTTCTTTTCTTCCTTTCTCTTTTATTTTTGCATCTTAGATGGAAAGGGGTAAGAATACACATGAAAAGTAGCAACATTGCCTGCTCTGCACCCAAACAGATGGGATGTAACTTTTTTCCTGGTTTGATGGGGGTTTTTTGTTTGTTTGTTTGTTTGTTGTTTGGTTTGGTTTGATTAAATATTGATGAAAGCAGCCAACCATTTTGGGGACAGGTGCATAAGGAGCACATGTATCTCTTTGAGACATTCCCAGCATTCAAGCAAAGCCAGAACTAATTAGGCAACTCTGTCTAATTCTGTGCCTTTGAATTAACAGGACTTGGACTAGGACTCTTCCCACACAAGGCTTGATAAACTCAGATATGGCTCCTTCTCCCTTGGTCTACTGTTCCTTGAATGGAAGATCACCCACCCCTGGATACAGGCAGTCCCTGTTAGTTTCAATTAGAACCGCCTGGTTACATCTCTGGGAAGCATCTGGCCACTAATGAGAATGTAGGGACATAGTAAAACAGATTGTTCCTGTTCTCCTCACTGACTCTATACCAACATGTACAAAGTATTTCAATTTGCTAAATGTGTCACCAAGGCATTTTCTCAGAACATGAACAAACATCTCTCAGAAATAATCTGGTCTACTTCTGTGAGCTGTTGCAAAGAGTGGATGAAGGTATTTGGGTTATCTTTAGTGGAAAAGAACTTGCCATTATTTCCAAATTTCATTAGATGGAAAATCCAGACAGCAAACTGACATATATTTTATTTTAGCATATGAGTTTATCAAAGAAGAAGCAGTCTGTGTGTGCGAAAGAATGCAAAAGACCATTTGCCATGTCTGACTATTTGTATAAGCAGAGCCAGTTTAGCTACTATACTGAGGTAGTACCATCTGTCAGATCAGTTAAGAGGCATGTGTTTATATCACAGTAAAGATCTGATGATAGTTTCTGTTTCATCTTAAAAAAAATGGGGACAGAAAATGCTGATTTGGTCTATCATTTTTGTCTAACTGCTGCCTCACAGAACAATTTTTATCTTTTTCCCCAGTAAAAAAATACAAACAACAAACCCACTATCATCACCATCACCACTACCAACAACAAAAAAAAGAAAGAAAAACCGCCCCTCACTTTTCAGCTTCCTCATCATCCCTCAGAAAAAAAGTAGGTGTCTCAAACATTCTCATTTTGAGACTCACATTTCCTTTCTGTGATGAGAACTCAATGCTCATGGGAACAGTGTCACCAACCTTCCCAGTAGTTTCTAGTACTATTTGGGATATGGTGGGTTCTCAGCTTCTGACATATAACACCAAGCGTTCAAAGGTACTGCTGAATTATTTCCTACATTTTTTTCACATCTGATTTTCAGACCCAAAATTATTTCCCCTCTTGAGTCCCATAGTCTGAGTTTACTTTATTTTGTTAATGACTATGTAGTTACAAAAATGTCAAAATATTTTAATTTTCTTCTCCTTTTGCTTCCAGGAGAAACATAATTTATGTCATAAGATGCTGAAAATTTTTCTCCCTAAGAGTTTTTCCTAGCAGAATAGGAGTCCTGAATGAGAGCTGGACTGGTAAAATGTGCTAAAATCATCACTACGTTCATACTCTGTAAATGAAGTCTAGAATTGCATGCTGCAATAACTTATGCCTGATGAAGCATCTTGTTAGGGCCATAAAGTTATACAAATTAATTATCCTCTAGGCTTCTAGGTCTCTTTTGTGTCTGGCTCTAGAATTAGATTCCTACAAAGAACAGAGGCATATACTTGCTTCTGCTCATATACAGGGAAACGGTTCCAGTGTGGCTGGAAGAATAGGACATGCATCAGGGAATTGGCACATGAAGCATGTAAGATCCTAAACAGATACCTCTATTTGAGATGGTTAGGTCTTCCTGTGCCTCAATTTGATGCCTGTGCAATTGAGGCAAATGCTCTTCCACACATTATTCAGTAAAGTACAACAAAGTATTTTGAAGAAGGATGAAAATCAGGTGTTTTCTGTGAGAATATAATCTTAAATAGATTATCAAATCTTTTAGTAAACCCTTTTAGCTACACTGACACTGTTGACAATGTCTTTAGGGTCGCAGTGCATGACACAACAAGACAGTTTGAGGTATGGGAGGAAGCCACCCTTTACCTGGGGTGCTCATCAGAGCACCCTTGTTTTCCTGGCTCTTTGATCCCCCCTGATCTTTGCCTTGGGGCAGCCCATCTGTTAAGTGTAGATGGAGATGATTTGGTCCTTCTCCGGAAAGTCACAAATCGTTGCAGCTGTGCCCAAGGTGGTCATGCACAGACCTCCATTGCTTCCAGTAACTCATCAGTACCTTCCATGCAGGTGCTCCCTCCCACGGGACTGACAAAGAGCACCAGTTGGTGACCCTTCCCATGATGATGCTGAACACACAGGCTAATCACCTCCCCGGTCCTACAACAGCATCTGTCATTCTGTAAGTAACACAGTTCCTGCTCACTTCCTGCAGACAACTTCCTTCTCAAGCATTTTGAAGATGTAATGTTTCTGCTGCTATACTTCATACAAAGCATATTGGAACAAACTAACCTTTTTCTGACCTGCATTGAGTTCTTTTATAATTAAATCTGGCACACTCCAGCTATAGGTTCTGAGACACCTCTTCACATCATAGCAAGGAACTACTGAGACCTCCAGCCCTTTGAAATTACAAAAACATTTTGTAAGACCATTTTCTATGTTGATTGAGTTGTAGCTACCTTGGGAAAAGTCTCTGGAACCTTGAAAAGAAACAATTTCTTGTCAGCTCAACGTGACACTCTAAAAAGACTGAGTATTAGGAAATTATTTCATTAAAAAGGAAAAGAATTCTTACTGAAAATTTAAGATGCACCAAATCCCTATTGACAAGACCTTTCACTTACCACAAATGAGATAAATGAAAACATCAATGTCATATTAGGTAAGCAACTAAACTGAAAGAGTGAGTTTGAAGAGTCAAAGAACCCATTGGGAAAAGCAGAGCATATCTTCAATGGACTGAAGAAATGAAAAACATTCTTCAAACAGCTGCTTTATCAGGATGTGAAAAGGCCAAGCCTTTATGCTGCTATAATTTATGGATATCTCCTGTTTGTAGGACAAAGAGAAATAGAAAAACTTAATCATATTTCTGCTGTAGGAAGAAAAGACAGGCTCTCTTCTGTTTAAAAACTCAAATTAATTTTAACTCAATTGCTGTCTGTATTGCTACCAAGTATGAATAAGTAGGCAGAGGTGAACAGTGTAACTTTGGAAGCATTCTTACCAAAGACAATG
The DNA here is from genome assembly GCF_001604755.1 of Lepidothrix coronata. Classification (NCBI taxonomy): domain Eukaryota; kingdom Metazoa; phylum Chordata; class Aves; order Passeriformes; family Pipridae; genus Lepidothrix; species Lepidothrix coronata. The sequence goes on from NW_016690215.1 coordinate 4,081,618, forward strand.
GTAGTGGGAACTCAAAAAGCATATCTAAAATTAGGACATGGCCCTAAAGCTGCAGTTCTTCCCTCCTGTGGGGTGTTCGAAGTAATTGCAATTTGGTCTCTTCAGCTTTTCTCTCTGTTTTGGCTTTCATACACATACTATCATCATGATTAATGAAGACATCATCATGCACTAAAAATGTTACATTTGACAAGTGCAGCAATTAATGCATCAAATGTTATACTCAGTTCAAATTCCCTGAACCTATGAAGTTCACTTGAAAGCAAAGTCCTTCCTCTGGGCAAAGCTCCCAGCTTTTGTAGCGCTCTCATGATTGCTGTAATGGAGAAGGGAAATTGCCCCCAGCTGCAATTTCTGAAGTTTTACCATTAAGTCATTTCTAGAATCAAGAGAATAAATTTTTAGTTTTATTTTTGTGCAACAGCAGTGACTTCTGGTGGGTCCTTAATCTAATCCCAAACTCATTTCCCTGTGTGATATCCCAAAGAATGAATGACTCTACTGGCCTGTCTAAAGAGCACAGTCAGAATGAACTAGGAGAACCAAGTCACCATTGTATTGTAATACAAGTCATGAAGTTTTCCCTTCTGGTAGCAGATTTTAAATTATGACTTAGTCAATATTTTTCAAAAATCTCTATTTTTCTTATCTGTTCTTTGATTAGAAATGTGTGGTAGAATTCGACCCTGGCTGGCTGCGAGATACCCACCCAGCAACTCTCTCACTTCCCCTCCTCAGCAGGACAGGGGACAAATTAAGATGAAAAAGCTCATGGATTTCAATAAGGACAGGGAAATCACTTACTAATTACTGTCACAACAAAACAGACTAGACTTGGGGAAGTTTAGTTTAATTTATTGACAGCTAAAAATGGACAGTTAGTAGAATAATGAGAAACAAAAATGAAACTGAAAACCCATCCTCACGCATCTTCCCAGTCTCAACTTCACTGCTTTAGTTCTGATTCTTCTGCCTCCTTCCCCTCATAGCAGTGCAGGGGAATGGGAGGCTGTAGTCAGTTGGTAGCACCTTATCTCTGCCACTCCTTCCTCTTCACGCTATTCTGCTGCTCCACTCATGAACTGCTCCAGAGTGGGTCCTTTCCATGGAGTGCAGTCCTTCAGAAATAGACTGCTCAAGTGTGAGCTCCCACGTGGGCCTCAGGTCTTGCCAAAAAACCTGCTTCAGTATGGGGTCTCCACAGGCTGCAGCTTCCTTCAGAGCATGTTCACTTGCTCTGGTGTTGGGTCCTCTGTGGGCTGCAAGTGCATGTCTACTCCACTGTCAACCTCTGTGAGCTGCAGGGTGACAACCTGCTTCATTGTGGTCATCTCCATAGGCTACAGGGGGTTCCCTGGAGCATCTTCTCCCCAACCTTAATGTCTTTGAAGCTCTTTCTGCCCCATTTTTATTCACTCCTTGTTCTCACAGCTGCTGTGCGTAATTTTTTACCCTTTCTTAAACATGTTATCATAGAGACCCCATTAGTATTTCTGTTTGGCTCAGCTGTGTCTGGGTCCATCTTGCAGCTGTCTGGGACACAGGTGCAGCTCCTGTTTTTTTCTCCCCACCCCTTACTATCAACATCTTTTCAGTAAACCCAATACATCAAGTTCATTTGAGAATCTTACTGGATACTTCAGATATGCTGTACTGAAAAGGTGATACTGTCCATACAAGCTTCTCCTTAATGTCAGTAGAGCACATCACAATTTTCCCTTCACTTACACCTCGTTACTTATTTATATAGAATTCTTTTATTAAGAAGCATGCTCTGTGCCCTTAGCAAGCAGTCAATTGTGGTTTGAAAGGTAATGTTCACACAAGAAGTAATGGTGGGAAACTGGTATGATACTGGTGATAGTTGTAACAAACTGGATGGGTGATTTGTAGCCTTTTTTTCCTGCAGATATTTTCAGTTAACTGGGATTTGCTCAGTTTTATCTGGCTGTAGTTCAGAATTCTGTTTCTGATGGATATTGAGAGTGTTTAATTCTGGGGTTCATAGACATTATGCAGCTCTTTGGGTCTGTGTTAGCTTTCATCTGCCAAAAAGGATTTATCTTGGCAGTATGGCTGTCAGTGTTCCCAGACCAAAACAGGCCTCTGTAGAGGAATATGAAATGTGTGCCCCAATTTTCTAGGCTTTCCTAATGCTTGCTGTATGAAAGGCCCTCTGTGAGTTTGCCTATTCATTCTGCTCAACTCACTGCTCAAAAGAATGGGAAAACTTTTCACTTGTTGTCATTCAGAGCTGGCTTTTTTAACAGATGAGGCTTATGGATAAAAGGAATCAGTTTTCTTTATTTTGCCAAGGTGAAGCTTAAGACAAAAGTTCACAATTTTGAAAACAAGATGCAGGGCAATGAAATGAATTATTAACAGTGCCCTTGCATTTTGACTCATAATTTTTCCTCTCCTGTTACATTTCCCTTTCAAGGTATCATTCATCAACTGGACTGAGAATAAACCTTTGCATCCTCTCCATGAGGCTCTGAAAAACTTTCTTTAGTCTTTGCCCTTTCTTTATTTCCCTCATTCACTTTTACTCTCTCTTCTGTCTCTACTCCTCTCCCTCCCACGCCCTTTTCAATCAATTGGTATACAGATTAATTTTTTTTTTTAATAAAATCGGGGAACTGAGGAATACATCTCTTGCTGCCTAAACTCAACTGCTCAGCCTGGCTTATTCTAAACACAAACACTAGAACATGTTAATTTCACTGATCTAGTTTTCCTCGTGTGATGGCAAGGTAATGCATTGTGGGGTTTACCGATTCCACCATACCAGCCTCACTGTAAGCTACTACAATGGGTTTTCACTCACTCAGTTCATCAGACTCACTCCAGTTTCAGGCCAGATAGCACGCTAAGTCATGTGCTAATGCAGCAAGGCTTTGCTTTGTCTAGCTGCACTAATCTTATGCACTACAATCCTTTGTGAATAACACAAATAAGAAGACAAATAACCATACAAAGACATCTGTGGATTGAGCCTGAGAGCTCTGCCTCTTCCCTTATTTTCACTGAGCTTGTACAACAACACAGAATAATTTGTCACAGAGTTTGATTTCAATCCCTTCTTTTACTGTTATAGAAGTACTAGGTGAACATTTGTTCCTCATACATTCAAAGCATACTGTTTTTCTGATCTTAATTTATGTCCAGCATGTAGAATGTATCTGAGTAGAGCAAACAGTTATTTATATTCCAATTATGATCAAAGAGGCATAGCAGAGTCTCTCCCATCTACTGCCTCTAACATAGCCGTATATGTTACCACTAAAAGCAGCATTTCAGCGGCTATCAGACAAGCTGCTTTGTATTCTTATGAGTTTTCTGCTACAAGAAAAAATCCTGTGGAAAAAAAACCTGCATACAGAGGACAGCACTGGAAATGATTTCATTTTTTATTGCTTTACTTGGATGGATTCATGCCTACTTTTGGGGGTTTTATTCAGCAGCTTTAAAGTAATGAGTAAGGGTGGAGGTCAAGCTATTGCTATTGCTCCTTTTCATGAAGTGGAGCTCAAATTCTGCCTGCTACGTCTCCTGTGCCTGTTGTAGCAAGCATGGTGACTCTGGGCCTTTTTCTGCCTCAGGGACCAATGGCCACGTGTGGTCATGTGCTAAACCCTGCTCTCCTACGAGATACAGTGGCCTCATCCGTGTGGTTTACTGGGTGCAGCGTGGGTATGAGCTCTGCTGGGTCCTTGGTCCTATGAAGGTTGTTTGTATGCTTGCTCTGAGTGGCAGGCAGGCTAAACCTCTGACAGCACACGAGCATGCTAACAATGTAATGAGGCGGGTGCTCAAGGCTATGCTCTGGACATAGCCCGTGGGGCTTGCAATGGCCCCAGGACTTTTCATGGGTGAAGAAGGTCTGGAAGCACAAGCTGCCCAAAAGGAGTAGCCTGGTTGACATGGGGGCAACGGCCTTTGCACTGTACACAGTGGGTAAGCATCACTGAATGAGTTACCTACTGTGACCATGGGCTAAAGCTTATTGAAAAGCTTTCCTTGCCCACCCAAGTTCCATATGACTATCCTCTTATTGGAGAGGACAGTAAGAGATACAAGGGCTGCAGGGAAACTTGGCACCTCATGAGCCTGCTGCCAGAGCCAGGAAGTGGCAGTGTGGCCCCACCATGGTGTTGAGATGCCAGCCATGAGAAGACAAGGTTACACTTTTCCCCTCTGTCAGCCTTTTTCATTCAGGTATTTCCAAGTGGCTCTGGGCTGCTGTCTGTTTGTTTGCCCTGGGGAGATAGCTCATTTAATGCAGAGAGATCTGCACAGCCCTTTCTCCACTGGGGTTCTGTAAGTGAATGTTTAGTTTTCTTTGTTCGGAAGTATGAATTTGTGTCCCCAGCTACCTTGGTGGTTAGCTTCCTCTGTAATTAACAAGTGTTTAAGCTGTCCCCATGGAGTACAAGCACAAGTCAATCTTTACTTCCTTTCCTGTATATGCAGTATATTTTTGCCAAGACTCAAATGCTTTCTAATGTGGTACACTCCATCTCTTTCCTAAAATCAATGTTTCCAAACACAATTAGCAGTGCTGCAATAGACTTCGAAATATAAAAGAACTGTGAGCTAAAGGGCTTCAAGTTACCACTGACAGTTTGGATAAGAATATGTTAGCTTTACTGTTGGAGAAAAAAGTTGAATTTTCTCTCACTTAGATAATAAGTTCCAAATATTACATGTTATAGAAATATTTTACATAATTGCAACTGTCATTAACCTATGCTGCTTTTCCACATTGTTGAAAGAAAATACATTTATGTTAAAGATATAAATAGCTTTTGTTTCCCTTCTGCAAGGACTATTTTTCTTTTTCATTTGAATGCAACTAGTTGAAATTTTCAGAAATTTTAGCTCTATCTCCTTAGACTTTTCTGATCTTTAGTAAGTTAAAAAAAGGTGTTACTGATGCAGAGTGTCTGTCTAAAAGGCATGTAAATACATTTAATCTGATGACATTATAGAATACTTGCTTCCCAAACTTTTCCATGAGGCCTAAATCACAGGTTTAGTGGTAAGCCTAAAAAAAATTCTAGTTTGATGGAGATGGAAAAGTAACTGGAGAACTCCTTCTAGGCCACAGAGAAATGCCTATCATCTGCTATCATCTGCTATTTATTTCTTTTAAAGAGGGGTACCTCATGATCCACGTAGAGGATACCTGCCCACTCACTCACTGGTTGCTAAAAGGGGGACTTGAATCCTACAGTTCTGAAGAGTAGAAATATGTGTACTTTACTGGTGAAATCAATCTCTTCTGATGGTAGCAGGCTGCCTTGACTCTATGACTTAAAAGAAAAAGACAAAAAAGGCGCTTCTTACCCCCCCTTTCCTTTTGCAGGATACGAAGAGCTTTTGTTTCCAAATTTAGACATCTGGATATGGCTATAAGAGCATGAATCTGGCATCTGCTTAAGAAAATAAATTGTGGTGACAAAGCCTTGTGCATATTCTTGATAGATTTGCTAAGTACTCCTACCGATGTAATAATCCTCCAAAATAATCCTGACAATTCACTGAAGAGGCCAAGAGTCTGAATCATTATTGATTTTATCCTTTAAATAAAATTCATAAAAATATTTTTAATTTGCTATGGCCAGTGAAATGGAATCACCACATTGCAAAGTCAGAAACCTCTCACTCAGCTATAGCTGGAGTTTTGCTAAAGGCAAAAAAAGAACTGCAACAATCCATTGATTTCAGTGAGTTGTTAACAAAACTTGAAATTGGTATAGTCCAGTACATTATTACCAGGCAGTTCATAAATTTTCTCACCTTCACTACATCAACATTTCCAACAAAAGCTTCTAGCCTAGCTCTGAGGAAGTGTGATGTTGATTAGTCCAGAAAGTTGTGCATGTGCAAACAAATATTTGCAAATGCAGTTTAGGAACACGATATTTTTTTTGTACATATGGGAAGGGAAGACTGCATATATTAAAAGCTTGCAGTGCTAAAGCTGATCCTTAATAAATTAGTTGTGGAACTAAATAAAAATATTTTTGTCTATGCTGGACAATTTCTATCTTCTCACAGAATCATAGAATAGTTTGAGTTGAAAGGGACTTTTAAATATGATCTAGTCCAACTCCCCTGGTGTGAAACAAGGCTGTGTTCTTGCACCAACCCTATTCACAGTCTTTTTCAGCATGATGCTCCAAAGGGCCACAGCAGACCTCGATGATCAGGACGGTATCTACATTCGATACCGTACTGATGGAAGCCTTTTCAACCTCAGGCGACTGAAGGCCCACACTAAGCCCTTAAACCACCTTGTCCGGGAGCTGCTTTATGCTGATGACGCCGCCCTTGTTGCCCACACAGAAGCAGCTCTGCATCCTGCTTTGCAGACGCTGCTGAGCTCTTTGGGCTGGAAGTCAGCTTAAAGAAGACAGAAGTTCTCTATCAGCCAGCACCTCAGGAAGTCTTCCATCATCCCCACATCACCATTGGCGAATCACTGCTCAAATCAGTCCAACAGTTTAATTACCCAGGCAGCCTCATCTCCTCGGATGGTAAGATTGATGGAGAGATAGACAACAGGTTAGCAAAGGCATATAGTGCTTTTGGAAAACTCCATAAAAGAGT
>NW_016690215.1:4088531-4136717 GCF_001604755.1 Lepidothrix coronata
CCCCAAGATCTTGCTCTATGGTGAACTTGCCACCGGCTGCCTCATGAGAGGAGCCCCAAAGAGAAGATATAAGGACTCCCTGAAATAACATCTCAGCCTTGGCCATATTGACCAACATAACTGGTCTACTCTGACCTCCAATCGGGACGTCTGGAGACACACCATCTATAACACTGCTGACGCTTTTGAGAAAGCACGCAGGATCACCCTTGAGGAGAAAAGGCAACACAGAAAGAATCGTGCCTTGCAGAATACACCATCTAAAGAGTCTTTCTGCTGTACCTTTTGCAACTGGACGTGCCTATCTCATATTGGCCTTTTTAGCCACCAACGCGCTTGCAACAAGCGTGGGTAGAGCCCTTCCCAAATCTTCATTTGCGAAGCCTAGCCATGAACATGAGTCCAACTCCCCTGCAATGAGCAGGGACATCTTCACTTACAGTCTTGTTCAGTACATACTGATCTGGGATTCTGGTGCTGCTAAGCCTCTGTGAACAATTGCAAGCCAAATCAATCACTGTTACTTGGTAGGATCTTGCTTGCATCAATGGGGCCTGTAAACTCTTGCTACGGAATATCAGTCAGCCATAGGAAAATCCAGCAAGGCATTCACAGGTCAGGTACCAGTCACATCAAGTAGTGATGCAAAGAAGGCATACTCACTGCCAACAGAAATGCCACTGTTAGGTCTCCTTCTGAGCTCCTTAAGTGCCTGAACCTCTGAGATGCCCAGGGGCTTCCCTCAGCAACCCTGTGGCCCTTACCCCGTGATACTGCTGGCTGCCTCTCACAGTCACCTGGGCATGCTGAAGCTGCTGTGGAAGCATTTTGCTGCTGTTGCTTTTGTGCCGTTGTTCTTGTCCTCTTGCATTTGCACATCCTGAAGTGTAGTGTCTCTTTTGCCATCTTTCTGATGGAAAGTGATTACCAGTAGGATAAGTGAGACTTTCTTTTTCCTTTTGTTTTTATTTGTATTTTCCTGAAAGTAACTTTAATCACTAGAGTCTGTTGCATGCCATCAGCTACAGACCATGCAGAGACATCTTTATGCACTTAAGCTTGTCTCTACATTTTTAAGATATACAAAAAAAATTTTCTTTCACAATCCATAATTTACTGGTGGAGTCCTTAGACAAAGCATCATTTAGATCAAGAGTTTGAAAGTAAATATAGAAGACACAAAGAATAATACTGTCCATGAAGCGCTGAATTTTAAAACAAGATTTCTTTAAAAAAGAAGAAGCTCATGAGCATGAATCAACAGTTGTCAGCATAGATTTAGGCAGGGATTCCCTTTGTGAACTAATTCTATTACTGTTCATTATAAAGTTTCTCTGAAGACTTTGCTCCCTGCTAGTACAAAACACAAGGCACTAAAACAGGACATTAATTTCATAGTGAGTATTGCTATAGAAAATAATTAGTGATAAGACTGAATTTCAAAGCTCAAAATGGGATCCAAACTTACAGGACATGACTATTTATGTGGACATAGGGACTTCATTAATTGCATTCAGTGTTATTGCAAGGGTGAATGTTCTAAAAAGCAGATGAAATTGCCCTTGTCTCTTGGGTCCAAAGAATATTGAAGCATTTTTACCCAAAGGGCTAACTTTGCCAGATCTCAGGAGACACTTTGTTCATACAAGCAATTAAGAGCAGACATCAAGAAACCCTTGTAAGAAATGCGAGACCAGTCTTAAAATCTCTTTTCTAAAACACAGAAGGACTATTATCGTAGGCCTTAAAACGCAAGTAGAAGTGTTGATGATGAGAATTACAAATATATAAGATACTAAAGCAATGGAGAAGAAGGGACATAGTCCTTTCTTCTCACCTGCTCTGTCTGGATAGGTCCTACAATGCTGAAAATTCTTCTCATAGATTCCCTCTGCATTAAATGAGAGGTGGCAAATACCTGAGCTTATTTATGATGTGTACCTACCTCCTCTTTTAAGTGATTAAGTCCTTCCTGTGAATGTTGTGACTAAAGCCTCCTGTGAATTGTGGAGTGCTTGTAATTGCCCATGACTTCAGCAGGTTTGATGATACCAAACACCTCACAGGAGCAATTTCTATTGCACCAGTTCTCAAAATTACAGAGCACAGAAAGCACCGACAGAGTGTCATGGGTCGGTTATGTACCAACATTTGCGTGTGCAATAGCTTAGGCCCACTTATTCTTACTAAACAGCATGACAGAAATGGATAAAACCCACCACTGCCTCTACAGAGTGACTCATTTATGTTACAAGAGAGAGTTGCTTAGCTTAGGGATAATATATATTTATGTGGTGTTTTGCAAACGAACAAAAATAAAGTAGTTGTAGGAGTGATATTCTGAAATGCTGAAGTCTAGTGTAGAGATATAAACAAACAAAAACTTGTTTCTCACTAAAATATGTAGAGCAGATGAGCAAAATGTGAACTAAGGTTGAATCATTTTGAAAAAATGTTTGAGTTCTATGAATTATTAGAGTGAAAACAGCATAGACATTTTTTTTTCTAAAAAACTAGATCTTCTGTGGTTATCATAGTTAATAAAAGGTAATTTAGCACCATCACATTATAAAGGTCTGGCAGGATGCTTGTTTTGGCTGATAGAGTTCATTTCTTCACTAAAAGAGTGGTTAAGCATTGGAATGGGCTGCCCAGGGAAGTGATGGAGTCACCATCCCTGGAAGTGTTCAAGACATGACTGGATGTGGCACTTATGAAGATTTGTGCTGGAAACAGTGTTGATAATACAGGCATGTTTTTGTTATTGCTGAGCAGCACTTGCACAGAGTCGAGGCCTTTTCCGCTCCCCACCCCACCTCACCAGAAACCCAGGCTGGGGGTGTGCAAGATTTTGAAAGGGAACACAACTCAGAGAACGGACCTCAGCTGACCCCAGGGATATCCCATACCATGTGGCATCATGCTCAGCAATAAAACTAGGGGGAAGGCTGGCAGGGAGGCTGCTGCTCAGGAACTAGCTGGACAGCAGTCGGTGGTGAACAATTGTTTCCATTAGCATCATGTGTCTCTCCTTGCTGTTTTCCTTTTCATTAATATTGCTACTATTATTATTCATGCTACTATTACTATTTGATTTTATTTAAATTATTAAATTGTTCTTATCTCAATCCACGGGTTTTCTCTCTTTTACCCTTCCAATTCTCTCATCCCCAGTCCCACTGAGGGAGAGTGAGCAAACCATGACAAGCAGTTATATGGGCTTTCCTGTAATAAAGCACAGTCGATAACAAGCATTAGTGTTACAGCTGCTGTCTTCCATTTCTGTCCAATTCATCTGTCTCAGTGCCTGAAGCTGTTCAGCAAGACCAAGGGAAACAACATTAGCCTCTTTATTATTTATAACTCATTTTTTCCCCTCATAACACTGCAATACCATAAACACTGTTTCCATGGAAACTCAAATAAGACAAAATTACCATGGATATTGTTGTTTATACCTCTAGGAATATAGGTATCTAAAGTTTCAACCTGCTCCTGCATGACAAAGGAATGCAGAAGTGATTGATATTTTTAATTACTGGGTAATATTAGTTGAGTTAGGGAATTTCTTGAATTGCAGTGTGGTGTGTTGCAATCACGTTATCCAATTACATCTTGTGCTTCTCACTAACTTTATTTCTTTTGAAAGCTGTTCTTTTAAAAATATAATTAGGAGGGTTCCTTGTGTCTATAGACTTTGGTGATGCTAAATGGTGCATTACATTTATGTGATATGGAGTAATAGCATTCAAGGACTAGGAAACCAAAAATGTCTTTGTGGGTTTTGTAATGCAGATGAATAAACCTGAGGCTGTATGAGAAATGAAAGTAAATTAAGTGATCTGAACTGTAAAGGTCATTGACAGGTTACCTAAGGCATAACTGAAAAGAAAGATATTTTCTTTGAGTTAATAGCTGGCTGGAAGAGTGAAGACCCTCATAGAAACTTCAAAGGCCAATTCCCTCTGGTTGAACAACTTAACCAAAACATGGACTCAATAATTATGTAGTAGAATCTGAAAACATAAAAATGGGGCAGAAGAACCACTTTAACAATACCATAGTAGTAGATATTGCTAGCCTAGTACTAGGTAAGGAGTTCTCTTATTTCATGTAGAATGTTACACAACCCCAAAAATGTCTTTTTTCAGTTATGTGAGAACAAAGTTTCTGCAGAACTGGGTGATCCACTCAAATCACTCATGTAAAAGAAAGGGGTACTTGTTTCTGGTTTCTCCTAATAAGAGAGTTGATGCCCTTTAGTGGATAAACCAAACAAGCTTTGATTCAAAAATCAGAACTTGAAGAAGGATTTCTCTCTTGCGTGGTGGATTAGACACTTACATGAAAGGTGTTGACTGCTGCTGCTGCTCTGGACCTTTAATTATTTATGCAATGTGGAATTTTATTACAAAAGGGGGCTAAGAGCAAGTCCTCTCCCCTGTCAATAACAAGGATGGTGTTCTGAGCACTGCTCTGCTAAACAAAACCAAAACCATTCCTGCAGAGATGACTTAAAGGAAAGTTCCTTGGTGAAGTGGTGAACCAGAGCTGAGGCATTTTGGAGGAAGTCTGGGACAGAGCTAAGGAATAAAGGCAGCAGCTTTGTGAGTCTAGTCCATTCTTTCCTTAATTTACTTAAAAAGTACTTAGAACCAAAACATTTGCTCTTAGGGTTTAATGGAACACATCGTCAGACTTGAATGGAATTTTTAACTCTGCCTGTTTTGCTGAAAATTTGGATTTGTTTGTTTGTTTTCATCTGAGCCAAATCTATTTTGCAATCATTTGCTTTGCAAGCAGATCATTTATTGACAATGCTATCTGCAGAATAATGCCATGAATATTTCTGCTTCTCAGCCAGAATGGCTGCTGTTTCCTGTTCAAGGAAACAGGAATAGCTCTTCTCTCATGGGGGCAGACAGCTGTCTTTCTTTTTGCACCTCCGTAAAGGTACTTCTTAAGTTAAAAAGTCTTTTTTGCAAGACAGCACAGGAGAACTTAATTAGTAGTGGATGGGCTAGTTAAAAATTTTTCTGTCCAGAATAATAAGATCCAATAAACTTATTGCTCTATTCTAATGCCACAGTACAGCTTTTTGTTGGCAAAGAACTGAGATACATTGTTTGCTCTTCAGTGAAAGAGAGGCTGAAGAAAACCCATCTGAACAATTACAGTTGCCCTTGCACATTGCTGCTCTTCACTTTAGATATCCTTATTTCCTTTTGTTTTATGCAACATGTTCCTCATTCTGTTACGTCTTTAAAACCCAATTTTCTCTAGAACCAAGCTTGGGATTCAGCTGTATCCTCATTGGATTGGCAGATACACTACAGGACTTAAGGGAAACCTGTGCCCTTCTAGAATAGCAATTGAGTCTGTGGTGTTTGCATGTGCTAGACCTGTCTGCAGTGTGGTGTGTGCCAACCTTTCTGAGCCTCTCAGAGAGGCAAAGGGTGTTTGCTCAAAGAAGAAAAGAAGTAATGAATGTATGGATTACAATGTCTTGTGATAAGCTCAAAACATTTATTTATTCCAGATAAGCCTGTAGCACTTCAAAGTCTTGGGAAGGACTCCTGGAAATACATGTGTAATTCCTTCATTGGATCTTTTCTAAACTGTAAACAAATGTGCCTTGGACCCTCCTCCAGCACTGGTACCCACAGGCACGCAAAAGTTTCTGTCCACACTGTGTAAGCCTTTCAGGTACCTCCAAAAGTTAGCTTCAGACAAACTGTTCATTGACAGTGTATGAAGGTGTGTGTTGTCTGCTCAACCTTGTCCAAGAACGGTTTGGCAGATGGCTAGCTGGGAAAGTCCAAAGAGATGATTTAGTTCCGCTTTCCAGAAGCATTCCTTATAACTGTGTTGCTTACTGCTGTACATGTAGCCTACGACTTCACCAGCCCATTTCTATGCTCAATCAGAAAATAATTCAGGAGGAAAGGGACCTCTGGAGCCTATGTGGTACAATCCCCTGCGCAAAGCAGAGTCACCTTTGAGATTAGAGCAAGGTGCTTGGGGCCTTCTCCATGGGACTGCTGAAACTTTCTGAGGATGGAGATTTCACAGCCTATCTGGACAGTCTGTTCCAGTGCTTGATCATTCACTGTGAATATCTTTGTCCAAGTAGGTATAGGTCACATCTCACTGATATGCACCCTACTGATTCTTCAGGATGTCCCTCTCTAGGCAACACGTTCTTGTGAATTCTTGCCTAGATTTTGCAATGTGCAGGCACAGGTAGGAGTTATTACAGGTTCCCCTTATCTTATGTTAAGAGACACAATGGAATGGACTCTGTGTGTGCTTTCAACTCTGCCCAGCCCAGCATCCAGGTGAGACGGAAGAGGCTTAAACACCCATGTATCAGGGTTTAATTATGCTGATACTTTTGGTCTGTGTTTGGCCCAAAACTTTGTAAAAGTTTTGTTCTTTCCCTGCCAAGTTATGAGAAAAGAAGCACTGATAAAACGGAAACTTCGTCCTTGAAGAGAGTTCTTGTATAAACTATATTTAATTCCTGGTTTATGATTGGCTAATTGTCCTCCAAGGTCACTTGAAGGAGAAATGGAAGACTATAGTGATGAAGTAAACCCCTAGACTTATTTGGAAAAGACCCCCCCCGGGTGCAGTTCACAGGTGCAGGGAAAGCCATGCATGTGCAGAAGAGATATTACTTGCATAACGGGGGATGGGACTGAAGGCCTCTAGCTGGGCAGTGCTGACCACACTTGCCCAGGTAGATGTCAGCAATTAATTGTAAAAAAGCAGATAGCTCTTTTTTGGAGGGAAGCAAGCTTCACATCAAGGACCAGGTTGCCTTTGTTTTGTGGGAACGCCTGCTACATGTGAACCTGCTGACTTTCCAAGGATGCAGCTTCTGCTATGGGTAATTCTAGGCATTCTGGGTTGGTAAGATAACTTTATAAGCAACAGCTGGGTGACTGGGGAAGTCGTATTGAGAGCTCATTTCTCTCTTCCTTCCTCTCTTTTGGGTCTGGTCATTTTGTTGGCCACCTCTTGGTAATAAATATCAGTTTTGTTGCGCTTTCAATGGTGTTATGGTTTCAGTTCCAGTATGCTACGAATTCTCCCTATTACACACCCCTGAAGGTGTATTGCACAGTGGTGAAGAAAGGCAAAAGGTGGAGACTCCCCAGCCCCTTCTGCTTCCTTCCAGTGCCTCATTTTTGTCCTTTCCCCCCCCTTTTCCCGTAGTCCATTGTGCTGCATATTTTTTGTAATTTTTGGCTTCTCAGGCGTGAGGAGCTATGGCTTGGAGGAAGGACATCAGTCTGAAACAAAAAATCAACTAAGAAATGAAACAGAGTGGATGTGGATCTGTGTACTGGGTTTGCATGGACAGGTCTTGCTAACAGGGGGGTTACTAGAGTGGCTTCTGTGAGAAGCTGCCAGAAGCTTCCCCCATGTCAGTCAGAGCCAATGCCAGCTGGCTCCAGGGTGGACCCACCGCTGGCCAAGGCTGAGCCAATCAGAAATAAAAATAAAGCCTCTGTGATAACGTATTTATGAAGGAAAAAAAAGTTATCGTACAGATGTAATTGCGGCCAGAGAAGAGCAGAGTGGGAACATGTGAGAGGAACAACTCTGCAGACACTAAGGTCAATAGAGAAGGAGGGGGAGGAGGTGCTCCAGGTGCTGGAGCAGATATTCCCCTGCAGCCCTTGGTGAAGGCCATGGTGAGGCAGCTGTGCCTCTGCAACCCATAGAGGACCACAGGGGTGCAGAGATCCACCTGCAGCCCATGGAGGAGACCCACACTGGAGTGGGTGGATGCCTGAAAGGAGGCTGTGAACCCATGGAAAGCCCATGCTGGATAAGGCTTCTGACAGGAAGCTGCAGACCAGTGAAGAAAGGAGCCTGTGGTAGAGAATCCTGGTAGGACTTGTGACCCTGTGAGAGACCTACATTGGAGCAGGCTGTGCTTGAAGGACTGCATCCCGTGGAAGAATGACCCATGTTTGCAGCAGTTTGTGGAGAACTCTTGCCCGTGGGATTGACTCACGGTGGAGAAGTTCATGGAGGACTGTCTCCCATGGGAGGGATCACACACTGGAGAAGGGAAAGGACTCTTCACCCTGAGCAGCAGCAGGAAAAATGTGTGATGAACTGACTGCAATCTTCATTCCCCATCTCTCTGTGCTGTTGTAGGGGAGGAGGTAGAGCCTAGGAAGGAGGGAGGAGTGAGTGACAGGTGTTTTTAAGATTATTTTACTTCTCATTCTCCTGCTCTCATTTTGTTAGTAATAAATTCAATTAATATCCCCAAGATAAGTCTGTTTTGCCCATGACGGTAATTGGTGAGTGATCTCTCCCAGTCCTTATCTCAATTCATGAACCTTTTGTTATATTTTTTCTCCCATCTACTTGTGGAGGGGAATGATAGAGCAGCTTTGGCAGCATCCAGCCAGGATCAACCCACTACAGTCTGCAACAGCATCAGAGTGGTCTCTGTAGGAAGTGCTTCCTGCTCAGCTGACTACCTGTGGCAGGTCGTTTCAGCAAGCCTCAAATTCTGTGTGCTTTGATGTCATTTATCTACCACATTGTGAGCTCCAAGAAGGTGTCTTCCATTAAATTCTATGAAAACACACCATTCCTAGCTATTATTTCCTTAGCAAATGTTAGCATGGCTTTGTTTATTATTTCCTCTAGAGGAAGGAATTTCATGAACGTCAGGCTGTGCTACAAAACTGATTGTATTGTTTTCAGCAAGCCAGGACAGAGGATTTTAATCACTAATTCATTGAATTATACTGGAAAACAGACTAGCAGTGGAGATTTCAGCTCAGCCTCTTGGTTTCAGCTGTAACAAGCTCCTCTAATTCCCTACTCTGCACATGACATACTGCCAGGGCTCTGAAAGCAGCAGGGAAGGGGCCATGTCAAGGTGGGGCTGGGGAATGGGGCATAAGGCCAGGGCCACTGGGATCGGGCAGGGCGGGGGCTCAGGGTGAAGGTGGAACGTGTCACTCAGGGGCAGGTTCCTGTGCCTGTGGTGCCGTGGGGGCCTGACATGAAGGACTGCTCTCAGTTTGCCATCTTCTCCAACAACCTCCTTCTCTGCCTCAGGTCTCCTCACAAGCACACACAGTACCAAGCCACCTCTGAAGCGTACTGTGTCCGTAGAAACTAAAAGGAAATGAAAGCAAAACTCCTACATAGAACCGGTGTCTTTATGATATGCCAGCTTGTCTTTGCTTTCTTCATCATGCATTATGTTCCTGCTCCCTCAGTTTGTTTATCTTTTAATATAAGTAGTGGTTTCTTTGAGTTCACGCTAATGCAATTTAAAATATATCTGTGGAAAGGATTTAGATGATTTTCCATCCATAGACAACGTCTGAGACTAGCTCTATTGTTTGGTTTTTGTTTTCTTTTTGGCCGCATAGCAAAGCTTTATGTTACAAGATTAAATCATACTGGAGATTAGATTATGATATCTCTTTGTGCTAGCCTTTCTTATTCAGATTAAATAAAACACTGTGCGACTAGTGATTGCTTTTTTTTTCTAGAAAATGCTTTTCAGTTATACTGTGTACTCTTTAACTTGTGATTCTAAATTATAGTTGATTTTCTCAGACATAGTTGTGTGGCAGTGTGAATGAATGGGACTACTTCAGCGTTTAGACATGCTGAATGATGTGATGACAGGATGAGAGGAATGACCTCAAGATGCACCAGGGAGGTTTAGACTGGATATTAGCAAAAATTTCTTCACTGAAAGAGTGATCAGGCATTCAAATTTGTTTGTCCAGGAAAGTGGACAAACAACATCCTTGGAAGCGAGCAAATAATGCACAGATGTGGCACTTGTAGAGGTGAACATGGTGGTGCTGGGTTAATGCTTGGACTCAATGACCCTAGAGATCTTTTCCACCTTTACTATGATTCCTATGGGAAGGTGATGATGAGGATGGGAATATAAAATCTGGAGATATTTAAAGAAGTTATAATCACAGAGAAAACAAAATATAAGTTATTTCCCTTAACATTGCTTAATCCTGGAAATTTTATGGACTTCTGGGACAATTATTACTAGCCATTTTGATATGAATATTTTTATTTCCTTATTGACAGCATGGTGCTATAACAAAGACAAAACAAGATACAGTTTTCAATGAAAGTGCATCTGATGGATTTAGTGCAGGCCTTTTAAAAATTCTCAGTATGTAATGATTTCTTTCAAGTCACTAATTTTTTTCATGGCTTTCTAAATCATAGTTCACTTTCTCAGACATAATTGTATGGCAGTGTCAATGAATGAGACTACTTTGGGTACACCTTGAGATTATTGAAAGCATAGTTCCATTGTTTTCCAAATGTGATTGAAAGTGACATTTTCTTTACTTCTGACTACATTTTGTCTTACCTATCTTTTGCCTCTGCCTACTAATACTTTCCTGAGACCTGAAATGAGTTTCTGATATGCTTTCTCTGTGAAAAAGAAATGAGCTTTATATTCAGGTCAGCACTGCGGTCAGGGAAAAAATTGTCCTGAGATTATTGTTTTTCCATAATTGTCTTTTGCCTCGTTGTTTTTGCGCAGCTTTCCTCCCAGCTCCTTCTTATTCAGGAAGCTTGAGGTGGATAAAGGTCCCTTAAACTCCGTGTGCAGCATGCACCCCACTTCGTCCTGTTGTACCCACTGTGAATAGCCTGAGTCTGAGGAGGGACCCATCCCAGCTGCCTTGCATTGCCTTGCATACATTACTGCTGTTAGCCTGTGTGTTTAGTGTCAGATGAGTCCAAGAGGCTGAGCAGTGCTGCTGTTACCTGTTACCTGTTGTAAACTCCAGAGAGTTAGTATGCATAATGAACAGCAAGCCTTCCTGTTTCAGTGACCCCTAAGGCACTTTGGGTTGAAACACCTCTCATATGAGCTTGTGAGCTGTGTAAAAGGCAGTGATTTTTTTTACCTGGAGTCTGTGGATCCCTGGAGGTGTGTGAAAAATTGCAGAGGAATGTGTAAATTCAGAGCACAGACAGTAATGCCACTTCCAGGAAATATGTAGGGCTAAAGTTCCTGGGCAGGTTGAAAATCACTGAAATAGTCTGTGTTTGGAAAGGAGTTTCCTTCACCACAGGTAGGCAGGTGCACTTGTAGGATTCTTTTGTAGGACTATTTTGCAGGAAATTCTGCAGCAGTCCTTCAGCCTGTCTTACCCTGAGTATTGCTTGGCAGATAAATGTGAAAAGGACCAGAAATAAAGTGTATGATAAAGAACAAGTGGAATTATTTTTTAAAAACGGAAATTACATTTTGTAGATCTAACCTATTTCAGGGTATGTTTAATGATGTCTGATTATTTGAACTTCAAGAGAGTAATATTTAGAATAAATCACGTTTTCTATTAATTAATATACAACTCTTCTCCCTTCTCTGCTTCCCCTGTTGAGGCGGTATGCACTTTGTATAATAATAGAAATTCTGATGGGTTTTCTAAGACAACAAAGCCGCTGAGAGCACAGTTCATTCATAGTTATAACTGCTGCCTATGTGTGGTACTTTTTATTAATTTTTGAAGCAGCAGTCAATTATTGAGTCCTCAGATTTTTTTCCTCCTCTGTTGAAGGGCCACTGGAAGGCAGAACATTAAGCACCCCCTCTAACAATAAAGATATCTGAGCCTCTCCATCAGAAGGATTCTGTATCCAATTATTTACAAGCTCCTTGCAGATATGATTCTGTGGAGCAAATGGAAAATGTACTTCAGTCATTCTCTCCACTGATAGTAATTCAATAAAAATAAAATCTATTGATTTTTTTTTTTAACTGTGTTAAAAGACCACTGTAATCTTGGCTTCACTCTGCTGTTGGCAGAGCATTTGCCAGCAAGTAGATTTTTTACTTTTCCTGGGGTACCATTTATTAAATGCCATCTTAATGTGTACAGATGATTAGAGTAGCTGAAGCAGGGGAAGATTTATAATAGCTTCCTGTTATTTAAGTTCCCTTAGTAAATTCAGCTGTTAGGAGCATTTGCAGAGATTTAACTCTTGTACTTTGTGATTTTGTTTCTTCCATTTCTTAAGCCAAATGTGTCTCTGAGCTTACTGAGCCAGGACTTAGTAGGCAGGAACTACTTTTGACAGAGATAGAAAATAACATCCTATTTGCTAGCTCTTATTGAAATAACTACTCTGGGATGACAGAGAAATGTCACTTAAGCTGTTCTGAGGTGGACTCGTTAAATGAATTTATTTGTCTAAAAGAGTGGATGTACTCTAAACTAAACTGGTTATGGATTGCCTTCTCAAAAACCTTTCATATAATCTATTCCCTTTGGAAGTTCCTATCATTCACATTGACCACAGCTAGAGACAAAACAATTATTTAAGTGAGAGGTAAATTTCAGGTGATGAAAACTGGGTTATACACTTTCATTTAAATTTAGGAGCACTTGTAGTTCCCTAAAACAATGTTTTCTCTGATACTGAAACATCATAATTTGAAATCCATTTGTCAAGTATGATTAATACTAATGCAGTTCAAGAACATTTATGCAGCAGCACAATCTTCATCTACAACTCTTTCAAAGACTTAGAGCTGTTGCTTAGGATCAGAGAGCCCACCTCTTTTCCACATGTGCTGGTTTTAATTTTCTTCATAGCAACTAGTATGGGGCTATGTTTGGATTTGTACTGGAAACAGTGTTGATAATACAGGCATGTTTTAGTTCTTGCTGAGCTGTGCTTGCACAAAGTCAAGGCCTTTTCTGCTTCTCATCCACACGGTCAGTGAGCAGGCTGGGGTTGCACAAGGAGTTGGGAGGGGACACAGCCTGGACAACTGACCCCAACTGACCCAAGGAATATCCCACACCATATGATGTCTATATGCTCAGCATATGGAGGTGGGGGAAAATGGAGAAAAGCAGAGATGTTTGGAATTCTTATGATTGTTCCCAAGTCACCATCACACATGATGGAGGCCAGATTTCCTGGAGATGGCTGAACACCTGTTTGTCAATGGGAAGTGGTGAATGAATTTCTTGTTTTGCTTTGCTTGTGTGTGTGACTTTTGCTTTACCCATTAAACTGTGCCTCAGTCCAGGATTTTTTTTTTCACTTTTTCTCTTCTGATTTTTTCCCCTCTCCCACTTTGAAGGAGGGAGTGAGTGGCTGTGTGGGGCTGAGTTGCTGGCTGGGGTTAAACTGCAACAAAAGCTCTATTTGAGTTGGCAACCTCCATTCATCCGAGGCAAGCCTGGCTTGGTAGACGGTTCCTCGTTTCTGCAAAGAGCAGCCCTTTTCTGGTCTCTGCCACCATGCCTAATAAACCCTTCAAATTCCCTAAGACATCAATCAGAATCATGGAATGGTTTGAGTTTGAAGTGGTTTTCTGAACCATCATTTTAACACTACAAATATTTGTTACCAAAGCAACAGTAAGGCAGACTTACAAAAATATGATGCACTTTGCCTGTCTTTGACAGAATGATTTTGACTATACAGCTTCAGTTACAGGCACGGACATTTGGAATAAAACCTTGGCCTCCAAATTCCCATCTATTTAGGTAGAGCCAGAATTTTAGTTTTTTTCTTCAAGGGAAGTGATCAAACTAGTTTGGTGTTTGTGCCAGCCGAGATCCTGGTTTGGGGTGTAATAAAATCACGCAGATATTACAAAAAAATGCAAATGTGATAGTAATGCTAGACCCCACCTCATGATTCAGAGGATAACATTCCTACTATAAATGAAGAAGAAAGGAAGACAAGAAGAGTATTCAGCTGGATTTCCCAACACTTAATGTTAGAACTGTGAATAATGACAAGTCTCTGCACTGCTGTGCCCAGCTCTTGCAGATGCAGGTTATGTAGCCATCTCTACTGCTTAGAAAGGGAAGAAAGATTTGTGATTATAATAGCAAGTCACAGCTGACATTTCTATCTGTCTTCTGGCCCACGTGTAAGAAGTGCATATACCAACTTGTTGGAGAACTGTATTGTTCACTGAGGCATAATAAGGTCTCTCAACTGTAACTAAAAATGTGCCAGTAAATCCTGCACAGTAGCTATAAAATTACTTCATGTTGATATTGAAGCTGGGAGCAGATAGCAAAGGTCACACCTACAGCATGAGATATGAAGCCAGAGCTTCCAAACTTGGTATACTCCAGTGACAGCAGTGCCCTCAGAGGGCAGTCACAGACACATCTCACCACTCAACTCTCCAGAGAGTTTCAGGGAAAGGGAGAGGCACACCTAGCAGCATTTGTATTAGATACCAACTCTATTTCAAGGACAATGCTGCTCTGAGCAATGTCATTCATGGTTTTGTTTTAGCTAAATACCCCAATGCCAGGAAAGAGTCACAGGATGATGTCAACCTTATGCTCAGACCCGCTGTATATTGATGATTTTGTGTGTACATCCTGATCAGGCAATGATAGCACCACACGGTCCTGCAGATGGGAATCACAGAATGGTTGAGGTTGGAAGGGACCTCTGGAGGTCATCTTGACCAACCCCCTGCTCAGGCAGGATCACCCAGGACCATGCCCAGATGATTTTCAAATATTTTTGAGGTGGGAGACTCCAAAACTTCTCTGGGCAACCTGTGCCAGTGCTCAACCACCGTCACAGTGAAAAAGTGTTTCCTGATGTTCAGAGGAAACCTCCTGTGTCTTAGTTTGTGCCTCTGGTCCTGGCACTGGGCATTTCTTTTCTGTCAATCTGCTTTCAGCCTGGGTGATCCCCAGCATGTAGTGGTGCATGGAGTTGGTATTCCTCATGTGTAGGCTGAGGAATAACGGGCTTTGCACTTTTCCTTGTTGAACTTCATGAGGTACCCTGAACTCTACCATCTCATGGTTACTGCAGCCAAGACTACCTTTGAGACTCACTTTCTTAACAAGACCCACACTGATGAGACCCTCATTGGTTATTCCAACACAGTAACCTTCTTCTGTCCTCTCTCACTTGGAGGAGGGTGACACTATCAGTGCACTTCAGAAACCTCTCTGGATTGCTTTTGTCCTGCTCTGCTGTCCCTCTAAAAGATTTTGGGGTGGTTGAAGTCCCCTGTGAGGGCCAGGGCCTGTGAATGTGAGGCTGAATGAATGACTTGAAGTAGGCTAGTAATCTGTGGTTGCAGATGTCCTTCCTGACCATATGCTAGGAAGTGGTATAGGCTCTTAAGGAACAGGACACTTATTTCAATTGCCTCATTGTGGTCAGGAAGCATCTGGTCATCTCTAGATGGAAGCTGGCACCACTATCTTGCTTTTCAGCTGTGGCACAGCAGTGCAGTACTAAACAGCCTGCTGTGACAATTCCTTTGAGAAGTTATGCAAACCCCTATGTGTATATTGTTAGTCCTATATTGGCAGCACCAGTAAGGATACTAATTCTAGAAGTATGGCATGCCCAGTATTGTAAGGTCATCAAAATCACATCCAGTGTTCTCTGAGAGAACATACGACTACTGTATTGATGAGGAGTACCTTTCCATCTTGCATTTGGAAAATCAGTGATTACACACCGTGTAATTTATACCTGCTGATACTGGACAAATTTACTTTCCATATTATGTCTGTGTGTTTCAGAATCTGGGCATTTTCCTCCAGAAACTTGAAAATGTCCTTTCCCAACCATGTTGTTGGTATCAGTGAAACAAAAGAATACATATTTCTAGCAGAGTGCACATATCCTATGCTGACTACTGCATCCCCAATGAATACTTCAGGTACAGCCTAGTCCCAGTCAGTTATCCCTCTTCTACCAGTGAGGCAGCTGTTATGACACACTGAGGGAAGTCCAAGAGCTAACTCTAGAGATGCCCCGCTGGAATCAGATGTACACACTCTAAAAGGTCCAAAGAAATGAATATTATGTGATCTGACAGTCATCATCATGGCGAGGCTTCACGAACGAAGATTTGGGAAGGCTCTATCCACATTTGCTACAGGCACGTTGGTGGCTTATGAGGCCAATACGTGACAGACATTAAAATGATATGAATGCCATCAAATACCATCAAATCAGGTAGTCTTGAAATTTCTGGGGGAAAAAAAAACAAATATAGGGAATAAATTTTGTATCCAATTCTAAAATATTGTAATATTTGGCAGATATGGTCATTCATTACCATACTTTGGTCCTGCTACTATTAAACATATACATCATAATAGTTATCTTTTTACTTCTTGTTTCCTTGCCAGTTTTCAGGAAGAAAAACAGAGGCTTTCACAGCCTAGTATAGCAATGGTCAAATTATGAAATTCCTACTCAGTTCAATCAAAAGCGAATCACTTTTTGTAGAGAACTTTCCTGTTTTCATCCCTAAAAGGACATTAAAAGGTAGTAAGAATTGGCTAGAAACTTTCCTATAGCATTTTAAATGGGAAGCGAAGCTTTCTTTTAATTCTTCTTTGTGTGCTAGATGTTCACTTCACTGAGGTGGGGTATACTTTTTATGAATGATGACATATAAACCATTTTTCTACAAATACTTTGAATTTGCCATATAATCTCAGTGTCCCTGGGTAACTGATAGGAAGAAATGGTATAATAGCCTTCTATTTTTTTTTTGCCTTGCTATTGTGATAGAAGCTGTTAGACTCATCAATCTGATGATGAGGAACATACCTTCCATCAGTCCACAACCACGAAAAGAAAACCTTTACTATTCAAATTCACTGCCTTCCCTTGCTTTAACCTCATCTGCTTAGTACTCGGGTCTTTTTCTGGTGTGCAGTGTATTTTTCTATCACATTCCCAGCTAGGAGGGAGTACCTGGCCTCCTTTCTTCTTCAGTGTTTTTCCTTTGATTGAGGCCAGTAATCAACCAGCAGCATCCTGCTTTGGTCCGTTCCCTTAGCGCTTTCATTGTGAACAGTTATTATGCTGCCAAAGGACTTTCAGAATAAAAAAGTTACACTATTGTTCAGGCTTCTTTTGAGTTCTACTCAATGGCTGTTAACTGTCACTAGGAAAATTTGCTACTCTAGTAGTTATGGCAGAAAAGTCGATGCCATAGTTTGATAACCAGTCACCAAATGAATATATGTAACAAAAATATTTACTTTCTCTAGTGGATCTCATTTTTTATTTTAAAAATTTATTATTCTCTGGTGAATATAATTTTCTCACTGTTAATGAAACTGCCTGTGTTTATTTCATAATTTTCAGAGTGAATAGGCAGCAGTAGAGACAGATCTGATCAGGTTCTGCCTACCTTACTTTAGACCTCAGAAATGTAGTTAACTAAATCTACGGTAACCCTCCACAGCTCCCATCAAAGTCTTCAGTGAGAAATAAGCATTTCTGGGGCATGACTCATCTGACTTATTTTAGACTTCTCCTTTGGGATGAAGTGAATCACACCTAAGTGGCTCTTTCTCTGAAGTGATTATGAAAGACACTTAAGGTGACTGACTCAGTCAAATCCCGCCTCTCCACACTTAGTATAATGGGTGATTGACATGATTGCAATTCACACAACATCTGAACTTGAAATTTGATTAATGATGTCTGAAATCACAAACTCATAGAATCTGAATCATTAAGCTTGGAAAAGGCCTCCAAGATCACCGAGTTCAACCTTTGACTGAACACCACCATGTCAACTAAACCATAGCACTAATTCCCACATCTAGTTGTTTCTTGAACACCTCCAGGAGTGGTGACTCCACCACCTCCCTGCGCAGCCCATTCCAATGCTTGACAACCCTTTCTGAGAAGAAATTCTTCCTGATGTCCTACCTGAACCTCCCATGGCACAGCTTGAGGCTATGATATCTTGTCCTGTCACTAGTTGCCTGCAAGAAGAGGCTGATCCCCACCTGGCTACAACCTCCTTTCAGGTAGTTGTAGAGAGCGATAAGGTCTGCCTTGAGCCTCCTTTTCTCCAGGCTGAACAACCCTGAGCTCCTTCAGCCACTCCTCACGGGACTTATTCTCTAGGCCCTTCACCAGCTCTGTTACCCTTCTCTGGACATGCTCCAGCACCTCAGTGTCTTCCTTGTACTGAGGGGCCCAAAACTGACCACAGAATTCAAAGTGTGGTGTCACCAGTGCTGAGTACAGAGAATCAATCAATAACCTTCTAGTCATGCTGGCCACGCAGTCTGATACAGTCCAGGATTGCCATTGGCTTTCTTGGCCACCTGGGCACACTGCTGGCTCATGTTCAACCTACCAGCACCCTCAGGTCCTTTCCACCAGGCAGCTTTCTAGTCACTCTTCCCTCAACCTGTAGTACCGAATGGGATTGTTGTGACTCAAGTGCAGAATCCGGCACTTCGTGTTATTGAGCTTCGTACAATCGGCCTTGGCCCACTGATCCAGAACCCTCTGCAGAGCCTTCCTACTTTCCGGCAGATCAACACTTCCACCCAACTTGCTGTCATCTGCAAACTTGCTGAGGGTGCACTTGATTGCCTTGTCCAAGTCATTGATAAAGATATATAAACAGGACTGAAACATAAGAGCAGAGGAAAGTTTTGTCTACACAGATGAGACAATTAGCTCTAATATGGACAATTATATTTTCAAACATAATGGAACAAATTATATTAAACAAAGCCATATAAACAAATGGGGCAATTAAATCTTTGAACATAAACTATAGTCTCCTTTTGGTATATTAGGCAGCTATACATTCTTCAGGAAGGATAGTGGACTACAAATTATAATTAGCTTGATGATTGAGTCACATTTATAGAATTTCTTAGAATTGTAAGTACACTGAATGCTTTCCCTTGAAAAGGATCACAGAAACTTTCACAGATGCAGTGAAATAAAAAAGGGACTGTTTTGAGTGTGCTTCATAGATATGATAGGAAAAAGGACACTTCCTGCTAGCCCCAAGGTGAGGTTTGCAGTCAGAAAGACAGTACTGGTAAAACCTGATACAAAATGCACTGAAATAAGCTTGTTTGTTTGTTGTGGGTTTTGGCTTTTTTTTTTCAGTGAGATTTAATGGCTGTTTGAGTTTAAAAAAATCAAGCAGACAGAAAATGCCTTTAGTCCACCTGCTGCTTTTAAGCAGCAATAAATTTAAGCGTGAATTTTATTTTCTTTAGTACAGACATACAAAATGCCAGGTAAAGCTTTCCCTGCCTCTGGTGCTGAAAGAAAACAGGTAATCAGATTTCTTTGAAGTAAAATATTTGTGTGCAATCATAGGGTCTTCTTTTTTTTTTTTTTAAAGGGCAAACCGTAAGTGGAAGGACTGGAGACAATCTTCCAAATCTCATGTGAATATCACTAGCTCAGAGACGGTTGTGACAGTCTTCTTGAAAGACAAAGACCCTATCAGAGAACTTCACAGTACAGAGGACATAAATTATTTCTCAAAATGATGGCAGAATCTTCTTGGAGCAGAGCAGTACCAAGCCTAAAGGGTTTATTACAAAATCTCCTAGCCCTAGGCACTGACATAGCAGTCAGTTTTCTCAGATAAACTCATCTCTACACATAGGCAAGCTATAGATGTGTCAAAATCATTTGGAAAAGGATCTGTGCCTCTGGATCCTTTGTAAAAGAATCTTATGCCTGTGGTTGTCCCATATGAGCATAAGTCCCTGCTTCGGTGTTGCCATGTTCAGGGACAAGGGTATGAAACAGCGGCACTTCATGGGGTCCGAAATTCTCCTTCACCTGGTCAAGTATGTTTCTTCTGTGCATAGGCCTGCTGGGAAGATTAAAACACCTAAGGCTCATCCCCTCAGGACTACTACTGTCTTGTCTCCATATAGCTTGCCTTGCCTCCACTTCACTCTCCACACAAATTTTCTCTAATTTCTTCAAATAGAAGACTAAAAAGACACTACAGCTACCCTCTAGACTTTGATTCATCTTTCTGCTATTCTTTCCTGTCACAAATATAAACCTCTCCTTTGCTTTTTTCCATTTTGCTTCCATATTATCTCCCAGTGTCTTCAGATGCCTTTCTTGTACTCTATCTTACTGTTAGCTGAGAGTATTTCCCCATTTTCCATACTTAAGAAACCCACCCATAATCCTCACTTAACTTTCTAACCCCTTTTCAGACCTTCCTTTCTCCTTGTTCCTAAGCTTGTTATTACCCTAAACTCTTCTCTTCATCCTGTGTCCAGTCTCTCCTCTATCCCTGACATATCTCTAAAACTTCTCTCACCAAGACCCTTGATGACAGCAACTGCATCTCGGATCCAGAGCAGTCGGCTTATCTTTTTCAAACTATCAGGCACCTCCAGTGGGTTTACCAGGCTTTTCTACCTGAATTCTCATCTTTCCCCAGGAACTCTGTCCTCTCTGGGCTTCTTTCCTGCTCTCTAACTATGTTTTTTTGGGAGGCAAGTCCTTTAACTTCTTTCTAAGGACTTAAAGAGCACAATTGCCTGCCTCAAACACTGTTAAGACCACAGAAGGATTTTGCCATGAGATAAACACAGAAAGAAGTGACAGGATGGTGTTAAATCCAGGCCTGGTGAAGGAAAGGTCTGGTTAGCAAAAGTTCCCACTGTGGCAAACTGTGGAAAGAAGCAACTGCTTGTACGCATATCACTGGTCGAACAAAGATGACCCCAAGTTATGGGACAGATGGCATCTGAGACCACCAAAGCCCTCCCCTCCCCCAGATATGCCTCCACGGACACCTGGAACTTGGACTGTAAGTTAAGCCACTGTGATGGGAACTTGAGATAAGACAAAGGTGGTAGTATTGTCTGAGTGGGCAGGATGAGCACATTAGCCTCCTGGCAGTCATCCTAGGAGAAGGACAACTCCAATCCCAAACCCGGGCAGATGGAGCTCGCTTAGCCCTGTAAGGCCATCCATCTAAGAGAAGGTCACTCTAAACAAACCTACGTCCCGAGGACCTCACTGCCACTGTCCAAGCTTGCTCGGCCCTGGCAAATGAACCTCAGGATTAAAGGGTGGGTTCAGTTCCGCGCACACTGGGTCTCACCTAAAAAATCCATTGCGCAGGCTTGAAGGCTTTACCGACATGCAAAAAGTCCTGTAGCGACAGGCGAGGGTTGAAACGGCAGGTGAAAGGTGCACTGGCAGCCCCAGACCCAACCCTGCATGCAGGCGGTTCAGGATCAAATGTGGATAGAGCCTTCCCAAATCTTCGTTCATGAAGCCTAGCCATGAAGGTATCCCAGAACTAGGGGGAGGTTAACAAAGCTGGGGGATAAGAATCTATCCCTGGTAATGGACATAAAGAAGGCAGAATTTATGGGCCACAAGGAAAGCCAACTCAGCAACTATGTTGGAATCGGCTTGGACTGGGTCAAAGGTAATTCTGACAGAAGCAGATCATGACCACCAACTCTAATCCATTGACTCAAAAAACTCACTGGCTCAAAAGAAGAGAAAGACTGAGCATGTGGACTAGAAGTGAGGAAATCATTCAACTAACAGAATAAGAGGACTGTAGCCAAGAAACATTAATTCCTTTGTTTTCTAAAGTGTATAAATAGTGAAAAGTTTTGAATGCTCTCAGGACCCCCATGACTGAGAAGCCCAGAGTGAAGAAGGACCAACAGGATGCTGCTGAATCCACAGGTGGTGACTGCCTTCTGCTTGCTCTCTCCCTCCCTCTATCTCTCTCTCACCCCCCCCTTTTCTCTTTCTTTGTATCTTTCTACCTCATTTTTAAGGTTAAATAAAACCCATATTATAGATTTCTGCATACGGTCTCATTTGCACCTTAATTTGGGCAGAGGCATCTCTCACTGATCGGATCATAACAATTCTCTGGGTTTTCATTAGCTGTTTTGTGTCGTTTGCTGCATGCATTTTCTTTGGATAATTTTGTCAAAAAGCAGACTCAGCTCCAGTCTGTAGGAAGACACAGACAAACAGATTTTCTCTGCCCAAAATCCTGGTTTCTCTCTTTGGTACCCCCTTCTGAGTGTTCAATGATCCGATTTACTTAATTGTGACTAAAAGGAAACTCGTTTTCTCAGGGCTACTTGGCAGATTTATGTCCTGTTTTTTCAGTCTTTAGTCAGTGGTGTTATGGCTGATGACTGGAGTGCTGCAGTGTATGACAATTCAAATAACAAATAACTGTAGAGTTTAGCTAGATGGAAATAAATCAATAGTGAAATGAATGGCACATTACCTGGGAAAACACTTACATAAAGAATATTTATTGACATTAAAAAATCCACATTTGAGTCAATTGTTCCATCTAGTAGAGCCAATGTCTTTAATAATTCCAAACCCAATACCAACAGTATTGAATTACATGCATGCTAGGTTTCAAATACAATTTGGAAACTAAACTATTGTCAATAATTTGGTTTGTTTTGGTTTTGCTGATTTCCTGAGGAATGAGAAAGTTGCCAGATGTAAACCAGAGTTATACCATAGGGATATGGAGTCAAGGTGATGCAACTAGGATCTGATTGTTCTTTTAGAATTACGATGTTAATAAAATGATAATTACTCCATTCCAAGCTTAATTTTAACAGTAAATTTGAAAGCAGTATACTAATAAATAGTAAAGGCTTATAAAGGAAGTGTGTTGGCCCAACTAAATTTCCATCTAGCTTTTCATTGCAAAATCAATAATGTGAAAACAACTGCACACAGTCAAGTAATTGTGAGGGGATAAAGTAGCATATGAGCATGCAATGATCATGTTGGGTAAACCATGGCTTTATTTGTCCCTATTGATTCTTCCTCTTTTCATTTATTTGATACTTCATGAAAATCTTCACATCTAAGCACCTCTGTTTTCTAAAGTTACAAACAAGACTGACAAGTTTGTATCCATATTCACCTATGCAGGAAAGTGCTAGAAGAAGAAATGCATTTTTCTTGTTCTTCTGTGAGGCTCTATTATTCTGCATGTAGGAACAGCTTCTTTTTGATTCTCTCTCTCATCTGTAGAAAAATGACACATTTATCTTCATTGCCTCCTTTTGATTTCCAATGTATGTTGGAAATTGTTGTTGAGTGAAACAAATTTCCACGATGATGGTCTGAAATTAGAATCATGGAATTATTTAAGTTGAAAAAGACCTTTTAGATCATAGTCTAACCATTAACTTAGCACTGACTGCCAAGTCTATCATTAAACCATGTCACTAACTGCCACATCTACCCTTCTTCTAAACACCTTCAGGGATCATGATTCAAACACTTCCTTGGGCATTCTGTTCCAATACTTTATAACCCTTTCAGTGAAGAAATTTTTCCTAATATTCAAAATAAACATCCTCTTGTGCAACTTGAGTTCATCGTGACCCAAGTGCAGGACCCGGTCCAACAACTCATCCTGTCGAGATCTCTCTGCATACCTTCCTACCCACTAGCAGATCAACATTTCCATCCAACTTTGCCAGTTTTTTACCCAGTGAAGAGTACACCCATCTACACCATGGAAAGGTAGTTTTTCCTGGAGAATGATGTGGGAAACAGTGTCAAAGTCTTTACTAAAGCCCAGATAGGCAACATCCACAGCCTTTCTTTCATCCACAAGGTCACCTTGTCATAGAGGAAGATCAGGTTAGACAATCAGGACATGGTTTTCACAAATCCATGTTGGTTAGGTCTGATTACCTGATTGTGATATTAAATTGTATATTCATTAGAAATGTAATTCATCCATTTGGTATCTAGTGCTTTATCACAGAATCACTGAATATACCCAGTTGGAGGGGATGCACAAAGATCATTGAGTCCAACTCCTGACCCTACATAGGACCATCCCCAGGGGTCACACCCTGTGCCTGAGAGTATTTTCCAAATGCTTCTTGAACTCTGTCAGACCTGATGCAGTGGCCACTTCTCTGGGGAGCCTGTTCCAGTGCCCAACCACCCTCTGGGTGAAACGCTGGATATAAAAGAAAATAGCATTTATGCTTATTTGCATGTTTCAAACTAGTTTCAATAACACACTATATTTAATATCACTCAGTAGTGTATAATATTATTGTCCTTTGAGGCATGGGATATCCTTGTTTCTCTTATTCAAAGGATTTGAAAACCCCCTTTATCAAGAATAGTCTAATAAATAACTGAGGTTTTAAAAAAATTCTATCACTTTTAATTAACTTGATGTCATAATTCACATCTGTATTCAGGGAAAAACTCAGTTCTTTGTAATAAAATTGTTGGGGCAATGCTCTCAGGACCAAAGCTTCAGCTAGAGTAAATTATGTGGTTTGAAGGAATTATGGAGATACTTACCATTTGAGAGTTTAGCTTTTGGCTTCCATCTCGTGGAGTCATTGCTTTCTGAGGACTTCCTGGCATTCATTTTAGTAAAGAGATGAAGAGAGGTGAAAGCACTCAGATGATCTTATATCTGCGCTGATAAGTCTTTCCACAATGTAGTTTGCTCTCTGTAGTAAATACCAGCTTTAGTCTAATTATGTCAAATGATTCAATTAATACTGATGAAAAGGTAGGCAAAACTTGTAAAATTGTACTTATCTGCGACAAGATCTTTATCTGATGTAGTTCACCCTGTCCCCGCTAATGTTAATCAACTGCAGTTCATCTGAAGATCTGAATGCTAATATTACATTTAGGTAGAAATTAAAACTAAATTTACTAGAAATGTAAATTTTGGACATCATACTGTTCCAAAGCTTTTATGCTTTTCAGTGATGTTTCATTACGATCAATTTGTTAAAATGATTAATATAATATTTTTAAGCTGCAAGGAACAGAAGAAACATCTTTTTCAGAATTTGGATTTTGACGTGAAACACCCATTATCTCTTAAGTCCTAAATGTAGGACAACTTTCTTGTGAAATCAAACAATATCATAGCAGAATCATCAGATCTCAGATGTGGGGTGTTTTTTGTTTTTTTTTTTTTTTAATCTACTAGTGATATTTTGAAGAGCTGGTAGCCATAGCAACGAAATAGGTTTTAAAGGCTCCAAACAGTTCAACAGTCTATTGAACTGACAAGATGGCATGCTGCAGACAAAACGGTAAAATGAGTTGTGTACCTTTTGGGACTGCTACATGAAGGGATAAGCTCTTTTGTTTGAGACACTTTTGACCTTGGATATGGAATTTATTTTTTTCCACATGAGTATAAGTGTCTCTGAATACTAAAACAAATGCTGCTGCAAATGGCATGGTAGATGGGATTGTGAGTCCTAGTTTTGTAATACTGCCATCTCTGTCATGATTGTGTTAAAGTTGCCAGGGAGAATGAGTCCAAACTAGGGGCTGGAGGGTGCAAGGGGGCCAGCACAGGTTTCTGTCCCACCTAGCAGTAGCACTGCAAGCAGGGTGCCCGGGGGGTGACCCTGGATTGTGCTGGAGAGCTCAGTAAAAGGCAGTAATGGGTCAAGGTAGTTTGGGTGCTGTCACAGAGACAGGAAAGGGTCAGTATGGCAACCTTGAGGTCCTCAGTGGCTGGAGTGGGGGACGAGGGACCCAGGACAGCTGCTGACATGTCTGCTGAAAGGCTCAGTTAAGGACATTCAACGTCTCTTGTGCTTTTGGTTGTCTGTTACTGGAGGAGCTGGGTACCAATTTTTTTTCTACAATACGTTCAACTGTGTTATGAATGTAGGTGATCAATTAAAAACTTGCCTCCTTGAGTGAGCATGGTCCTGGAATTTTCTGGTCTGCAAATCTCTGTGATTGCTTTTTTTACTTGACTGTCAGTATTTCAGGGAAGGTCATAAGTCTAGCTATACTTTTTTCCAATTCTTTGTCCTGGCTGGTATTATTTGTTTTTTCTAATCTCCTAACTAAAATCCAGTGCTTTCCCCATATTTCTCTTCTTCCTTCTAGAGGATTAACTCCTTCTTTCTAATTCCAGTTCATCTATGAAGGCTGTCTTTGGAGCACAGGAGGGTTTAAGTCTTAGTCTGCTGAGCCTACTTAGGTTCTAGAGAATTAGCCTGTGGTAAATGTAGTGTTGCAATCAGAAGATTTTTAATAAAAATCTATTGGGTCCATTGCTTTCATCCCCATAGGGAAACTCACTCTCTTTCTTCTATTTTATATTTCAGTCTAAAGACTGGATCCACTTCTAGACTGCAGAAACTTAAAGGAAGGTGGAGGTGCAAGGAAATTCTTATTATATCCTATAATCCTAAATTAATCGCTAATTGAGCTTTTCTTAAGTCCACTCTTCCTCAGTACACATTTTTACTAGGAAGCATTCATGGAGAGGCAGGGTTAGATTGACTTCTGAGAGATTCTTTAGGGTAAGAGACTGAACGTCCCACCAGACTCTTGTTCATATGTGATGAGTAGACAAGACCTGGTCTGGTTGAACACGTGACAGTTTACGTTACCAGCTGGTATTCTGAGCTCAGCTCTCCTTCAGCTTGCTAGTGGTGCAGTAGACCCAAGGTCACGTTGAACAATACCCAACAGCTGGGCTGAAGAGTGCCCAGGCAGTGTGACTTGTACGCTTACATGTGTTCCTGGAGCTACTGTTTGTGTTTCATGGCAGATGGACCTAGGATTTACCAATACCTGTTCTCTGTAAGTGGGAAGTATCTGGGACAAGAAGCAAAAACCTAATGAATTCTAGCCTTTTGGAGTAAAGCTAAGCCCTGCAGTCAAACAGCTGGAACAGAGGTATCCAGGCAATGATTTGACCACTTAATACCACGTTTCTATCATTTATTTTCTTGAAAGCAAGAAGGAAGTACTGGAAAAAAGAAGAAACAAAGATGGTTGTCATTTGAACATCACTAAAAAATTCTGATCTAAGATGGTAAGATACAGAATGCATCTAGAAGTAGAAAACATTAGAGGAATACAGAGTCCTAATCCAACTACTTCCTCTTGAGTTCTTAGTCTCAACAGTTTGAGAAAGTAGAAGACCAAAATAATCTGTATTTATCTTTGTGTGTGCATAGCTTTATGTTTGGAGTTGGTCAAATGGCACAAAACTGTTGGGAGGTAACTCAATAACTAAATTACAGACCAAAGCATTTAAAATATACCTATAATGTACAGAAATAGTAAAAAATGCCCTTCTTTTTGTCCATCCCCATTGTACGCGTGTGTATAGAGAAATATATATTTACACGCACATACACACACACATATAGCTGCAGGTAGCTTTGCTTGAGTTCAGGGTCAAGTTCCTCAAGCCACGTGACTCCGTCCATAAAGTTTCCAAAGGTCTGTGCTCAGGAACTTTCCTTTCCTCCCTGCAGCCCTCTGCCTGTGCTTCCCCAAGGGTGCATCGCCACTCCAATCTCTGGACAAAGTGTATTTACAGACTTGGTGTTCAGCTGAAAAATAATATGAGCTGGAGCATGACTTGAGACCCATACTAACAACATGACATAGTAGCAAATGTTCCTATTGTGTTCACAGTACCACAATTCTTTTGTACTTTTCTACTCCTTTAGCTTCAACTCTGTCTACATTAGCTTTATAGCAGCCTTTTCCCAAGCAGCCTCCTCCTTGCAGAAAACTCTAGTGTCCTGATAGATCAATTGCCTGTCACCTATTCATAATTAGTTCTTGAGGTCACAATAAATGCCTGCAAGCATAGGGAGGGTGCTAGTGGGCATAAACAAGAGGTGGGTTGTAACAGTGACTGACAAGGCAATACATCTCTCTGGTCTGGTGTCAGGAGATGGATTATTCATTATAATCTGAAGAAACTCCTGCAAAATCATGTGGAGCAAACTGAGGGTATAGGAAGTGAATGAATGCAGCAGTACCAGATGGACACACATATTTCTCAGAATTTTTTTTTTTATGATATAAACCCCCAGATGGCTATAGCTATCTTGTCTTCAGTACATTACAAATATTTTGCTTCCAACCTGCTCTGACTTCTTCATCAGTACCAACTGTCAGCAGAAATCACCTCATTTGACTTTGAACCTGTAACAGTTAGATATGAAGTTTAAGCTGGCTGAAGATCAGGCTTGGCTTCCATGGACACACTTAGTGCATCTGCAGAGGAAGCTTAATCTTGTCTTTTCCAGATACCTATCTTAAAAACGGATGGATTGCTACACTGAATCACCTCTTTGTCTTTGCTGAATATATTGGGAATCTAAACTTTGGCTTAAGGTGATATCACTGTTTTAGAGGGCTGATTATAGAGAAGAGAAAGCCTGTCTTAGAGGTCCGTATGAAGTCTCCCATGCATTACTGTCCTTATATATAGCTTACAGTTGGCAAAGGCAGAGCTTTAACTGTTCTGTGTCTTTTAAAAAGGATGTGAGTATCTTCTTCATTTTGAGAATCATAACTGCCCTGTCCTGGATTCTTAAGTGTACATGTTTTGCTCCAGGAGGTGATGGTCTACCATGATCCCAGTAGGAGAAGCACTCAAAGCCCAGAAGGTATCATTTAAAATGTTATTTATTAGCACTAACAGTGGATGGACAGAAGAATACATGTAATATGACACCTCGTTAGATGCTAGAAACCACAGTTTGTACAACATTGAAGAAACCTCTGATCCATGCAGTGCAGACCTTGTCCATGAAAGAGATTTGCCCATTTTGATAATCTGAACTATTATTTTCTTACAAGAAAACAGCTCTATTTGTAATTTCTACTGTCAAACTTGTACTTTTAGACAAAGATGAGATTAGGCTGGTAGCATAATCCCTAGTACTAAGTGGGAGCTGCCTCCAGGCTCCTCTTTTACAGCAAACTGGCTGAGTTTATCTCACATCCAAGAGATTCATGGGGCACAACACTGCCTGAAGGCCAGACTGCATTTGCAGGACAGTGTGACACAGCACAACATGGGCCTGGACTGCTCATGTTAACTACTATGGGGATTGTAAATTCCTCAATGTACAATGGTGAAGTCAGGGCCACTACAATATCTTCAGATCTTCTACAGAGCTCATACAAGAAGTATCTGTATCTGGGTTTTAGGGAAGCTTGTTTTTTGTGAAGCTTGTTAAATGTTATTTCAGGGCATTTCTCCTAAATGTCCTTTTTCCTCTATGATATGTCCTGGGCTCTTTATAGTTTTTCTGCAACAAACTGGTGTACACTAAACTTCTGAGGCATTAGCAAGGCCTCACACATGATGCCTTGAAAAGGAAGCCTAAAATGTTGCAATATCAAATTGACAGCTGGAACTGATGCACAGAGCAGAGATCCAGGCTGGTTTTTTGAGCCCAGCATAGGAAAGGTACATTCTAAGATAAGCTTTATGTCAGACTTACTGTCAGGAAATTTTGCACTGAGCTGTGTATGCCTGTTTTTATGAGAGTCTCAGGGTGACCTTTTGAGTCAAACTGACATCTCTTCTTGGAAGGCAGGTTTCATTCAAGATGCTGTTGTGTTTCACACCCTCCAAATTTACACATGGTGTGACTCTTGGGGATGAGCCTGTGCAGGGCTAAGGGTTGGACTCCATGATCCTTGTGGGTCCCTTGCAATTCAGCATATTCTGTGATTCTGTGAAATTGCAGAACCTCTTAAAGGTTATGAGTGAATGGCTTTGGGACTTTTGAAATGCTACTTTCACAGCTAACTAATTTAATGAGTAAATAGTTTTTCTCCCAGTGAAAGATCAGATATCATTATTGTACATGATAGTATTTGTACTGTGGAGACAATCATTATGGCAGATGCTGAACAAACATACAGATATTCCTTTCTTTAGTTAGGAGACAGAAATACTTCTGAAAGGGCAAATATCTATATTCTTACGGAGTCTTATTGTCTGAACTGCTTTTTGGAAGAACGACTTGATGAAAAACATACTAAGGGCCTCAGAGTATTTCTAATTGTAGACAGAGCTGTTTCTCTGCTGGCCACAGAGTAAACAAGAAGGTTGCATCAGTGTCTCTGGAGGGCTCTTGTGAGACTGATGATGAGGAAACACTGCAGCCTGGAGTCCTCCACCTGTTACCTAGACTCCTGTCAGGGAGAAGGCAGTGATGTATCTATATTTTCCAGAAGATGTAGTATTCCCTTGCTAAGTGTGATGTCTGGGATGCCAGCAAGGACTGCAAGCTGGTCCTAAGTAAAAGTGAAAAAAAATCACCTGGACATAACTGTTGCCCACAGAATTTGGGTTTCACCGTTGCATAAGTTTGCAGTGGGCTTGAGAGTGCACTGTGCAGCTTTCCACTGACGATGCAAGGGACCACGAAACTTATGAGGATGATTTAGTGTGGATCAAACAGATTGAATTGGAGCTGAAAGTCTCAGCAGCAGTGCGAGGGGCTTGGACAGTGTCATCTTATGAAATCAGAAGGTCCAGGGTATAGCCCAGCTGTGGGTGCGTGCATGGAGGACTGTCAACCACCCATCAAATGTGACCTGCATGGTCACAACACTTGCCTTTTGATCTCAAATGATGTGTCTGTAACACCCTATGCAAGCTGAAGGTTCGGGGATAGAGTCAAGGGAACCCACGGCCTTGTATGCAATTAAGTCATATCATGGGCTTTGCAAATCAATTAATAGGCAATAGATTAGGCTTTCTCGTCTCTTGTTAGATGGTTTTAATGGAAAAAGAAGACTACAGTTTAAGTGGTACCATTTATTTACTTGGAAGAGAATCTTGGTGAACCCAGCATGGCAAATCCATTTTCACAAAAGGGTTTTAATTTGTCATTGACTTAAGGGTAATTTCTCATCTCCTAGGATCTCCCCTGTCAAGGCTTCTTAGGAATTAAATGGCTGAGGTGAACACAGGTATAGCTTGCCCATGCTCCTGAGTGTGGCAGTTCATTCGAGGCAATAGCATGTGTAATTACTATTTAGTAGGTCTATAGCTGAGGGCTGTGGCCTTTGCCTCAAAGCCCTGGGCCTCACCTGCCCTTATGACTTGTTTGTGGCTTCTCTTCTGGTAGGTATCTTTTTTCTGTCCTTGGCTTCAGATCCTTTACTGTATGATTTGTAATAAGTTTTTGCTTGAAACCTTATGCTGAGGTATGTGCATTTGATCTCTCATAAGGCTAAACAGAAAGTAAGAATGGTTTCAGGGTTGCTAAAAGGCAGTTTGGCATTGAATATATAAGCAAACATTAGAAAGAACTCCAATTTTTTGTTTCAGTTAAGATGATCCTTTTCTCTTTACTTTCAAACATCCCTAGCTCGATGTCTGGTGAGTTAATAAAGATCATATCCCCAAAGTCACCTATGAATATCTAATTTTATTGTTTGACAGAATCTCAGATATATTCAGTCCTCTCTGTGTTTTAACCCTGCACTTGACCATTTCCTCCTGCTTTTTTCTATGCAGTTATTAAATTACATTTTTTTATATGTAGTCCCCTTTTTTCCTAGCCTTAGTATCCAGAAAATACAACCTTCTCTTCATACTTGTTTGATGAGTTTTCTTGCTACACTGATTCTATCTGATCAGGCAGTCAACCTTATGTTGTTTATGGAAGTTTCAAAACTTTCACAAGGCTGCTTTTCAAGTGATTCCTGTCTCTCAAGCTTTCTTTTACAAGACCAAGGTCTTGCAATTTTTATCTGAATGTTTTACATACAAGTTGCCTTCAAAGGTCTTCTTCAGTTTCTATTCATTTTGATTAAGAAATAATAATTTTCAGCTGTAAATTGAGTATATGCCCAGATTGCAAAAATAAACTTTTTTCCTTAAAATGTGTATCTAACCCATTTATGCTATCATTCCTTCATTTGTCATGAAAGACAGGACAGAAGTCCACAGTCTAGATTTGCTGTAGTTTGAGTCTAACTTTAATATATTGATTCAGTATATGAAGGATTGATTCAACCTTGACCTGGTCATCATAAACCATTAGACAGAGTCCTTGACCTTTATCACATTCAGCTATAGACTTGGTCTGCATGAACACTAGGTGCTGCTCCTGGAAAATTGCTAAACACAAACTTGATCTGAGAAAAGGGGCCACTTAACTAATTTAATTGCTAACAGATGGACTTTCTTAAATGCAGAAGTTATCATTAT
This sequence comes from Lepidothrix coronata, assembly GCF_001604755.1. Classification (NCBI taxonomy): domain Eukaryota; kingdom Metazoa; phylum Chordata; class Aves; order Passeriformes; family Pipridae; genus Lepidothrix; species Lepidothrix coronata. The sequence continues at coordinate 4,120,372 of NW_016690215.1, forward strand.
TCCATGGACAATGCCTTTCAGATTTGAGGAACGGTCTGTGAAAAGGAAACATTGGGAGTTTCTTTAGCTATAGGATACTAACAGCAATTTGTCAATTATGATTTGTGTGTAAATAATAAGAAATTGGATAAATTTTCTTCTTGAATTTGAAGTTTCCAAAACTTCAAAGAAGTGATCAGCTGTGACTGAGATTTTGGACAGAGCTATTACAGTAATTACAAGCGACATATTTATTTATCCTTTTAACATAAGCAGAAAAAGGCCATTAAGTAATTGGAATAATTCAGGTGGAATGAGGAAAAATGTTTTATACAACGAAGAATGAATTTGTTGCTCCAAGCACTAGCATTTATTATGGAAAATTCTTGACGCTTATGCACCATGCAAATTTACAAGGGTACCCACAAATACACGCACCCAAATACTTGGCATCAAAACCTAGTAAAAAGCTGTTAAAGTAAATCTTAATAAAAATAAAAAATTCCATTACCACCTGTGTTAGGATTTAATAAAATAGACACTGATTTATATGATAGGCCTTTATCTTGGATACAAAACCCATGTAATATTTGGACAAGAGTCTGCTTGATGATTCTGTGATAACAGAAAAAATGTGCTATCAAAAGGAGATTCCTCCTGCCAGACCTGGTGCATTGAAGTTGAAGTTGTGCCTCTTTTCAGGTGTGTATCTGTTGCTAAGTTTGTGGATGGCTATTTTTGACACAGCTTTTCATTATTTGAAACTGTTCATTAATGACTCACTGTGCCTACACAACTTTTTATTGTTTTCAAATACCTGCATCTTGAGCAAACCCAATTATATAAACATCTTGGGTCTTGTTTTTGCCTTACAAAGAATTTGCTGGGAAAATGCTAGATTTAGGTAAAATAACTGCTTTTTCTGGTAGCATACTTATCTCTATTCAACTTTCTTAGATACCCAGAGACTTCTGGAAATTACATGGTTATTATGAATATTTGGGAAGAGATAGCTACCATATCTCCCCAGCTAGCTCACATTGCATTGTGGACCTCAGTGTCTTAAACATTGCCCATGTCTCTGATAGTAATACTTTCATATCCTTGGGAGTGTGTTTCTATTCGATACTGCAATCCCATGGTTTTCATATTACTGTACCTCAGTCAGTGCAAATCTGATTGCTGGATTGGGTCCTTCCTTGTGTAGGTTTGATTTCACACATCTGGATCTGTCTGTACTGAATTATTTAAAATCTTTGCCTTGGAGAGTAATAAATGACTTTACCACAGCATGGTGAAGGAACAGAAATTTCCTCTCCTTCCTCCCACTTACTGCTCTAACTTATTTGGAAACTCAGAACTCACAGAGATCTTATTTCAACTGTTTCAAACCTTTTCTACAAAGTCATTAATTTGTGTTATTGCTTTCTAGCCTACATTCTATTTATTGTAAGGGTCTGGCCTCAATATGAACTTTGAGAGATTGCCATTCAGGAGCATTAAAAAGATTTAAATCTCTAAATGTTCAATGCTTTAAAAACTATTTTATGATATGCCAATTAAAGGTGACATACTGCAATTCTTTAATTGTAAATGTCTGCCTAGAGTAACAGGATCCCATGGAGTACATTGCAGATATGGCTCAACAGAAAATTGGCAGTATATCATATTTCTCCTCTTGCCATTTCCTCATTCCCTGAAAATTCAACTTTCAAAAGATAAAGAATTCAATGCAGATTTTTGCTGGGTTGACAGATGCTGTTTTTGTTGGAGGGGGGAAAGTTGTGTTTTAGAAGAAAATAATAGCCATCCAAAACAGGTAATGCCTACTGCAGGAAATGTAACTCCTGGGGATGGGGGGGCTTTCCCTTCAAAAATATTTTCCTGAGAATGGTATTGAAAGCTGTAAACTCGGGCAGAGCTGCTAGAGATAATCAGTCTTAATGTTCAGTGTCCTTTCTGACTCACCCTTGTGGTCTACTTCAGTTGTTTGTAACTATGTACACTCCATACACATTCTGGAAGAGCAGGTGGCAACTACCACATTTGGGGGACAAGAGAAAACAGAATAGCTGTGGCACACTTGCTACCTTGTTCTCTACGCCTTTGAGAATTGCTTAATGTTTCTTCTGTATCACTCAACTCACAGCTTTGATTAAATGGAGTAAGATTATGAAGGAAAATGTATTCTGGGCAAATCTGATGCCAAGTCTACATTTTGTGGAACAAGATGCAATTTCTCAGAAGTCCAGAGAGCTACACCCTCGTATATTACATTATTTGATGAGCTTGCATTCTCCTTCTGTTTAATCAAACAAATGGATTAAGAAAAGGCTTTACATGTAAGGAAAGGTAGAAGACAGAACTGGTTTCTTTTAGTGCTCACTTGGGAAATGCTAGCCTCTCTAACAGTACCACTCAGCCATGGTCCTTCTTGGCTTCTCTGTGGCCAACAAAAGTGGCACAAAACAGACACCACTGAAGATCTGAATATTATCCATATATTCACTCCTATCTGTTGCCTGAATTAAACTACAGAATTTGTCTTTAAGACCACCTATAACAGTTCGGGCCTGAGCAGCTAACAGAGTTAACAGACTGAAGGAGACACAAATGAGTCTTCCTGTTTCTAAAGTTCTTTCATATTCTGTCTGCTAACATCTAAATACTAAAAAATTATCATAGTTATAAATCCTACTCTCTTTAATCACCATCCAGGAATAGCATAGTTATTGCAAAGTGGCCTTAGCTGAGCCACAAACAAGCAGCATTTCCAGAGATGTTCCTAGTAGGAAAAGCATATCCCTGGCTTTTCTTTTTTTTTTTTTTTTTAACTTAAGGGCATATTATGTATCCATTTTATGTATCTCTTATCTTTGCCTTCCTCATGCTGGAAGGCTCTTAAAGAAAATAATTTAAAACCCCCCTCCACAGAGGATGAACCAACATACCTCTCGGGGAGCTGCAGGATGTCTATGTATCTTTGGTTCATCTCATGCACTGGATAGTACTGGGGTAGGGCTTTGTTCTCTTCAGAAACAGAATGCCCTTTCAGAAAGCACTCCATTTATAGGAAAAGTTCCGATTTTTTAAAATGTAAAGAGCCAAAAAATGTGACACTTTCTGTGCTACACATCTCTTCAGTTGTCTGGGGGAAGAGCTGATAATCAGCATGCCTGTCTTGAACCTTATCTGTGGTTCCAGTGGAATGTCTTGCAAAGCAAAAGCCAAAATCTTGAAATTTGTTGATAAGAAAAAGACATTCATTCACAGATTGAGATAAAGGTGACGTGAAAAAAAAAGAAAGTCTTCATCACATCTAGCCTTTCTCCTCAAACTGGAGACTTCCTTACAGGCATTGATCTCATAGTATCACAGAGCTGAAACATTTGATATTTGGTTACTGCCCAAATGGGAGACCTCAGGGGTAAAAATCCCATGCTGGTGTAGAAGCAGAGTAATCAGGTGTCACCCATCCCAAATTAGCTGAGATCTAGGAAGAGTTCAAGGGAACAGGGGAACCTCTGAAACCTGAGGTCTCAGAGCAGAGGTCTGCAAGAAAACAGACTTTAGTAAAACTTTTTTGAGAGGTGATGCTTTTAGTTTCTGATTTCTGCAGCAGTTTGTACCCGTCCCAGTTAGGTGAGTTCAGTCATTAGTGAGGCCTGTACAAATTACATCAAGCAGTAGTGCAAAAGTGGGAATGAGAGGGCAAGGCAGCAACAGCTTAAAGAGATTTTTGCAAACAGAACTATTTTCCCCTCAGGGACTTGACACCAGTATAGTCTTTATCAATCACATTTTGCAAAAAGCAGAAGGATCTAATTGGGATAGTACTGTTTTCAGTTTCCCTTTTCCACAGAGAAGGGTAGAAGAATCTGGTAGTTGAGAAGGGGCTCGGTAGTATCATGGGGAGATGGCAAATTTTAATGAAGTTCATATCTTTAAAAAAATTTTTTTTTTTCTTATAGCACTGAAAAAGTTATACTGAAGACTAAAGCATTTTACAGGAATAGTGAGATTTCATTTCCAAATATTTAAATAATTTCCTGAATTGAATCCAGGGACTTGACTCACTTCTTCACATAAACGGGCCTGATGCCAGTTGAGGTGTGATAGGTTATCTCTCCTTGTCTCCTGCTGTTGGTCCAGATGGGTCTGAGGGTCTTTCTGTCGTGCCCAGCAGCCCTGTATATAACGTCTTCAACACACTTCCACAGACTTTTAAGGCAAATCTGTCGGATAAAGTAATTGGAAAACATGTCCAGTATTCAGGAATGATGGGTTCAATGTGTCCTTGAGCCTTTGGAGAAGGGGAAAAGAAATCAGCCCCAAATAGCCCAAAAAATTGAGAAAGGGCCATCTCATTGCTTCACTACCCCAGGTAGATCCTGTTGTGAATCACTCAGTGTGGTTGCTTCACACTCACCAGTGAGAAAATGTCAACAAGAGTAAAGCTGTGAAGCCTTGTGATCAGGGATTTTGCCTAGAAAGGATTTAAATGTGGCTTAAATTCTTAGCCTGAAATTCTTTCAGCAATTTATTCATTAATCGTTTATAGTAAAAATAAACACACAGGCACACAGTCAATGCACTAAAATGCGGTGTGTGTTATTTATGTGCCCACGTTTTTCACTCTCTGGACTGATGAAGTCTGAATTTGTTGATATAAGGTAAAAAAAAAAAAGAAAACCCAAACAAACGGGAACAAGAGAGGGTGAGTGGCATGTGTGTTTGTACTTCTACATCCCTTTCTTATCATTCTCAAAGCCTCGTGCTTGGCATACTCAACAGACAGGTAGGTGATTTGAAAGTGAACACTCTAATGATAAGGAAGCTCAGCCAAGTCTGTACTCTCTGGGCAATTGCTCCATCAGTAGAGCTGCAAAAAGAACAAGAAATAATGAACATTGTCTTCAGGGGTAACATTTCAAACATTTTGATATTGCCATGGTTTCTGGTTTTAGCTGAGATCAGAAAAGAACATCTTTTCTTGGTATAAAGTAAGTGCAAAGATTCGAATGAAATCACACAAAAGAGTTTTCTGTGAGGGAATTATACTCTATAAGATTTTCTGCAAAGGACAGTTACAAGTATCTTAAGCTGGTATTTTTCTCGTCTGCTTATTTTTACAGTATTTGATCTCTTCTAAGTCCCCAATCAATGTAAGATTCTGGCCAAGCATTTTACTAAAATGCAGTGCAGGAGACAACTCTGCGCTGAAGTAACACCTATTTTGCAACAAATCCGGATTTCTCTTTTAAAACAGTAGAACAGACAAATACATTTAATGGAAAACAACTGAGAAACTTTAAACTTTATGTGTCATGAATGTGAAAACAAAGAGTCATCTTAGCATCTGATTTTAAAAATTTTACTATTTGCACAATTAATCCCTAGGCTAATATTAGTAGAATGTTGACCATAATAATGTAGAGCTGAATTGCAGGTGAATCAATTAGGTGTACCAGTTCATCTAAGAGAAGGTACTTCTACATCGTAGGACGATTGCATCCAACCGCTAAGAAAAGAAGAGATATTACTAGTTTAATCGGCCTAACGGTGGTTTAAAATCTCTTTTTGAGGTTTCTTTGAATATATCTGTCATTGAAGAATAAAATTTATGAGAACATAAGTGACCTACACGTACAAAGCTAACTAGCTATCACTACAACAGAGTACATAGTATTTTCTGTTGTTTTCATGTTGGAACACACCAAAACTAGACTTTCATGTTTCATTGCAACCTGTAATATCATAACCTTGAGAAATATGCAAGGACTCAGCAAATCAATCATCAGAATTATACTCTCCTTTTAATATAGCTCACTCTCCTCCTTGACGATAGCAGAGAAGGGACAGTTTGGATTAGTGTTTAATCAGTAGGTTCTCTGACTTGGTCTTGAAATGTCAGCTCTTAATCTCCCTTACCTTGAAAAGTGAAGATATTGGGATTTGATATAATAGCTTTGTCTGAGAGGTATAGTCCTGCCAATACTCACCCTACAGAGACTCTTGCTCATAACCCAGAGTGTCCTGCATTTCCACTGCCCTGGCCCCAGGCTCTATTTCCTGTGACTCAATGGCAAATTCAGAAGTTTTCTCTGTGCATTTTCGCAGCCATTTAATTTAAATATGGGTTTCAAAAAAATAAAGAAAAAGAAGTATAGCAGTAAAAGTTTAGTTTGTACAGTGAGTATGTTTAGGAAAATTGCATGAAAGAATTATTAATGATGTGTGTGCAAAAAGTTATCAAATCATAAAACTAGGATGCTCTCCACCCCTATATATCTTTATATAGAGAGGATAGTTAAGTAATTATTTCATGGAGAAGGTTGGACATATAAGAAAGGAGAGATCTGCCAACCTCTAATGACTTTTCTTTGAACTCTGCAGTGAAAGTGGGAAAGACACATGAAAAGCCAGTAGGATCAGCAGAAAAAGTAGTGGTTTCATATATTTTGAATGCAAATACTAGTGCCTCTGGCTGCGTTATCATATCGCAGTAAACCCTAAACTAATTTCTTAAAGGCTCATCTGCAGTCTTAGGTGGTCATTCTGTCACAGTGAACTTTTCAGGCAGAAAAATTGGTAGAAAATATAGACAACTGATTTTTCATTTAATAACTTAGATCAGAGCTGGTGTTGAAATGACCATGTCTTGCTAAGGAGGACTAACAAGCCGGTTATGTTGTCCATGAGTTCAAGTTATACTAAATGTTTGTCCTCAGCTGTACCAGCTTTAATTATCTGAAATATTTTCAAGTATAACAGTAGTTAAAAGAGTGAGTGTCCTATCCAAAATCAAGTCACTGAAGTCTAGGAAAGATTCACAGATTATGTGCAGAGTGTAAGTGGCTTTGTGGGCACCTAGTATAACCACGGGTCTTAGACATCCATGCTGTAAGACTTCCAGGGTGCTCTGCTGCTGCCTTCTGTGCTGCCTTCTCTGAAATTTCCTTTTCTCCCAGGGAATTGAAGTAAGGAATTAAAGGGGATATAAGGTGCACAGTATTTTGTCCAATTAGACCTTCTGGAAGTGCTTTCAAATCCATTAGCATGAATCTATTCCTAATGATTTCAGTAAACTTTGTGGATGACAGTAGACCAGCAGTGAAGGTTAAGTTTGAACAAACAACAAGAAATTAGTGCATGTAATGCAAAAGAGACTATTTGACATAATACTTCATAGCAAACAATATCACCTGCCTCTTGCTTTCTAGGATATTTTAAAAACGTTTTTCAAAGTAGAGCCTTCTTGTTGTTTTCCTCATGCCCTTTACAGTCAAGTAGACAGTATTGCCATTATTTCAGATCAGAGTGCTATGCATTTTTCCTCACATGCTGATAGCAACAATGACTTCAGATATCACACCTGAAAATACCATACCTATTTAATCTGGAGGACATTAAGCCTACGTAAAAATGTGAAAGAAATAAAAAACACATCCCTACTTACACTTAGCACAAGTTAGATAGAGTGCAGATAATACACACCACCTTCTGTATTTATGTTTTTATGTTAATTCAGTGCAACAGAAATGATCTAATTTTCTGCAGAACATTTCTATACTCAAATTCTTCAGAGTAACCATTACCAGCACCACTGCACCTCGCTCCCAGATCACTCCTTTCCCTTTTTGTTAAACATGGTGGAAGGTTTGGGTATCAATGTCATCATAGTGAAGGTAGAACATGTAGACTCAACAGTAGGTAGGACCTACTGCCATCAGCAGAGCCCAAGGTTACTTCAAACAGACTATGAAGGACATGTGCTGGAGAATGGAGGATAGGGCATAGAAGAATCACGTGGTCCTGCTGCAGGGCTGTTACTGGGATCATGAGGTGTCCAAAGACTGGAGTTAATCCATTAAGAAGTTGCGATGAGACAGCTTATTAGGAGCTGTGCAGAATACCCCACCATGCAACCCACCTTCACCACATCTCACAGAATTTCTGACATGCTGTCTGAGGGTAGGACGCAGCAGCCAGTGACTGGAGGGAATGACCAGTCACTCCGTGCACTTCAAGGTTTTTGTCTGAGTGTGCCACGCAAGTGAACAAAGAAGCAAGTAATTGCTCTCTGAGCAAACTATTCCTGTGTTTGATCATAGTCACAGTAAAAAAGTGTTTTTGTGTTCAGATTCATGTGTTTTTTTGTGCCTTTTGTCCTGTCACTGGGCACCACTGAACATAATCTGGGACTCTCTTCTTCATTCTTTTCTACCAGGTATTTATACATGTTGATGTTTCCCCTAAACCTTTTCCTTTCCAGTCTGAGCAGTCCCAGCTCTCTCAGCCTGCTCTGTTATGTCACATACTCCAGTCCCTTTATCCCTTTCATGGCCCTTTGACTCATTTCAATACCCCTGGGGAGTCCAAAGCTGAACCCAGGACTGCAGATGCTGGGTCCACCAGTCCTGAGTGGAGAAGAATCCCTTTCCTCAGCCGGCTGAATATGCTCTGCCCAAAGCAGCCCAGGAGGCTGTTGACCATCTTTGCTGTGAAGGCACATTTCTGGATCATGGTCAGCCTGGTCAGCCCAGAACACCCAGATCCTTCTCTGTAGTGCTGCTTCCCAGGCTATAGCACTCAGCCTGTCCTAATGCCTGGGTTTATTACTCAATGGATGCAAGACTTTGCATTATGCCTTGTTCAATTTTCTGATATTCCTCTCAGTCCAATTCTCTAGCCTGTCCAGATCCCTCCGGATAGCAGCACAACTGACTTTTATGTTAACCACTTGTCCCAGTTTTATATCATCTGCAAATGTACTGAGGGTGCAGTCTCTCCAAACATCTAGATAATTAATTAAGATGTTAGACAATATTTGCCTCAGTATTGATCCCTGGGATACTTTACCAAAAAAATGTGTACAAGGCACTAAGAACATTGAGGAAGACCTCTGTTCTACCCTGCATTTTCCTCAAGTCTGTAAAACAGTTTTAGTTGTACTGAAATAAAGCTTACTCATAACTTCCCTAAAACCAGAAATCTCTGTCATCACAATGCTGTTATCTTATGGTGCCAGGGATGTTAACTATATGTTTTCTATATAATTTTACCTGACTACATGTTATTGAATCCTAGCTAATTTTATACTTACTTTATTTTTTTTAACACAGGTATAATTGTCAGGTGTGAAGATGGAAAATAAATTTTACCTAGTTATTTTGTATGAATGACAGAATGCCACCCTTACAAGACTTGCAGGGTGAAGTGATATCTTTTTCTGGACTGACTGGAAAAATATAGAGAAGATATAAGTCCCTTGCAGAACTGAAATGAAAGATGCGTGGTGAAATAGTTAACATTGACCTTCAAAAGTAAATACGGACTGAGAATAATTGCTCTGACCGTAACTGAACAGAGTCAACCAATTAAGGTAAAGTTAGCTGAGATGCAGAGGAGCAAGGGGAAAGAAATGAAGTTGTTAGAATTCAGATCACATACACCAAGACAATGATTTCTGTATATCACGTGTAAGATTCTTCTGCCAAGTGAGAAAGTATCATTGATTTTACCCATAGAGAGTAATGTGAAAAATGAGAGGAAGTATCATAAATCTCTACCAAATACTGTAAGTGAACTCTGTTCATCACCTCTTCCTCCACTTTCCATCAAAGCAGGTGGGACAAGAGTCCTCAAAAGAGAAAAAATTCAACAAGAGTGCTAAAAGAGGTGGTGCTCAGAAAAGATGAATGGAAGTTGATTAGTTTTCCTGCAAGTGCGGATATGATGCCCTACATAGCTGAAAACAAGTTGCAGCTAATAAACTAGTGAACAGTGGACTTCGTGGTGGATGCTGGTTGGACTTTTTCTTTGTGCCACTCTCTGCTGCGTGGTAACTTTGTATGTGAGGGGAGTCAGAAATGTCACCTGCCTGCTCAGTGGGGATTCCATTGTCCCTCATCTTAATGAAGCAAAAGCTGAAGAATATTTGCTGCCTGCTCATAGCCAGCTCAGGTATGCAATGCTGTGGGCAAGGAGTGATGGAGCCTAAGGAGACACCCGGCCTTTGGAGAGTCTGGCCTCTGTTGTCTCTGAAAGGAGCTTCCTCTCCTGTGGCAGTGATTGCTCTACAACCATCTATGATTCAAATCTCTAGGCTAAAACATATTACAAAAAGGGCAGAAGCTTGCACTTTTGCTTCAGTGATTGATAAGAGGGTGAAAAGTGAGAGAGAAGTACCCCTGTCTAATCCAGGGTAAATAGTCTGGCCCTCAAACAATCATCTACAGATTAATAGTGGAAAAGATTTCAGTCTGTTGTTTCTCTTGTTCTTTGTCTCCTTGAAATATTTTGCCCTCCATCAAGGGAAGCCCTTATGGCTTCCCTGTTGTACAGGACTGGAGTTGGGACATGACAAGCTGCATTTCGTAAGGAGTTGGTTTCCATTTGAATCCTCCAGTGTTGGTATGGTCTCACCCCACAGCTATTCTCAAAAGCAGAATACTTCCTTTGTTTGCTTGCTTGGGGAAATAGAGTGACTTTTGTCACCACAAGTGAATTTACTTACTCTTCCCCTGAGTTTTCTCTCTGGATTGCTGATCTTTGATGATTTTCACTGATATTATGGTGGTGAAAACCCTGGGAAACATTTCTTCAGCTATTTTTTTGCTTCTAATAATCTGATGGGAACTTCTCGTATAAGAAAGTAAATAATCTGCTTCCTGTTTTGGTTTCTCATAAATGTATTTTGGACACATTTAAATGTCGCTGCAACTTATATAACACATTTCTACTCAACACTTAAAGTTCAAAGACAATCCTTTCATTCAATCAAATGGTCTCATGGGTGAAAAGATAGCAAAATCCTGCAGTGGAGGGAGGACAAGACAGAACAGAAACAAATTCAGTGCTTAGGACAGGAATCTTGGGGTTAGACATCTTTAAGATGGAACGAGTATTTTTGTGAAGGTTGGAAGAGACAGAAGGAGAAGATACTGGCAGGTACACAGAATGGGAACAGTAATAGTTGTGACAGCAGCCAGTAAAAAGGACAGCCGAAAAGACAGTGCTGAGAAAATAAAGCATACAAAACTACAAGAAAGGAGAGGTGCATTTACCCATCCCTAAAATTCCATTCAATTTATATAATCTATAGATTATTCATTCTATCTGTAAATACGGTGCTGTCAGGGTGCATTGCTTCAGTGGTCACTTCACAGAATCATAGAATATCCTGAATTGGAAGAGACCCACAATGATCATAATCCAACTCCTGACTCTGCACAGGTTGGTCCCAAGAGTCACACCATGTGCTGGAGAGCATTGTCCAAATGCTTCTTGAACACTACCAGAACTGGGGCTCTGACCACTTTCCTGAGGAGCCCATTCCAGTGCCCAACCTCCTGCTGAGTGAAAAACCTTTTCCTAATAAATATATCCCTTATATTATGTATCACTTACATCCCTTAATGTCAATCCAGAAACCAATGTCCAAGGCATGCAAATATTGAAGCTCCTGTGCGAAGGAAGATCATCCTACCCCATTTTCACATCTTTCCTCACAAGGGAGGCCTTGAGCAGGTGAGAAAATAGTCCTAAGCAGGGTACACAATACCAAAAAAATCCACAGTGCCAGCCTGAGAATATCAGGTGAGGTTCTTACACTTGTGCTAGAGAAGGGGCCCAAGCCTCACACCCTGCCAGAGGTGGGATGAGTGTGGTAAGGACAGAATGACACCTGGCAGAGATATGAGTTCCTCCAGCATATTTCACACCCGAGTCAGAGGCAAGTGTTTTGAGCAGCTTCTCTGTGCAGATGCTGGGATACCTGTCTCCCAAACCCAAGTCTGAGAACACAAAACTTGATATACCTGAGGATATCAGAGGCACTCCCCAAGATGCTGGCAGGCAGACAGTGATGACTGCACCCCAGTGGAGCCTTCCTGGTGGCCATCCACTGTAGGAATGCTGCAGCTCAGCTCTTCTGCTTGCCATAGAACACAGAAAGTGTGAACAAGTGATATCACAGAACATCAACTGATGCTCCTACTGCTGCTAAGAGCTGAATGAGCAGATGAAAAAACTTAAAATATGAGGGATTAGAGAGCCAGAGTAAATACTCCCCTAAATACTACTACTTAAAAGCTATAAAGGTGTTTACTCACATAAGTATTCCCATATATTAAAATGGGATTGGTGGTATGATGTCAATGCATCAGGTCTTATGCAAAGTTTGGGGTATTTTTCTTTTCACATATGAGGTTTTAATGTTACTATTCTTGTCTTTTCTTACAAAGATAAACAGAATTTTAGTGTGGCATGTCATATTGTTACCTCTTTCTAGTTAGGTTTTATAAATACTCCTTTACATAGGTAATGGCTTTGATATTATTTGCCTCTTTTACTGTATCATTGGTAATGTCTACGTCTGCTTCAAACTGATGAGAATGTTTTTATTGCAATTCATTTTATTGACTATATTGGAATGAATTGCAAATATATCTCATGCACAATTTCCTCATATCAGTAAATTCTTATTCCTTTTACTCACTTAGTATGACTGCTTGTTTTCTCAAATCCAGTGTATTTTGTTTCTTGCTTTTATCTTTTTCTTCTGTACATATTGCTGACCTTCATCCAAAATACTGTTCTCATAATCAGGTAATATAACCACAAACTAAGCTTTTTTCCAGCTTTATCCTTTCTCACATGTGAAGAATGAGCTCCATTTAATCTATAGCCACCAGTATCGTCGTTCTGGTCCACGCACTAGAGATAATGGGAAACTTTGCTGTGCCCAAGGGAACTTGGAACAAGGGAATTAGGGAAGTTGAAAAGAAGAACTGCAGCAGCAGAATTTGACAAACTTCTTCACAGGACGGTGATGGTGACCTGTTCACTCTCTTCTATTTAAGAATCACCTGGAGTGGGCTTTGCCACAGTGCTTGCTCCAGCTCTGACTTTCCTTTGAATTAATTGCTATAGCTCTCAGCCTTATTATTAATGTGTACTTTGTCCCTGATAATTCAGACCACATGCGTTATACCTGCTCCTTGGCTCAAAGTCTCATTAAATCTATGAAGACAGATGTGTACATTTCCAGTGTTATATATTTGTGTAAGCTTCTGTTTGTAAACCCGTGTCCAGTAGCCCTGTCTTCAAAAATTTTTGCTCACAATCTGCCATGCAACAGATTTTGAAAAGCATACAAAAAAGGAAGTGAACATTTTTTGGATGGACATTTACATATATTGTTCTGCACTATTTGCTCATGTTTAAAGTGTTTATAGAACTGTGATACATGAAACAAAAATTTTATGTACAAATAATGCAAAAATTGCCCCATATAGACTCTGGACAGCAAAGAAGAATATGAATATTGTATCTGATTCAGATGAATCCCAGTGTTTAAGTCATTACCATTAAGTAATGGATGAATTGATGATCTCAGACTCGCTCTTGCTGGACAGTTAACACCATCGTACAAACGAAATCCTTGTCTTTTTGCTTTACAAACTTGCGAGAGAGATAATGAACAGGACAGGTAAAGTAACCAAACTATACCTTGTCTTTAAAACAAGGTGGCAGCTAATTAACAGGATGCTATGTTGGTAACTTTTATTCCCACTGCCCTGGCACAACTTCTTTAGGTTGAAAAATAGAATTTCTAAGGTCTCCAAAACAGATTCAAAAGCTCCAGGCAGGTTTCTGCAATTCCTACATGAAACTGATCATTCTCCTGTCAGAATTTTATACCAGATGTTTTCTAAAAGGTTTACTGATGACTGGAAAATGAGTCCTTGTTTACAAGCAACCTGACCCTTGGAAAAAAATAGGACAGTTAACAAAAGCAAAAGTAAGAATATACAAGAATGCAGCATTGATCAAATAACTTACATGAGAGGAAAGACAAATTCTTCAATGAATCATTTAAGCTGTGTCTTGTCTTACTGACTGCAGATTTGGGAAGCAGTTTGTTTCCCACTTCTTTATATCAGCTTCTGATGTACTTTTGTGTTTTTCTCTTACACTTTGTTCTCATCCTACTGCCAAGAAACCTGAGTTTGTTCAGTTCTTCCTTGAAGATCATGTTTTCTTGACTTCTGAAAGGTTTTGCTACTTTTCTATGGATTCTGACCTTAAAACCTTACTAAAATTTATTTGTATGTTAAACATTCCTTTCTCTTTTACCACCAAAACCTTGTCCTGTGATAGCACTTTTGATTTGCTTGACAAGATTTATCCTTGGCAAAATTGTGGCCTCAGTCATAACCCATGGACTTATTCTTTACAGGGCAAGAGGTCAATTCTTCAGCTTTCTCCTTTCTAAAGTATAAACCAGATATGAAGTTTCTTATTAATGATTAATAGGTTTTTTAATCCTTATCATTATGGCAGTCTTCAAGGGACTGAGAACATGAGAATAGGGCATGAAATGTGGGATTTGAACATTCTTCTGAACATTCAATAAAGAATCAGCTCAAGTACAGTGTATGAGTGTCATTAAAACCTGTAAAAAGTTCCTGAAGTCTTATCTGTCTGGTGAGCTTCTCTTAGAAGACATGAAAAACAAAGAATTTGAGCATTTGTGTCAAGAAAAGGTCAAACAGAACTAACTTCTGGCTGGTCATCACAAGGCCAGAAGTTATTGTTATCTCAATGACCCTTTGCTCATCACAGCATTGAGGAAACATCAGATAACCACTGGAGATCAGCAACAGCATGGAACTGTATAACCAGATATTGATAAAGCGTGCCAAGTAATAAAACAATGGAACAGATTGGTAATACAAGTAAGACAAGAATTATCCAAACATCCTGACAGTTTCATTTTCATTTAGTAGTTTCTTCTCCAAAGACTGATTTCCCATTGAGAAACTGTCCTCATAGGTTATTATGAAACAACCTCCCTTGCCTTTCATAGCATTTCTGCTCCCACACATTTTCATATCCTTCTCTCCAGATGTCTCTCCTGAGAATGTGAGTAGGACAAACAGAGCAACAATAAAGCCAGAAAGACTTCCTTCTCCCCATGAAAAAACAAAGAATAGCAACACATATAGAAGATCCCTCTCACTTCCCTGCAGAATAAAACTAATAAACATGGAGTTGCCCGTTGGGCTACTCTCCCCATTTCCTCTTAAGAAAATAAAATTCACAAAACATTAGTAATGAAGTCCTGCCTTGTCACTTAGTACATTCTCAAAAACATGATATTGTTGCAAAAAATCATATAGAATAAAAGTAATATGGCAATAAACAGCCCTTTAGGGTTTTGGCACAATTTCATCCTTGAGAAGTCTCCCTCATGGGGGCCCCAAGGAGACATTCATGCAAAGAATAGGAGTGCTGTAGATGGAATATCACATCTGTTGCCGAGTTTATATCCTGTATAACATTACTGGCTAACTGGTACAAAGAAGGAAGTAAGCAGAGAAGAAAACGGGGAAGTTTCAAGTGGAATTTAGGGGAAGAGGGAATTCAGGTGTTATTTCAGGCCTCCTGTGGATGCATGTTGGCTGGCAACCATGTACTAGTAATCCTCTTCTCCCCTTTCACCAGACCACCAGTAGATTAATTCTCATGTCTGTTACTGACAGGTTTATGAATTACCTCATTAGTTCCTGTGAGTCTGCATTCTTCCATTCAGTGTGTGAGAATAAATAAGCAAAGACAAAACAAAGACGAAAATTTCACAGCAGCCTGGAATTCATTTGTCAGGCATTCTCATGGTATTAAGAAATTAATGCAACAACAACAACAAAAAAAGTCTTGGTCAAAATAATTACATTTCATTTATGTCAGCCACAGAAAGGAATATCTGGTTTGATTATTTATTGGAACACTATATTAATCAGTCTTAAAACACATTTTCCTGGAGACCATACACTCAAACTTTACCTGCAGACACTCTATGCATATTGAGCTACTGTTAAGTTGCCATGAAATTATTTTCTTCTTTTTTTGTAATTGTTTTACAGTATTATGTTTGTTTTAACAATGTCCAGTTTTATATGAATGACTACTGTTGTAAAAAACATATACTATAGAAATACATATAAAATATATATAAACAATAGCTACAACTGTCCATATGTTTTCAAGGTGAAAAAAAGGACTTTTTAAATGTATAAAATATTTAAATGCTATGTATTTATTGACTACAAAGGTTTCTATGAGGCCTTGAAAACAGCATACGGACCTACATACCAGGTATAAAGCCCTCTATTCAGTGCTGATGGTCAAACGCTTCTAACAGATAAAACCTCCATTCTGAATCGATGGTCTGAACACTTTCAGACTCTTTTCAGTACCAACCGCGTAGTCCAAGACTCAGCTATTCAGTCCATCACACAACAACCAGTAAAGTATAAATTGGATTCTGCTCCCACTTTAGGGGAAACCCTCAAGGCCAT